>NC_060124.1:212623425-212930252 GCF_021461395.2 Schistocerca americana | reverse complement strand
CACCGTATGTGCTGCGTCCGGTGCGTGGAAGTGATGGTTCTTGCACTCGTCTGCGACGATGGAAGAACTCCAGCCACAGATAAACTCTTTCAAACACTAGGACGGCAAAAGGCGGCCCCTGACTAATGTACTCTAATAGTGTCTTCTCCTCTCTGTGTTCTACAGACGAGAAACGTGAACTCCCAGCCACAAGGACGGAGTTCAGATAACGTCTCAACGTAAGTATAGGCAGAGGAAGTGCTCTCAATTACTGAACGCTGCGTACTCAACGACGACTTCCAACCCGGAGATGAAGTCCAGAATCGTATAGGTTCGCAACAGTACAGTCCCTAACTGTTCTAACTATAAACTCTCCTGGGAGCAAAGACAGGAAGTCCGTCCGTAGCAACAAAGCTGATATCGAACGACCGTCGCACATGGGCGCTCACAACGGGAGACCCCATCTCTCCAGCGCTGGCTTCCCAGCAAGGCTTGGCTCCCCACCATCGTAATTCCGAAAACGAATGATATTCCAGAAACCACGGAATATTCTCCCTCTCTACAGATTCTTCCGAACGCCGACCAGCCGTACAATAGCGGCCGGGCGTCACCCTATTGTGCTCCAGAGCTCAGGTGCCACAATGTCTGTCTAGCTACCTCCTGTGTTTAAGCAGGACCAACACCTGTGCGGGCATTCCACCCAGAGCTTGCGTTCTGCCTGCCATTTCATCTCCACTGGCGTTCCAACCTCTACTAGTGTAGGCAATCATTCATTACGCCGTTTTTATAATAAAGCCACTCCGTCACCTTTCATGCAATAAGCGTTAACAATTATTTACAACATGTACGTGACAATGTCAGACTCCATTATATATTCATATACACGATGTACAACCTATCACATGATACCTAATTGTGTTTGTAGGTCACGGCAAAGTATGTGGATGAGTTCCTGTAAGGTGCGAAATTATAGCCACCTTACAAAGTGTTTCACAGTAGCTAAGATGAAAAAGCCCCAATACCTATGCACTGTAGAATCCATGTTTCCTGGACTTTTTTTCTTGTTTATATCCATAGTACTACCGCTCAAAATGTGGAAAGCAAAGAGCCTGGAGTAGAAGAGTGTGTCTCACAGCGCAAAAATGAGGAAGTGCTCATAGTTTGTAAGGTATATATTTTAGAGCCCATATTTACCACACTTTCTTGCTTCGAATGACCGTTCCTGTCACATCCCTCAATACTGACGATTCCTTCTGGGACACTCTGTATGTGAATCCGAAATTTTCCAAACTACTACATCGGCCAAACAAGCAGACGCTGCGAGCTAAGGTTTAAGGAGAACCTCAGTGCACTTCGTTAAACAATTTAAGCAACTTCATCTCTGCTTCTCGCAGCGCTGAAGAGAAAATTATGTATAAAACACTGAAAACAACGTACAGATACTTCCCCATGCGCTTGAGGAGAATATTGTGAATATCCTAGCAGAAACAGAAATACTTACAAACAAAAGCACATCTCCACACCACTTTCTCAACGAAAAGCCTGAACTAACTGACAATGCTTTTCTAAAAACTTCCGAAAGTTACTCCCTGATAACGCAAAAATAAATACATTAGCTTCTAATACAAATATAGGATTCACTCGTTTCTATCAGTATCTGTATGTAACATACATTAAATACGACCCATTATTTTAAGCAAGAATTTATTTCATATGCAGTGTTAAAGATGCACTATTTTTGATAATTCATAATACCTCACGCAAATCAAAAGCTACATGAAAGAGTTAAGCCTACAAACCTCGCAATTCTACATGCACAGTACAAATATAAAAGCGACTCTGGTTAGAAGGGTTAAAAGAGAAATGTATTACCTTCAGCTTACATCAGAAAATACTGGTAATGTCATGCTACCTCTCAAACGTGTTTAATTAGTTTCTACTGTTCGTAGAATTACATACTTTTTATTTCCGACAAAATATGGATATTGTTGTTATATATTTCCATTCATCTTTTATTTCTAATGTAAACAAAATACATATCTTTGTTTTAAAGCGTCATTGCTTGGTATCAATGCATGCAGAACATTTGATGTTAATGAAAAACCAGGTGAGTGCAAAGAGTGATCGTCTTTTAATTTTTAACGTTTATCAATACAACGTTTTATGCTACACTAAAAAGAAATGCAAACCTTCAAAGTAGCTAAGACACATTGGCTGTAATTACATATTCTATACGTTTATCATGCAGTTTCCAACTCGAATTTGTGCTCAGTTTTCATTTACTTATCGAATATTTACTAGTTTGGAATGTCTCCACTGCGAAGTGTCCTTGAATTTAAAGCATGCAACAGCAGATTAACAGATCGTTCTGTAAATACAGTGCAGCCATTTTATGATGAACGAAATGTTATAAACTGGTAGTAGCAAGAAACAATAAAATAAGTTAAACAAAGATGTCATCAACTTTGTGGCTAGTTGCTCTTTTTATAACATATCCACCGGAACGATGTTTTCGACAAATTATAGTACTCTAGGCAGAGGCGCATACAGTTTTGTTGTATGGTTAATAGTCGTAACTCTTGTAAAAAAAACCGAGATATTCACCCAACTACGGTTTTTTAAACATAACCATGCAATTTTAACCGTATTATGGAGTTGAAGATTTTCCCAAAAGTTTCCGAGAAATGAACTAATTTTGAAAGGCAAAGTCGGAATTCGGTATTCCGGTATAAACACATTTAATTGGGGCTCTCGTGTCAGACTGCGCCATGGCATCAACCATTTCGACTGTATACCTGTTTCCGTGAAAGCTGTTCATTTAACCAGGAGTATGTACACACATTTTAATTACGGTAGTTTTCCTGAGCTCATTCAGATACGTTGAAAGTTAGCCTACAGTTCAACACAATCGCGGCTGATCCTGTGAATACGTCGTATCATACAGGACCAAAGGAAATGCGCTAGCATATTCCCACACTATCCGTCCAAAATCATCCGGACACATGTTGGTGGACATTAATATTGGGTGTGTGTCCTTCCTTCGCATAAACTCTAATGACAATACTTTCAGTGAATCTTTTAAATGTCTATGGAGCGATGGCAGTCCATTCTTCTTCAAAAGTCGAAACCAGAGAATGTTGCAGGGAAGTCGATATTCTAACTCATCCCAAAAGGTCTTCCAGTAGGTCCAGATCGGGACACTCAGTGGCATGTCCATTTCGGGAATGTTGTTGTCCACTAACCAATGCCCCACAGAGATGCTGAACTGTTCCTCTACCGTACGCAATACACAATGCTGTAAAATGTATTTTATTACTACATCATTTGCCTTTTTTTTAAGCGCAGTAAGGGTACCACATCCTAACTACGAAAATCGCCTCCTTACCATTGTTCACACTGCACACGATGGCAGGTAACGATCTCCAGGCATGTGACAAACCCTAAACTTTCCACTGGATTACCACTGGGGATAGAGTGATTCATTAATTCACTTTGCCGAGAACTTCGTTATATATTTCTAAGCGTTCACGAAAAGAATGGGTTTCAAGTTCTAGATAATTCGCTCTGTATGTTTTCTTTTTTTGTGCATTTTTCCCTTCAGCTGCTACATATTGTGATTAAGACGACTTCCAGTTTATGTCCATTTATTGTGGTTTTCACACCCACCAGTGCCGAGTGTGAATGATTCTCTTGTCTGAGGAAGATAGGAGGCTTGGTATTTAAAGTACCGACGACAATAAGGTCCTTATAGACGGAGTACTTTCCGGAACTGGAAGTGGATGGGTATTAAAATCGGCCAGGTTGTTTTTCAGGGGACAATTCTGGCATTTGCGTTAAGTGTTTTAGGGAAACCACAGACAAACGTAAGACTGGACAGTGCTCTACGGAATGCGAGTTCAGTTACCTAACCAACGCGCCACTTCTCTTGGTCGGGACACAGTTAGATGTTAAACGCAATGGGCACCCTTGCCCATGGTACGACCTCCTCGCAGCTGTAAAAATAAATAAGTAAAAAGATCGTTATTTTGCATCTCTGTAAGCTTATTGATCGAATTCGGATAGTCACTCACCTAACAGAACCAACAGCTTTCTTCATGCTAGTGTAAGGGAATGTTTCCGTAAACCTTTATAGTTATATTAATCAGTTGTCTGTGAGATTCCATTTGCATCGTTTGATACATCCGTTACCGGTACTGTTTTGATAATTCTGCATCCGAGCTGTTACGCAGGAACGAAGTGGCAAGAACGTCAGTGGTATAGAGCGTGGTGTATTGGGGAGTTGCGGGTGGCATACACGACATTCTGCAGGGGTATCTAACCATCTGCATCTACCTCCATGCTTTTCACTTTAAGTTCTCAATAAATTAAAGATGTTGCTTTTCATCCTACTTAAGTTTCCCAAAAAATGAGGTAGAACCAAGTACCCTATCCACTAGTACCTCCGTCTATCGATCAGAAATTTCTTATTACAAATTGTCAACTGGAATTTCGCTATTCACAATACTTAAGGGGCTCCGGAACGCCCTATACTTGCAATGTTAAAATAACGCTTATAAATTACATCTTTCCTCACAAAGTATTTGAGGTAGGAAGTTGAACTTTTTACAGATTATTTATTGGAATATGGGCTACAACTTAACACAGGGATTTTACAAAATTTTAGTTCAGTTATTAAAGATGATTTTTTTTTCAATTGTAATGAAAATTCACATTTTTTTGCAATTTTTTATTTATATATTCAAAAATATACAGTTTTTTGGAAAAAGGCTGTGTTAAATTATGCAGAAGGTACTGTGTAACATTTACTGAAAGTTTGAAACAAATATGTTTGGAAGATCCTTAGAAAACATGTAATTAGTATGAGAAAATAAAAGTTTTGGGAATCGAGCGACAAAGATTGGATTAACTTTTTAGTGCATTCCAGGTCCATAGGATGGATTATCTTGATCCTCTACAAACTCCTCCTCCAGCTTCCTCTTGTTCCTTCTCCTGTTTACTCTTGCTTGTATTTCTAGACTCTTTACAGCCCTGTCTGCAGACCGAAGGCGTTCCTTGTCTAAAGCAAGCATCGCTCGTTGTTGTGTTCGTAGATTTTGCTACCATTTTCTTCAGTTGCAGTTACTGCAACACTGTTCCAAAAGGTGGTCATGTATGAACACTTATCACATTTCAGTTGTATTTCACTAGCAAGTCCTACGTGCTTTATTATGGAGAGTTCCAGACCAAATTCACTACAATGAATACATCTTACACAGTTTGAAAAAATTCCTTTGAGAACCGACATATCAAATATTTCATTCACATCCGATTCGCCCATGAAACATTCATAGTTTTCACTCATTGAACCAAGCTTCTTCTGTGAAGTATTTTCTTTCCCACTATGACTGCTATGGGCAGGTGTACTTGAGAGGTTAGGTTCACTCACTTGGTTACCGTCTTTATTGTTTACAGTAATAACACATACCTTTGGCTTTCCAACATTTCTCCTTTTCTTAAATGCCTTCAGAGGATTTCTAATAACTTTACTTTTACTCATTATTATATTTCAACAAAACAGAGACTCAAGAAACAGAATTAATTACGAATATTTTCGAGATAACGACAGAGTAAATAAACATGAAACAATCGACAATCACACCAGCGATATATATTGAACCATCACAGGATACATCTATGTATCCATTGGCGTCTCATCCACAAATGACTTTAGATATCCCCATGGGAAATAATCAAGGGAATTCAGGTCATGTGCCCTGTCAGACCATGGAATAGGACCTCTCCTCCCAATCCAGTGACCAGGAGACGCAACATTAAGATGATTGAGGACATCCACATTGAAGTGAGGCGATGTGCCGTTATGTTGAAGTACACATCCTCTCACGAACAGCTAAGGGTACGTTCTGCAACTACCGGGTGATCAAAAAGTCAGTATAAATTTTAAACTGAATAAATCACGGAATAATGTAGATAGAGAGGTACAAATTGACACACATGCTTGGAATGACATGGGGTTTTATTAGAACCAAAAAAAAGGTCAAAAATGTCCGACAGATGGCGCTTCATCTGATCAGAATAGCAATAATTAGCATAACAAAGTAAGACAAAGCAAAGATGATGTTCTTTACAGGGAATGCTCAATATGTCCACCATCATTCCTCAACAATAGATGTGGTCGAGGAATAATGTTGTGAACAGCACTGTAAAGCATGTCCGGAGTTATGGTGAGGCATTGGCGTCGGATGTTGTCTTTCAACATCCCTAGAGATGTCGGTTGATCACGATACACTTGCGACTTCAGGTAACACCAAAGGCAAAAATCGCACGGACTGAGGTTGGGGACCTGGGAGGCCAAGCATGACGAAAGTGGCGGCTGAGTACACGACCATCACCAAACTACGCGTGCAAGAGATCTTTCAAGCGTCTAGCAATATGGGGTGGTCCTAATAAAACCACATGTCATTCGAAGCATGTGTGTCAGTTTTTACCTCTCTATCTACATTATTCCGAGGTTTATTAAGCTTTCAAATTTGTAATAACTTTTTGATCACCCGGTATTTGCACGAACCTCATTCAGACGGGCAGGTAGAAGATATGGCTCGTCCTGCTTGTTTCCTCGGAAGAAACAAAGAGTGTACATGTAAATAATCAGCACAGTACGTAAATACTTGTACGCATATTAGTTGCAAATAAGCTGGAAAAGAGTAATTCTAAATAAAGCGGCAGACAAGTCTACTTCCATATTCCCTTAAGCTGGCATCTCAGACCCCAGATTCGCTACCTCAAATAGTTCAGCGGAGCATCCTCTACGTCCTGTTGAAGTTTTCCACGCACTTAAGGAAACATCCTGTATATCACCGAGGTGGTAAGTATAACATTGTAAATGTGGGAAACTACAGATGGGTGTAGAAAGTTAACCGCAACACAGTCTGCCTTAAATATTTAATCAAAGTATGTTTCCAACAACTTAGGGGACGGGGGGGGGGGGGGAGGGGGGGGGGGGTGAGTGACTACCTGCGGAACTGTACGCAGAATACTAACTACGCTATTGATATGAGATAGTGCGCCGGCCGCTGTGGCCTAGTGGTTCTAGGCGCGCAGTCCGGAGCCGCGGGACTGCTATGGTCGCAGGTTCGAATCCTGCCTCGGGCATGGATGTGTGTGATGTCCTTAGGTTAGTTAGGTTTAAGTAGTTCTAAGCTATAGGGGACTGATGACCACAGAAGCTAAATCCCATAGTGCTCAGAGCCATTTGAACCATTTTTTTGAGATAGTGCGATGGTTGGCGCGGAAGAGACATTTCGCGCTGAATCATTGCCGAAAATTTTCACGCCGCCTTATCTTTGCTGCTGTGAGGGGCCGGGCAATTTGTACAAATTTAACAGTCATTCACGAAGGCGTCGCTCTCATTGGAGCATAAAAGCTTAACGGCCGTGCTTCGTACAGGCTTTCTCGGCGCCAACAAAATGAATATTAATCACTGGAGAGGCGATCACGTTCCTAACAGTAATAAAGGGAAAGGGCAATCTCCTAATGATCCCCTTTGGAGCGAAGGGGCGCTTCGTTAGACGACTTCTGCGAACACGCCGGGCGCTGAGGGCCGAAGATAGCGGAAGACACAGACGCTGCTGCTGCCGCTGCCGCGTCCGCGGTTCTCGGAAGCGGTGGGGAAGCTGAGCGCTGCCGCTGCGCCGGTATTCTCGGCCCGTGATGGATATTCCGATACACTCGGCCCTCGCGAATGGCGGCCGCTGAATATTCATCAGGTGCCACGCCGCCGACAAGACGCCGTGCGTCAGCCGCGGGGCTCCCGTCCGGTGCCCATCAGCACGAATTGATGGCGCCCGATCCGGCCACTAAATCAGATCCGTAGCACGTAGTGACATGATATATGTAAATTCTGATAATCACGTAAGTTCTTGCAGATTGGATGGTAAGAGCGGCTCGCCGTGAGAACGCGAGTAGAGGCTTCTTGTTGCTTTTCCGCACAATGTGGAGAAGTGTGGCGATCAGGCTTAATCATTTGTGTCTGTGTGACACACGGGTATAGGTTTCCACGAGCTTTCTTCGGGGACTGCGTAACATGTAAGAGCACTACGTCCGGAAGGCAAACATGAGATTTGCTACACCATTCGCATCACAGGTCCTTATAAAACGTAACTTGTCATAAGAGCAGCATCTTCATCTACATCTACATCCGCACGGACACTCTGCATATCACATTTAAGTGCCCCGCAGAGGGTTCATCGAACCACCTTCACAATTCTCCATTGTTCCAATCTCGTATAGCGCACGGAAAGAACGAGCACCTATATTATTCTTTACGAGCTCTGATTTCCCTTATTTTATTATGGTGATCGTTTCTCCCTATGTAGGTCGGTGTCAACAAAATATTTTCGCATTCGGAGGAGAAAGTTGGTGATTGGAATTTCGTGAGAAGATTCCGCAGCAATAAAAAGCGCCTCTGTTTTAATGATGTCTACCCCAATTCCTGTACCATTTCAGTGACACTTTCTCCCACATTTCGCGATAATACAAATCATGCTGCCCTTCTTTGAACTTTCTCGATGGACTCCGTCAATCTGGTAAGGATCCCACACCACGCAGAAGTATTCTAAAAGAGGACGGACAAGCGTAGCGTAGGCAGTATCCTTAGTAGATCTGTTACATTTTCTAAGTGTCCTGCCAATAAAACGCAGTCTTTGGAGCCGGCCGCAGTTGCCGAGCTGTTCTAGGCGCTTTAGTCTGGAACCGTGTGACCGCTACGGTCGCAGGTTCGAATCCTGCCTCGGCCATGGATGTGTGTGATGTCCTTAGGTTAGTTAGGTTTAAGTAGTTCTAAGTTCTAGGGGACTGATGACCTCAGATGTTAAGTCCCATAGTGCTCAGAGCGATTGGAACCATTTGAGCAGTCTTTGGTTAGCCTTCCCCAAACATTTTCTATTTGTTCCTTCCATTTTAAGTTCTTATTAATTGTAATTCCTAGGTATTTCGTTGAATTTAAGGCCTTTAGATCTGACTGATTTATAGTCACAAAGTGCGTGTAAAAAACGGTCGGACGTTCTACCAACCTGGACGACGGAAATCCGCTCCTTAAGTCACAGATGGCCAGAAAATTATGTGCATTGGATTTTTGTTACAGTTAGCAGCAGATGTTTGATCTCCGCAGGTATCGACGAGAACTATCTCTTGTGACCTCCAAATAATTCCATGAAGCAACGTATTGGCTGGCAAAGAGCAACTTTAGAAAGACGGATGGAAAGTGTAAAGAAGCCCTTGCCGCTCATGTTGTACGTTAATGCCCTGGCTGACTGAATTAACGGTAACCTCAGATTTGTAGCAGATAATGCAAGCATCTATTAGAAACATGCCAACAGAACGTCAGACACAATAAGCGTCTAAATCTATACAACGTGGACCATTTTAATCCATAATGAGAAATAACTCAGTATAGAGACGAGATACTGCAAACTGTTTTAGGTAAAAGTTGTAGGTGGCAAAGAGGGTCTCGCATTTGCTATTGATGGCCGTGACCTTGAAAGTGATTTTCAAGGTGATTTGCAGGTTAAAGTGAATTTTTCAAAGTCGCAATCCTAACATTTGATTTAAGATTTGGAAAGAGCGGCAAATTTCACTTGTAAAATGATACATTATTCAAGGTCATGCCGAGGTCCAATGAAGGTGAAATAAGAAAATATTTCTTTAGTTCTAGTAGGGATTAACTGGAAATAGAGGAAGGATACAGCAACACAACCAAGGAGCTTTGATTAGTGGGAGTAATGGAAACGGGTGCACTCAGCCTCATGAAACCAACTGAGAAGTTACTTGACTGGAAAGTATCGGCTCCGATTTGTAGAAGCCGTCCATATTCGGGAGAGAGGTATGCTTACCCTGTATCCCCCCATACTGCATCGAAATGAAGCCACTGGCAGAAGATGACACGGCGTTCGGTCAGTCCCAATTGGGCCACCAATTTTTTTTTTTGTGTAACAAGAGCTCAGTATTCACTTCACAACTGATGAAGGGACGGCAGTAATAAAGGTTTGTGAAAGGCTATTTACAACTTGAACAGAAAGCAGACAGCAATTATGAGAGTCGAGGGACATGAAAGGCAAGTAAAGGCTGAGAATGAAGTCAGACAGGTTGTAGCCTGTCGCTGATGTAATTCAATTTGTACTTTGTGGAAACAGTAAAGGCAACCAAAGAAAATTTTGAAGTTGAAGGAGAAGAAATAAAAATTTTGAGGTTTGTCAATGATATTGTGATTCTGTTAGAGACAGCAAAGAACTTGAAAGTACAGTTGAACGGAATGCACAGTACCTTGGAAGGTTAACATGAATCAAAAGCAAAACAAGAGTAATTGAATATAGTCGAACTGAATCAAGCGATGCTGAGAGAATTCCGTTAAGAAATGGGACACTAAAGCAGTATATGAGTTTCGTTATTTGCTCAATAAAATAACTAATGATGGTCAAAGTAGAGAGGACATATGAAATGCAGAGTGGCTACAGCAAGCAAAGCATTTCTAATAAAGAGGAATTTGTTAGCATATAACGTAAATCGTTTGGAAGTATTTTGTGAAAGTATTTGTCTGGCGTGTAGCCTCGTACGGAAGTAAAACGTGAATCACAAACAATTCGAACAAGAAGAGAATAGAAGCTTTTAAAATATGGTGCAACAGAAGTATGCTGGGGATTAGATGGGTAGATCACGTAACTAATGAAGTGCTGCTGAATTGAACTGGAGAGAAAACTAAATTTGTAGCAGAACCTGACTAGAAGAAGAGATCGGTTAATAGGGAATGTTGTGAGACATCAAGGGATCACGAATTTAGTGTCAGATTAAACTTTGGGTGGTAGAAGTCGTAGAGGGGGATCAAGAGAAGAATACAGTAAGTAGATTTGGAAGGATGTAAGCTGTAGTAGTTATTCGAAGATGACCAAGCTTATACAGGATAGAGTAGCATGGAGAGCTGCATCAAACCAGTCTCCGGATTGAAGACCACCGCAACAGCAACAACAACAGGGAATCGAACCCTCGTCCTCCACGTAGGAACCAAACACGCTGACCACGGAGCTACGGAGTGACGTTGTTTCTTTCGTATAAACTGATTAATTTTCCAGATTATAAGGTATTGTAAAACCTCAAACGAAAGAATGCACTCTAAAGGCGATAAAAAAGGGAAGAGTGCAACTATTCTCGTTTGTAATTAATGTGAATGATGATTAATTTTACTTCAAATGAAATCATATTCATTCAAATGAAATGATCGTGTGGCATTGACGGCCAAGAGTCCCCATCTCGGAACTTCGGGCGCCAAGTTACAAGTCTTTTCAGTTAACACCACATCGGACTACATGCGTGTCGATGATGATGAATGATGACTGCGACACAACACCCAGTCCTCGAGCGGAAACTCTCCGACTCGGCCGGGAATCGAATCTGAGTGTGCTGCATGGCAGTCACACACGCTGACCACGTGTTTTTATTTATTTATTTACTTGGGGGGTGGGAGCAAAGTGGGCAGCGGTTGCAACCCTAAGCCTGGCCACCATGTCCCCCCTCCCCCCCCCCCCTCCCTTCGTCCCCCCCCCCCTGTCAGAGACATGACAAGAGGCCTAAACCGCCCCTGCACGTCCGAGCTACGGAGTGAATACGTTCCTTTAATATAAACTGATTAATTTTGCGGTCTCAAACGAAAGGCGATAAAAAAGAAGGAGTGCAACTATTCTGGTTTGTAATTGAGATTATTGTGAATTCTAATTATTTTTACTTACAATAAAATCATGTTCACTTTAATAGACTGAATGAGAATTAGCTATTGGCCAAAGGATCATTGCTGGCTAACGGTGTGCTTGGTAACGAATGACCGGGTAAGTGGTTAACGTTCATATAAAAGCAATTATTATGTAAAAAGCTAATCAGATTTCGAATTATGATGCAGGCTCGACATTTTAATAATAAAATAACTAACGATAGAGCTCTTAAAGAGCTCGATTATTGCGTCACAGAACAAGCTACTTTCAACTTAATTTAAACGGCCTGAAACTGATTGACTGATTTAATTAAAACAGGAGAAATAAGAGGTTTGTCGTTTTGTAGACTAAAACAGGTTTAGAATGCAAAATTCCATTTATTATTGGCAAATTTACATCCTTATCGAGTCTGTGCCAGAACGAGAAGTAAAAGGCATCTAGTGTTACTTATGTCTCAGATAGGACAATTATCGGAGAAGAGAGATTGGTATAACACCAGTGTTCTAAAGAAACTGATTTTTCCAGGAGTTTACTTTTAGCTAGATACAACCAAAAGAAATAGGTTTTGACTGTTCATTAAACAGAGTTGACGTAAATGCGCGAAAATTTTAACTGAAATAGTAATAGGAGCTGTTACGCGGCAGTCCACAAGCAGGAATATCATTTGAAATTGTTACTATCATGTCGCAGGATTATTTAACTAGACACAAGCGTTCGCCCATGTGTCTTTGCCAAAAGATATTTTATAGGAGACCTATTATCTATAACTAAGAATTACCCGAGAAAGGCGCAAAATATCGAGGGAGTTCTTGGTAAGATATCAAGATGTTGCAAATATGGGCAGTTTGTCTTAAATTTTCAAAAATAAAAGTGCTCCTCACAAAACGCAGAAAAATAGTGCCTTATTTTTAAGATACATATTGAAATCTGTCAACTCGTACAATAACTGGCTTGTAACAATTTGTGGGAATATGAAATGGAACGATAACGTAGGCTCAGTAGCTGGTAAGTCATGTGGGTGCTTGACTTCGGTTTATTAGGAAAATAGTGGTAAAAGCAGAAGGAGATTGCTTGTAAAACATTCGTGCACCACATCTTAGAATATTGCTCAAGTGTGTACCGAACAGGAATAACACGACGTATTGAATACATAGGAGGAGAGCAGCACGAATCATCACAGGTTTGTTTTAATCATAGAAGCGAATCACCGAAATACTGGATCTTTATAAATTATTTATACAAAACTAGTCTTTAATTGTGCAAAAACATAAATAACTTACATAAATGTTAGATACATTACTGAGTGCAGTATATCTTCAAGTTCTGTTTGTAGACGTTCAATGTGGCTACCTTTTGTAACACGACAGATGTCTCACGTGTAGTCAGCTTCCTGCCCAATTCTATGAAGCAAGTCTTGACGTATGGCGACAACTGCTTGAAATGTTCATTGTCGCAGCTCGACGGCGTTTCCTCGAAGCGGAGGAACAAACAATCTGTCTTTAATGTAACTCGATACACACGAGCCATATTCTGCCTGCATGTTGTTAAACATACACAAAACTGAGCTAGATAGTTTTTCTTTGTCACTTCCTCTTAACGCTTGCAGCAGTTCCAGTTTGTCGGGTCTGAATGACAGGCGTTTCCGTAATACCTTCTACACTGTAACATTAGGCATAATCAATTCTAAACTGGCACGTCTCGTTGATATACCCGTACTACGAATGTAAGACGTCCGAACTTGTTCAACTGCTGCGTCTGAGACTTCTGGCTGAATTGTATCCCAACTGTAGTAGCGGATTTGGATTCATGAAACCTTATACAACATTGCAGACACTCTGCATAGTTATACGACTACATGATGACTGTTGGAATAAGTCATTGGCGCATGCCACCCAGGGGAAACTATGGGAACTAACAGTGCTAGGCAGTAATAAAACTTGGAGATATACTGAATTCAGTGCATGTATCAAACATTTCTGTAAGTTACTTATCCTTTTCACAATTAAAGGTTACTTTCGTGTAATTAATTTATAAACGCTCTGTACTAAAAAGCTGAACTGGCAGACCGCTGTAGGTAGATATCAACTATTTCACGAAAGCACAAAGGGAAGTGCCCTCTACCATTCACTTCAGTGTGGTTTTTAGGTTACGAAAGTAGATGTAGATGGTTTCTATGAAAGATATAAAAAATGTATTGTTCTAAGGAAATGGCAGTCAGGGCTGAATTACATCTTAGCAGAAATGTGTACCTATAATTTTCTCATTGACGTTAGCGAGGCAATTTGTAACTTTACATTGTCAAGACATCCCAAAGCTTTGTATGTTATTGGAGTAAGTACTGTTTCCAAACTCATCTTAAGTCCACCGCATTTAGCTAAGCACTGCTAGAACATACACTACTACCATTAAAATTGCTACACCAAGAAGAAATGCTGATGATACGCAGGTATTCATTGGACAGATATATTATAGTAGAACTGACATGTGATTACATTTTCACCCAATTCGGGTGCATAGATCCTGAGAAATCAGCATCCAGAACAACCACCTCTGGATGTAATAACGGCCTTGATACGCCTGGGCATTGAGTCAAACAGAGCTTGGATGGCGTGTACAGGTACAGCTGCCCATGCAGCTTCAAGACGATACCACAGTTCATCAAGAGTAGTGACTGGCGTATTGTGACGAGCCAGTTCCTCGGCCACCATTGACCAGACGTTTTCAACTGGTGAAAGATCTGGAGAATGTGCTGGCCAGGGCAGCATTCGAACATTTTCTGTATCCAGAAAGGCCCGTACAGGACCTGCAACATGCGGTCGTGCATTATCCTGCTGAAATGTAGGGTTTCGCAGGGATCGAATGGAGGGTAGGGCCACGGGTCGTAACACAACTGAAATGTAACGTCCACTGTTTGAAGTGCCGTCAATGCGAACAAGAGATAACCGAGACGTGTAACCAATGGCACCCCATACCATCACGCCGGGTGATACACCACTATGGCAATGACGAATACACACTTCCAATGTGCGTTCACTGCAGTGTTTCCAAACATGGATGCGACCATCATGATGCTATAAACAGAACCTGGATTCATCCGAAAAAATTACGTTCTGCCATTCGTGCACGCAGTTTCGTCTTTGAGTACACGATCGCAGGCGCTCCTGTCTGTGATGCAGCGTCAAGGGTAACCGCAGCCACGGTCTCCGAGCTGATAGTCCATACTGCTGCAGACGTCGTCGAACTGTTCGTGCAGATGGTTGTTGTCTTACAAACGTCCCCATCTGTTGACTCAGGAATCGAGACGTGGCTGCACGATCCGTTACAGCCATGCGGATAAGATGCCTGTCATCTCGACTGCTAGTGATACGAGGCCATTGGGATCCAACATGGCATTCCGTATTATCCTCCTGAACCCTTCGATTCCATATTCTGCTAACAGTCATTGGATCTCGACCAAAGCGAGCAGCAATGTCGCGATACGATAAATCACATTCGCGATGGGCTACAATCCGATCTTTATCAAAGTCGGGAACGTGATGGTACGCGTTTCTCCTCCTTACACGAGGCATCACAACAACGTTTCACCAGGCAACGCCGGTCAACTGCTATTTGTGTATGAGAAATCGGTTGGGAACTTTCCTCATTTAGCACGTTGTAGGTGTCGCCACCGGCGCCAACGTTGTGTGAATGCTCTGAAAAGCTGATCATTTGCATATCACAGCATCTTCTTCCTGTTGGTTAAATTTCGCGTCTGTAGCACGTCGTCTTCGTGGTGTAGCAACTTTAATGGCCAGTAGTGTATATCCAGATCTATATCGAAACCTCAACGATACGAGATTTATTCAGCATATTAATTACTACTGGAGTCCGCATTTTTCATTTGCTAGCATCCGGCACACGTATGTAGGCATATCTATAATTCGATTACAAAATTGTTAACGCAATTTATGTGACAGCGGTATTACCCGGCCAAGGTGAAATAGATGCTACAATCTCGTGATTTGCAAGCTGTCGAAGGAAAATGCCACTATGAATTTTATAAATAAATAAGTCAGCTGAACGGTAGCTTCTGTACGACAGAAACCACTTACACGTATCTGACTCGACGAATTCTTAAATGTTGTTCATCTATCAACGAAATCTATAAATTGACTTTTTTTCGGAGGAAGATTAAACTGATAGAGGACGTGCTTCCTGCGTAGGCAGCTTTCTTCATCTGTTATTGCAGATTGTAATTAGCTATGATAGATCTCATTGGGCAAGACGTGTCGTAGACCTAACTGCGATAGCACCTCGAGCTGTTCTAGCTTGTAATAGACATTTTCTTGGACGGGTTTTTCTCGCCACCTTCCATCACCAGTAATGCAAATAAAAAGCTGTGCTACACATCAACTCATCAGAGTCATCTACACTAAACCTACTAGGCTGCTCGGGGTAGCCGTGCGGTCTTAGGCGCCTTGCCACGGTTCGCGGGGCTCCCCCCGTTGGAGGTTCAAGTCCTCCCTTGGGCATGGATGTGTGTTGTTCTCAGCATAAGTTAGATTAAGTAGTGTGTAAGCTCAAATGGCTCGAAGCACTATTGGACTTAACTTCTGAGGTCATCAGTCCCCTGGACATAGAACTACTTAAACCTAACGAACATAAGGACCTACTGGTAATAAATCTAGTAGCTCGCCTCTGAACTACTTCGATCTCTTCTTTCAATCCGACCCCGCGTTGATCCAAACAGTCTTGCAGTACTCAAAATAGGTCGCACTGAACCACTCTTTCCTAAAATCCTGCCAATAAACCGAAGTCCACCATTCGCCTTCCCCGCCGCAATTTTCACATGCTCGTTCCATTTCACATCGCTTCGCAACGATACGCCCAAGTACTTAAAGGACGAGACTGTATCAAGCAAGACACTACTAATGCTGTATTCGAATATCACGGGTTCATTTTTCCTACTCATCCGCATTAACTTTCATTTTTCCACATTGAAAGCCAGCTGCCATTTGTCACACCAACTATAAATTTTGTCTAGGTCATCTTGTATGAACCCCAGTCATTTAGTGTCGACAACATCCTATACTCCACAGCATCACCAGCGAACAACCGCAGGTTGCTGCCTACCCTGTCTGCCAGACCATTTCTACGGCTACATCTACATTTACACTCCGCAAGCCACCCAACGATGTGTGGCGGAGGGCACTTTACGTGCCACTGTCATTACTTCCCTTTCCTGTTCCAGTCGCGTGTGGTTCGCGGGAAGAATGGCTGCCGGAAAGCCTCCGTGCGCACTCGAATCTCTCTAATTTTACATTCGTAATCTCCTCGGGAGGCATAAGTAGGGGGAAGCAATATATCCGGTACCTCATCCAGAAACGCACCCTCTCGAAACCTGTACAGCAAGCTACACCGCGTTGCAGAGCGCCTCTCTTGAATAGTCTGCCACTTGAGTTTGCTAAACATCTCCGTAACGCTATCACGCTTACCAAATGACCCTGTAACGAAACGCGCCGCTCTTCTTTGGATCTTCTCTATCTCCTCCGTCAACCCGACCTGGTACGGATCCCACACTGATGAGTAATACTCAAGTATAGGTCGAACGAGTGTTTTGTAAGCCACCTCCTTTGTTGATGGACTACATTTTCTAAGGACTCTCCCAATGAATCTCAACCTGGTACCCGCCTTACCAACAATTAGTTTTATATGATCATTCCACTTCAAATCGTTCCGCGCGCACACTCTCAGAGATTTTACAGAAGTAACTACTACCAGTGTTTGTTCCGCTATCATATAATCATGCAATAAAGGATCCTTCTTTCTATGTACACGCTATACATTATATTTGTCTATGTTAAGGCTCAGTTGCCCCTCCCTACACCAAGTGCCTATCAGCTGCAGATCTTCCTGCATTTCGCTGCACTTTTCTAATGCTGCAGCTTCTCTGTATACTACAGCATAATCGGCGAAAAGCCGCATGGAACTTCCGACACTATCTACTAGGTCATTTATATATATTGTGAAAAGCAATGGTCCCATAACACTCCCCTGTGGCACGCCAGAGGTTACTTTAACGTCTGTAGACTCCTCTCCACTGAGAACAACATGCTGTGTTCTGTTTGCTAAAAACTCTTCAGTCCAGCTACACAGCTGGTCTGATATTCCGTAGGCTCTTACTTTGTTTATCAGGCGACAGTGCGGAACTGTATCGAACGCATTCCGGAAGTCAAGGAAAATGGCATCTACCTGGGAGCCTGTATCTAATATTTTCTGGGTCTCATGAACAAATAAAGCGAGTTGGGTCTCACACGACCGCTGTTTCCGGAATCCATGTTGATTCCTACAGAGTAGATTCTGGGTCCCAGAAACGACATGATATGTCAGCAAAAAACATGTTCTAAAATTCTACAACAAATCGACGTCAGAGATATAGGTCTATAGTTTTGCGCATCTGCTCGACGACCCTTCTTAAAGACTGGGACTACCTGTGCTCTTTTCCAATCATTTGGAACCTTTTGTTCCTCTAGGGACTTGCGGTACACGGCTGTTAGAAGGGGGGCAAGTTCTTTCGCGTACTCTGTGTAGAATCGAATTGGTATCCCGTCAGGTCCAGTGGACTTTCCTCTGTTCAGTGATTCCAGTTGCTTTTCTATTGCTTGGACACTTATTTCGATGTCAGCCATTTTTTCGTTTGTGCGAGGATTTAGAGAAGGAACTGCAGTGCGGTCTTCCTCTATGAAACAGCTTGGGAAAAAGGTGTTTAGTATTTCAGCTTTTACGTCTATAGAAAATAGCAACGGCCCTGTAACACTTCCCTGGGGCACTCCTGATGTCACCCTGTCCCCGATATTAATTCCATACCCACAGTCACTGTGGTATTTATATTTCTAACAACACTTTACAGCTTGGGAAAAAGGTGTTTAGTATTTCAGCTTTTACGTCTATAGAAAATAGCAACGGTCCTGTAACACTTCCCTGGGGCACTCCTGATGTCACCCTGTCCCCGATACTAATTCCATACCCACAGTCACTGTGGTATTTATATTTCTAACAACACTTTGGAACTCACGAGTGACTTCTTCGCCTGATTTCACGGTATTTTTTACAACCATTCTCCGCAATGCTCGAGGATCGTTATCCGTCAGTACATGAGGTCTTTCTGGTTTTGGATTAGCGGTGGTTGTTCCTTCGCGTTTCCACTTCGGTAGCTTTAAGAGTGTTGAAATCTCCCTAAAGGATATGTTACTCAGATGACACCCAGTGACTAGTCCAAGTTCGAAGTCACTGAGCTTCCTGACCGACCCATTCTTCTCTACTGAGAACTCAATACTCCTCGCCACCTTTCATACTTTAAAATCCTCCTTTCGTGACATCTAGTGGTCAATTCCGCATTACATAGGGGAGTAAGGATATTTTGAATCAGCTAATGTACGTAGCCCACTCACGAAAGGCACAGGACTTGCAAAGCTCAAGCAGCGAATCGGTGGCACAGGCGATCGACTGAAACCATCTTACGAAGTTTCCAGAATGAGATTTTCACTCTGAAGCGGAGTGTGCGCTGATATGAAGCTTCCTGGCAGATTAAAACTGTGTGCCGGACCGAGACTCGAACTCAGGACCTTTGCCTTTCGCGGGCAAGTGCTCTACGATCTGAGCTACCCAAGCACGACTCACGACTCGTCCTCACAGCTTTACTTCTGCCAGTATCTCGTCTCCTACCTTCCAAACTTTACAGAAGCTCTCCTGCGAACCTTTCAGAACTAGCACTCCTGAAAGAAAGGATATTGCTGAGACATGGCTTAGCCACAGCCTGGGAGATGTTTCCAGAATGAGATTTTCACTCTGCAGCGGAGTGTGCGCTGATATGAAACTTCCTGGCAGACTCTCCACTACGCATTGAGCGATGAATCGAGCGCAAAAGTTCTTGGAGGTGCACAAGAGAATCCTGAGAGCACATTTATTGCCTATAGTCGGCGTCAAGAGGAGGTGCTCAGAGTAGTAACAATTAAATCCGCCACACACACACACACACACACACACACACACACACACACACACACAAATAATGCAACAGAGAAACGCATTCGTGCTCGGATTACCCATGTTGCAATGGAGTGAAATAGATAAGACGTTTAGGAAAAACCAACAGATTGGTAGCCGAATGGGAGCGAGCGAGCGGAAAGATGGAGGAAATTAATTGCTTGTCAGCCTATTACAGACCCGCTCCGTACAGGATAATTGCGCAGCGATGAGCGGGTATTAGTCACGTGCGCGCCAAGTAGCACTGTGGAATCTTAGGCAGAGCGGGTTTCCTAATGAAATATCTCCTCATTAGTTGCCCTGTGCGGAGCCGCTGGCGCACCGCCTACTTTTGCGATTTAAAGCGGGACTATCCGATTTAAAGGGCTGATCCCAACGGGAAAAAATGAAATATGACTGCTAATTGAAGTGGCCTTCTTCAGCTGGATAAATACGATCTGTGTGCAGGTGAATGAAATATTGCTCCTTACTCGGGTAAAGTATTCAGCGTCGCTATAAATTTGTAAAACAAATACGAGAGCTAGCGAAGAAGCACCGTTTCTTGATTAGTTAATCGCTGGGCACCGCTGGACGATACATGTCCATCGTCATCATTATCTTCATTTTTTGAAATGAGGCGTGAAGCCTGAAATCTGCGTGGAACAGCCTTGTTCATGACATCTCGTCTTGGGTTTTCCAGTTCTTTTTTCATGTGGCGCTTACGCAGAAGAGTCAAAACGTTATGACCACCTGCTAAAATAGCATGCTGGTCCACTACTGGAACGCGGTACGCCAGCTACTCTGCATGGCATGTATTCGACAGGTCCTTACTATGGTACGGGAAGTATGTGACACCAGACACTGTGGTGGTCCTCTTATACTAGGGACACTCACTTGGGTGGCAGATATCTGACCGACCAATTGGCTCACCGGAATCTAGGCGCCCCGTGTACGAGTTACCGGTCTAGGGAAAGGATCACAATAAAGGGGGCCTGGATAAATCCCCTGTGTAATTTCCATCTAATAATAGAAAACCAAGGCTTGAACTGATTAAAATCTAACTACGTACCCAGGCTCGAAGGACAATAGAACCTATAGGCTTTACTGTCAAAAGACATTAAAACCGCCGAATACCAGCCTTCCAAGGCATAAGCAGCTTATCGATTTCATAAAAAAATGCTTTCAATTCCCTACCAAAAAATTTCTAGACTAGTCCTGCGTTCAGATAGGTAGGAACTCGTCCCATTGATTGGAAAATTGGAAATTTGTGGTAAGGTCTTATGGGACCAAATTACTGAGGTCATCAGTCCACAAGCTTACGAACTACCTAATCTAACTTAAACTAACTTACGCTAAGGACAACACACACACCCGTGCCCGAGGGAGGACTCGAACCTCCGACGGGAGGGAGGGAGGGAGGGGGGGGGCCTCACTGACTGTGACAAGACGCCCTCGACCGCGCGGCTATCCCGCGCGGCCCCCATTAATTCATCTAAATACTTCTCTAGATGAGAAATACGACTCACAGACAAAAATACTGGCCTAAGTAAAACTATGAGGAGGGGTCGTGAATCGTGCTTCAGTAGCTTAGTCGGTTCAGTACTTGTCCGCGAAAGGCAAAGGTCCCGAGTTCGAGTCGCGGTCTGGCACACAGATTTAATCTTGCAGGAAGTTTAAAAACTGTTTCAGTCACACATCACTATATTTTCTTGTATTTATAGAGCAATACGCTGTTACTATTCCCTAACTTGAATTCTCACAAGTTACAGTTACATTCATTAGAAATTAGTTCAGGCTTGGCGCGTATGTCTTTACAACACCAAGTGCAACAAAGGACAACGCGATGAAGAATCGTAGGGCATGTGGAATCGATAGACTTGCCGGTAGAAGTGTTAAAGAGTGTTTAGGAAACAGAGGAAAGAAGGAAATATTCTCTCTCTGTGATGAGACATATGAAAAAGAGATTGGTCTGATGACTTCCTTGTTACGGTTATGATACCAACTGCGAGAAAGAAAATACCAAAAAATGTGAAGAACATAGGACTATCAGTGTAATTTCTCATACACCAAGTTGGATGGATGGATTGGGAAAGAACAGTTCGGATTTAGAAGAGGAAAAGGAACAAGAGATGTTATTAGCCTGTAAAGAATCGTAGGGGAAAGATATATTCAGAAAGATAGAAAAAATTATGTATTATTTGGGAAAAGCTTTCGACAGAGAACCGTGGAACAAGCTGATGGGTATTTTGAAGAAGAAAGCATTAGATTGGAAGGAGAGACGGTTGGTACAGAATCTATATTTACCACAAAAAGTAAGATTAAGGACTGGAAATGAAATGTCAGGTGGAAGCAGTATTGGAAGGGCTGACAGACAAGGTTATTACCTCTCGTCTTTATTGTTCAATTTATACCTGGAATAGATCATTGTGAATGGCTTAGATGGCAAAAGACGAGTGTGTATCCGTCGGAAAAGTATAGTATGTATAAGATTTGTTGATGACATGGCTTTAATGGCAGAAAGCGAAGAAACTGTAAATAAAATGCTAAAAGATCTGAATGATGCTTGTGTGGAATATAGGATGAGAATCAACGCTGCAAAAACAAAGAGTATGATGATCGTCAAAGGAAGAAGACTGCGAAATATTAAGATAGGACAAGTTAATGCCAGCCAAGTAAGACCATTTAAACATCTTGAAAGTACGATCACTGAAGACTTGAGATGCCATCAGGAGGCGAAAACTTGCATTGCTGTAAAGAAGGAGGCATTCAAAAGAAAGAGGAGATTATTATGTGACAAAGTAAATGGAGGTAAGAGGAATAGACTTGGCAAGTGCTTTGTCTGGAGTGCGGCACTCTGTGGGCAGAGTATGGACAATGAGAAGAGAGAATTAAATCAAAACTAGAAAGGTTCTAGACGTGAATGTAGAGGACAATTGAGAGAATAAGCTGAATGGAAAGAATGAATACTGAAAGAGTGTTGGAAAGGGTTGGTGAGAGAATAAGAATGCTGCAGGTTATTAAGAGAAAGGAAGAATATCTGAATGGGACGTTCGTAGAGACGAGAGCGCTTTGAAAGATTTAGTTTGTAGGAGGTGATTGAGAGAAAGGCAGAGATTCAAAGTGACAGACGACGTGAAGGGAAGTGGAAATTAAGTGGACCTGAAGAGGGCAACGGAAGACAGGAGAACATAGAGAGTTACTACGTGAAAACTCGTCTTTGGGCAGAACACTAATGATGAAATAAACTGAATCTATTTCTGCCGAAGTCATGTCCTCTTTGGCGCTGCCTCATGCGCGCCGCGCTGTTGGTGGCCTGTTGCACCGGTCGCGGCACACACAGCTGTCTCAAGTTATTTAAATCGCTCTTCCTGGAACATTTTTTACTACTATTACACAGAGAAATTGCCACCCCCTCCCCATTTTGGACTGTGTTTGTCTTCTCAACTTCTTATGCATTAAACAACATCCACAGACAACTAGACCGAAAGTTTGGCTAGTAAACTAACACAGTCACTATTAGCGGACTGTTATAGAGTCTATGTAAAAGTCATACAAGTATGGGCTGATGGTGTGTGGGCATCCAAGATGCATTCCACTGAGTTCAGATCAGGCGAATTTGGTGGACAAGACATCAACACCAGTCCATAAATGCTCCTCTAACTACTGCAGCACGATTCTGGCCTTCTGACCTGGACAAATATACTGCTGGAAGAGGCCATCACAGTTAGAGGAGAAATCAAGTACACGAGGTGATTTTCAATAATATTTACTTTGTTCACAGCTGTCGTGGTCCCATGGAAGCCCAACTGAATGTCTCCCATATAGAAAACCTTAGGCTGCCGTAGACTGTCATAAGTAGTAATACTACGGTAGTTTTCCTAGTAGTTTTGGTCAGTTAAGGTTGAACCCACATTACCTGTATGCTAGGCGTGTTGCATACCTATCGGGCGTTACCTTATAAAGATCACTTCCATTACATATGCAATCAGTGTCTTTCTAGGCTCCCCTAAAAAAGGAAAGTGGTGAACCATCTTTACCTCGTAACGATCACTTTCTTTAAATATGCGATCAGTGTCTTACTAGATTCCCCTCAAAAGGGGAAGTAGTGAACCATCGAGACTGAGTGAGGATAGGCAAAGGACTGGGTAACCTAAGGACCATTTTTATTTTACATTGTTATCCTCCTGTCTGTTACTTAAAAAGAATCAGCATTCACATCAAAATTAAAACTTCCGATGTTTAATCCAGGTTGTACTTGGAAATTGTTAATTTGTAAAGTGAAACAGAGGGATGTTGTCGTAAAAATAAAGAATACATTACAGATTCTTCGTGTAACGTTAGAAACCGAAATTTCCTCAATAAAAATTTAAAAAAACGCAAAGCAAAAACATATCAAACATCACTTCAATACTTCGTCGAACTTATCTAAAAGATGTCTCTGTTATTCATATGCAACTTTCGCTTCTATCAATAATAACAGGGGACTCTTCCTTCTCATCATGAAGAACGTCTACTGAGTGCAAAATAAAAACATTAATTGTATGTATTGGTCTGTGATTGAGCATGTGAACTGTAATTGCATCAAAGTAACTGGATTGGTTACATAAAAGGGCAGAAGTTACGCGATAAACTAAATTTTATTACTCGTAAAATGATATTTATGTTCTGTAAGGATATAAAGTGCACAATGGACTAACAATGAATGAAGTGTGGTTCCCATTAAAAAGAAAAAAAGGAAAGTTGTCGGCTCCCATTTTCTCTCTTACACATTCATCTATGTTTCGCTATCAGTTCTACCAGTACTACCGGTAGTCCTACCACTTACTACGTCATTTATGTAGTGTACCAAACCTACCGAACCTTAGTTTTGGTAGAGCACAACGCTACTTCCATAGCATAACACTGCCGCCAGCGGTCTGTGTCCGTCGCACGGTACCTGTTTGGAGCAGCTGTTTGCCTGAGTAAAAGTGTATTTGCAAACTATTGATCTGGCGTAATATGAATTGTGTTCATCCGACAAGGCGACACGTTTCCACTGATCCACGGTCCATTCCCGGTGATTCAGGGCCCACTGCAATCGTAATTGTCGATGTCGTTGGGTCATCAGGGGAATCCGTCGGTGTATTCTGCTGAGGAGTCCCATTTTCAACAAAGTGCACTAAAGGTGTGCTCCGAGACACTAACAGCTAACCACTTCTGCCGTTTCCGAGATGCCCATTTTCAGGCCCAAAGGCCTTAGCAATTTACCCTTCGTCAACGTCGCCAATTTCTATTGTTTCACCGTTTGTGACTGGTTCCCCATTCCTCTCCGATCCGCTTACATACTGTCCTTACCACGTCACGCGCCAGCAGCGGTGCATTCAGTGTCGCGGTGGGCAGTGGTCGTGATGTTTCTTGGCTCATCACGGTGTTTCATGGCTTGTGGTAATCACCGTTCTTACACTCAATTGACATGACCCTCCCATTTATCTCTACACGAGCTGAGAACCAGACGTTGCCTAAGAATGTATCCATTCAGGTATTATTAGTCCATCCCATCTTTCCCCCTCTGTCCATCTTACCCTCCCGCTCTCTCTGTCCATTTCCTGCTCCCTACCCTATCTCTCTGCTTCCTCAATACCCCACCCTCTGTACATCTCGTCGTCACCTCCCCCTCCTCCCTTTCGATGTACATTTCCTCCTGTTTCATTTCTCTGTCCAGCTACTCATCCCCCCCCCCCCCCCTCTCATTATCATCTTCCCTTTCTCTGCCCATTTCTCCCTCCCTCTTTCATTGTCCATCCATCTCGTCCCCCCTCTCGTTTTTCCACGTCTACCTGTTCATCGCATCCTCCCCGCTCTGTCTCTCCACATCCCCTTCTCTCCACTCTCTGTGCATCTCTTTGCTCATCTGCTCTTACCATCTCTCTGTCCAACCAATCCTCTGACCAATTCTTCGTTGGAAATCTCTTCCCTCTTCGTTTTTCTACTCTTACTATCTCGCTGGTATTTTCAGAGGCATCTCTTCCGATCACTTTCTCTCTGTCCAACTCCTCATTGGTACCTTCTCTCCTCTTGCATCTCTCTGTTCATCCGTTCTTACCATCTCCTCGTTGACACTTTCTCTGCCACTGGCATATCACTATCTTGCTGGTACTCTCTCTGTCAGTGGCATCTCTTCCAATTCATTTCTCTCTGCCCAACTCCTCACTGGTACTTTCACTCCCCTTGCATCTCACTGTTCATCCGTTCTTCCCATCTTCCCGTTGGTACTTTCTCTACCACTGACATCTCTTCCACTTTTACTCGCGTTTTTTTGTGATATGTTACAATACAGCATCACCTGTCTTTTGAGGTGTAAATGTGTTGGTGAAGCAGTAAATTTATCCACAGGGCAGTGACATTGCGTCGCTGCAATACACTTTGGGGGTGTGGCGGTGGGAATTAGGGTCCCGTACCACCGTCGGACGGTGACAGTACTACATCAATCAGGCAGAAATATTTAGCCCAACATGTGCGGGTAGAGTGACATCAATCGGGCAGAAATATTTAGCCCAACATGTGCGGGTAGAGTGAGAGGGTATTGGGCTTAGAATGGAGTGGCTGGTCCCGCCGAAGGATACATCCGTGGAGTGCCCATCCTTAGCCATGGTGAGAATTCGATTCCTCTAGGATGGTTGGGGGAGCCGAATGCCGATACCAGCGGCGTGGGAATGTGGTTCCCACGTGGAATAATCCACGCACAATGACCCTCAGGAGATACACATTCTCGTGCCGCGACCGCGCATTAGATTGAAGGGTCGTGGTCTGTAGTTTATTATAAGGAACAAGTAGCAATATTCGCCTGCGAACACCTTCAGCGCTCCGAAAAATTCATAATTATTCTTTGTATTTTAACTATGTTACTCTTAAGCTGGTAATCAGTATTCACTGTGTAAGCATAGAATTGCATCGTTGACTATCGCTAGTCGCATCTCTGCCGAGCGCAGAGCAACAGTGGGGAGTCATGGCGCAGCTTTCTTGGAGAGCGGGCGGAGTGGTGTGGTGATGGCGTGGCTGCAGCACACACCTTACAAGTTAATGGTGAAGTAATTGTTCGCCACACAAGTTTTGCTGTTAATTTTAGTGTTCACAATGCAGTATCAAAATTTGTCCAAAAAGTGATGTTTCGCGGTTTCGTGTGTCGTGTCGGGGGAACAACAATCAACTGCGTCAAGACGGTTATGGAAAAATAATGTGGACTTGTGTGCTCGTAATTGCTAGGTCTAACTGAAAGAAACACATATCGTTTTCACTGACTGAATGTCACGAGCGCAGGTGCTTTCTCGTTCATTTATCGTACCCGAAATTTTATGGAGCATCCGCGTCGCGATTCGGTCACGTGTTATATGCTAATGAATTGTTTAGTACTGTTGGAAGAATGCTGCCAATCGTCGACTGATAAAACTTCCGTTGAACAGTGATTATTTTGTGTTCTGTGCACCACGTTTTTGCATCGGATGCCTTCATTTAGACAGCAACCTTATACGTCACAACGGACACGTCCTTGGAGTGCACGTACTGATCACGTCCATTGTGAATAATGTTAATTGTGAACAGTGTAGCCCCACCTTGTGCGAGTGGTTAACAGAATACAGTGAATTCTACCAGATCAACTTGGTATTGTTGGTGTGAGTGGCTCCTCTCCCTGATAGACAATAGTTATTGCTGGACATATCATAGCAGGCAGTGCAGAGAGAAGCAGGTACATGGGTTTAGGCACACGGTCGTTAAATATCCAGCCCCGTTCCTGTGTCTAGGGAGTGTTCTACAGTCTCGAGTACTAAAGGCTAGCTTTTATTAGAATTGCACATCCACCCCCTTTCCTCCCCGGCGTGTTACAACTTGTATTCGAACCAGTGTGCGAGATAGTCAAAAATGGTTCAAATGGCTCTGAGCACTATGAGACTTAACTTCAGAGGTCATCAGTCCCCTAGAACTTAGAACTACTTAAACCTAAGTAACCTAAGGACATCACACACATCCATGTCCGAGGCAGGATTCGAACCTGCGACCGTAGCGGTCGCGCGGTTCCGGACTGTAGCGCCTAGAACCGCTTGGCCACCCCTGCCGGCCTACGAGATAGTGGAACCCTATGATGACGAGGGTCTTTATATTGAGGTACATTGTTAGAGGCCGCCTTTGCATGAATTCTTATCATGAGAAAGTTCAAGTCATAATATTGACTAGAGAGTTCATTACTTTGTAAATGTCTGTATTCGGGAAATGTTGTCTAGAAAATATACTAGAAGATTCCGAAACAGAATGTACGTCTATTTATCGATTTTCAAAGATTCCCTGGTTTCACATGAACAGCATTACGATGTCGCTTATGTCTATCGGAAATAACGTGAACTGATTTGGTGGCGAGCCTGCTCGCCATCACAATTATTACAAGAGTCCGGTTATTCTCTTGTCTTGAATTATGGAAATTTATAGGACTACGAATCATTTGTCATTCAGATACTGTCATTGCACAAGGACAGACTCCGGTGGATCTAGTATGAGAAAGAAGACACATCCACTAGATTGTCCAGCAATCAGAACACGGCTCCAAAAATGTTTCTGCCCTGCTGGAACTATAGTCACGTCGCTATTCGTACCACCACTTCCACTGAAATAAATTTTGACAATACGTTCCGATTTCTGCGTACTGATCATAGTCTTTAGTTATCAGTTTTCCTACAGTTGCGCAAAGAATTTATTAAACTTTAAGTAATCAGAAACAGAGTAGTTAATTTGCAGGTAACTCAAACCATTAACTTGACAAAAGATGTAAATTTAATTCAAAACAATGAACAGATTCTCTTCGTGTTAGTGTATCACGTCCACACCAACAGGAGGTTGCTGGTTATTAGGTTGAAGGTTCTTATCTCCACTGTATTTGTTCAAATGGCTCTGAGCACTATGCGACTTCACTTCTGAGGTCATCAGTCGCCTAGAACTTAGAACTAACTAAACCTAACTAACCTAAGGACATCACACACATCCATGGCCGAGGCAGGATTCGAACCTGCGACCGTAGCGGTCGCTCGGCTCCAGACTGTAGCGCCTAGAACCGCACGGCCACTCTGGCCGGCACCGTATTTGTTTCCAGATAGTAAGTAATATGTGCACTAAGCTTGGTTGAAACTGATCCAGAGGCTTAGAAGCACTTCTTACGCGCAACTTGGCCTGCGTGCGCAAATGTCACACATATGTAATATATTTCACATATATTTCTATATATATATTTCACTTGTGTCTCAAGCGATTTTCGCCCTACATTTTCGTTTCCAGGCAGCTCTGTGTTTACGACGTCGTATCTCCTGGACTGTGCATCGTACAATGGCATATTTTTGCAGATACATTTAGTGTTGTAGGCCTATGTGATTATTCTATGCAAGATTTGTTGATAATAGAGTTAGTAGTAAAGAAGTAATAAATTAAAAGGCTACGCCTGATGCGGGAGTTTTACTGCTTGAACAGCGAAAAATTAGTGACCAATAAACTTTTCCCATTCAGCATTTTATGGCGGATGTCAACGAGAAAAATTTTCTTGATGGTTTGAAATGATATGTAAAGTTTATTGTAAATCACCTAAGTGCTCTCATTCCCAAATACTGAATATAAGCGCGTCATGAGCTCTGCTTCTTTTTCACCCCCACCCCTACTCCTTTGAGAGGTAGGTGCTTCTTATCCCCACACTCGGACAGTAAGTGATATGAATACCAAGTTTGGTTGAAATCGATTCAGTGGTTTAGGAGGAGATGTGGAACATACATACATATATCCATTTTCGTAATATGTATGGAGTCATCTATTGCTTCGCTTGTTGGGTATTTTTCACTTGATCTAAATTTGAATATGTTTTCATACCTCATCCTATTACACCTCATTTCAGATGCTTGTTTCTTATTTCTGTCTGATTTCAAAAAGGGTTAAATTATTTTACTTATTCTATTATCTTGTCATAAATGAAAAATTTTGATCTTATGTGTTCGACTTTTCTAAATATTTGTCTTATCTGCAAAGAAACTTAGTAAGTTCAGCTTGTGGGCAACAGTTTGCCGTTTATCTTCATCATCATACACAATTAACCCGTAAACAGCGAATATTTTTAAAAAACCGTGAACCAAAATTTTCCATTTTCCCAAAAGTGCGGTAGACAGACTATGCCCTATCGAACGCTTCGATATATTTGGATTTTATCAGGTACTTTTTAAAATAGTTGTAATAACAGTTTCAGTTTCAGTTGGATATATTGCGGAAGTAGCTGCGATCGCATGCAATGATCACCTTCAGATACAAAAGGAAAGTGAAATAAAACAGTAATGAAGCACTATTTCTGTAGATAACACAAAATGAAATCATATAAACTTGAGAAAATAGTTAAAATTTCACATAAATAATAATAATATAGATTGACAAATATGTCTTCACCATTATGAACTGCGAGGGGTATTCTCTCTTTCCTCCATAATGCTCAAGGGGTGTATCTATGAACAACCGCTTTGGTATAGCCCGTAAATCCCATGTGTGCTTCATTGTTATACTCTTTTTTCCCCATCAGTCGTCTACTAACGAAAACCATTCAAGTACTCCTATTTTTTGTAGCATAAGAACCGAAATAGGATACTACGCGAGAAACCACCAGTTCAGTCGCCGTGAAGACGGCCAATGCAAAGACGGTCGAAACGTCGCTTATAATGGTGGTTTTAGTTTCAAAATAATGTGGCGTAATGCACAAAAAGAGTTTATCCAAATTGGCACTAGGCTTCCATGCCTTTGCTCTTAGTTTCCGTATTGTACGGAACTGTTATGAGCAAATATGCTGGAGCCAGTTTAAATGCTTTTTGAAGTAGGTGGAAGCTTATAAGACGATACAGAGCGAAGAAGTAGCTGAAGAGCTTAGCATTTTACTGAGGGTAATTATGCCATTTTGCTGGTGTGAAGTTATGAATGAAAGAGATAAAACTCAGCGATCAGGCCTTTAGGACCACGCGGTGTCGACCGACCGTTGTGTCATACTCTGCCATGTGGCGTCATGCGAATGATGTGCGCTCTCACAAATAAATAAATAAATAAATAAATAAATTGGGATGGACGTCAGCTCATTCAGTCTCAATAAAGAGAAAAAGAAATTCCATACGCGCTTCTGTTAACATAAAGACAAAAATAATTAAAAACCATTATACGTGCGTTGGTAAAATGATGTCTTCTGATATCCAGTTACAATAAACTGCAGCACTTATTTCAAAAGAAATGTCTGCGATGCGTTCGCAAATAACAGTTAATAGACGACTGAACTGTTGAATTTCATCCTCTTTGTGTCTGCCTTATATGTGAAGTAAACATTACCGTAACTGGCCTTAGGATTGAGCAGCAGAGTGACATTAATTGCTCCATATAATGTTGCGCAATTGTACAGAGGTCGTTAATGGTTCCATAAATCAGAAGACAGAGTTAAGCGGATTTTTCTTGTGCTCCTTCTAATATACATCTCCATGTAGGATGTGAAGAAATCGTGAAATTAATATAATTCCATTTCTTTTGAAATAAATACTGCAGATTATTGTAACTGGATATCAGAAGACATCGTTTTACCAACGCACGGTTAGTGAATTTAAATTATTTTTGTCTTTACGTTAATAGAAGCGCGTATGTAATTGTTCTAACTACGCATACGTATGTCAAGTGAAACCGTACGGCAATGCATTCTACGACGAGTTCGAGATATACGCCAAGCCAGTCACGGAACGCTGTGAGCGTACCGTGCTGCCCTCTGTCGACATGTGTGGGTACCAGTGCGACGTAACAGTTCGCTCGGCGACCGCCACTGGCGCTAGCTATTTAAGTTACTCCGGGTGGCTGCCAGGAGCGCTGCAGTCGGCCACAGTGCTCGAGCGCTATCTGGTAGCGCCAGTAGGAACTACTACCTATCCGGAGAGCGCGCGCGCGCGGCACCCGCCAAATGGAAAAAAAAGAGAGAAGCGGACGAAGAAGAAAGCGGGGAAGGGATATCAGTCTGGCAGGTGTAGTAGTGGGGGCGGCAGAGCAGACGGGACAAAAAAGGAGTAAAGGTAAACTTTAACGAAGCGAATAAATTATTTTCATCTTGGCGCTCTTTGCTGGTCGTTTTGCGGCCCGGCCGCGGCGCGGTGCGGCCGGTAGGGTTGTTATTTTGTTGTTACTAGTTTGTAGTAGGGGGTGGTGTGCGGTGTGAGGCGGTCATTATTTAGGAATGCGCGTGCTCGGAGCGTGGCCGGGACAGAGGTCAAGCGTGAGGCGGCGCGCGAGCCGCAGACAGCGGCCTTCCTTTTGTGTTTATTATCTTATTCGACACGAATGATTCCCCGCAGCCCGGTACAGTCGCGTGCGGGCGCAAATCACGGACGGCCCCGCCCACCCCTACACCCTCCCCTCCCCTCCCCTCCGCAAAGTGCTGTTGTTTTTTCTGCCCCTGCAATCGCCAGTTCCGGCTGAAGAGCCATCCGCCGTACTCGTCGCTATTGTCTGTAGCCAACTCTCTCTATCTGATGCCATCTCCCGATAGTAGCGACACACACACACACACACACACACACACCACACACACATACACACTGAGACTTGTGCACGTGTGAGTGAGATCTTTGACAAGGGGGGATTGTATCGCAAAATATAGTCGTAAGGTTTGTGATTTTTGAGATTTAACACACACCAGATCATTTGATACAGATACCGTATTTCATGACTCCAGTTGTTCTGCGTGTAGGGTACATTACAACAGTGAATAGCAGTATAACCCATCTTTTGTTCTCTGATCCTTCCCTAGAGTTAATATCCTTTTGGACATTTCTAGTTAAAGGTGTAAGAATTGGTAATTTGTATATAAAAAGAGAAAACAGACTAGCGCGATTACCTGTTGCGAAGCCATCGTACAACTGTATCATGAATCAGTACTGACGATATTAGGCACCAGTTGTCGAAAATGTGTGATTTATTTACCACAACATGTTTCGGGACTACATTATACAATTATCAAGCTCTTTAAAACAAGGAAACACACATCATTATTTCGTGTAACAAAAAAAAAAAAAAAAAAAAAAAAATGGTTCAAATGGCTCTGAGCACTTAACTGCTGTGGTCATCAGTCCTCTAGAACTTTGAACTACTTAAACCTAACTAACCTAAGGACATCACACACATCCATGCCGGAGGCAGGATTCGAACCCGCGACCGTAGCAGTCCCGCGGTTCCGGACTGTAGCGCCTAGAACCGCACGGCCCCCGCGGCCGGCCCGTGTAACAACAAACAGTGGTACATGCATAACTAACTACCACGCCCTGTAGTATTTCACACCTAAAAGTTAATATGCCTCACTTGTGACGTTTCCTAATGCCACGTTAATTTTACGGCATGTAATACTACAGGACAATGTAGACAGAGTTAAATGTGTGCACGGATGCACTTTTTTCCACATAGGCGACTTACCATTTGGCGCAATACTCTCCCACCCTCCCTTTCTCTCTCAGACATTAGCATCTGTTCTTTGAGTTCTTGGCAACAACTTTAAAATCCTGCAGTGACTCTATTAGCATCACGTTACACGACCGTTGTCTATAGGGTGAACTCGAACTGCGCCGGAAAAGTACGTTACGTGACGTTTTCATAGTATTTTGTCTGCTGTGGCTTGTTAGAGAGTATTTACCGTTTGTTTCGTTTGTTACCCCATTACCTTTATGGTACAGAGAAAGGCTATAAGAACCAAGCATTATACAAAAGGCTATAAATCCGACGGCTTTGTACTTGCATTTCCGAGCTGCGCACTTACAGCCTGTATTTCATCGGTCCGATCCAAGTTGCATGTAAACCGATTATTTTATCAGCTGTTTTTACCATCGCCCTATTACTCGGATTTCTGTTCAGTCCATGCTTTGTCTAACTCGTAAAATTAACAGTATACGTACTGAAATCATAAAGGCAAATAAGGAGAGTTTTCAAAACGGTAAGGCAAATGAAAGCACACTCGCTCCATGGAGTTAAAGTAATTCATCTTCTGTAACTGCTTCCTACACCATATGACGTATCATTTAGGTACACTAGACTTTGCAACTTAAAAGTTGCGAAAACGGTTGTGTGGGTCTATAATTGACTTAAATAAACACAGTAGAGCGGAGTACTAAATGGTTCAAATGGCTCTGAGCACTATGGGACTCAACTGCTGTGGTCATTAGTCCCCTAGAACTTAGAACTACTTAAACCTAACTAACCTATGGACATCACACACATCCATGCCCGAGGCAGGATCCGAACCTGCGACCGTAGCGGTCGTGCGGTTCCAGACTGAAGCGCCTTTAACCGCTCGGCCACTCCGGCCGGCAGAGCGGAGTACTACCCATTCATCTTCGGTTATTTACATTCTACATCTACATATACATAAACATTCTGCAAGCCACTGTGAAGTGCGTGGCGTAGAGCACATCGTACGAATATCATCTATTTTCTTTCCTATTCGATACGCTTATCGAGAGAGGGACTAATGACTGCCGGCCGGGGTGGCCGAGCGGTTCCAGGCGCTACAGTCTGGAACCGCGCGACCGCTACGGTCGCAGGTACGAATCCTGCCTCGGGCATGGATGTGTGTGATGTCCTTAGGTTAGTTAGGTTTAAGTACTTCTAAGTTATAGGGGACTGATGCCCTTAGAAGTTAAGTCCCATAGTGCTCAGAGCCATTTGAACCATTTTTGAACTAATGACTGACTCTATACACGCACCCCAGTCCCTCTTACCTTCTTCTCTTTATCTCAACACGATATATACGATCGTGGCAGCGTAGTGGTCGCACAGTCTTCTTCGATTTTTAAAAAATTGATTTATTTATTTTTAAGTCATCAGTATTCTGATTGGCTTGCTACCGCCTTCCACGAAATACGCTCCTGCGCCAATGTTTTCATCTCAGAGTAGCGTGGAAACCTACGTCCTCAATTATTTGTTGGGTGTATTCCAATTTCTGTCCTCCCGTACAGTTTTTACACACTACAGCTCTCTCTATTACCATGGAAGTTATTCCATGATGTAACACATGTTTTATCATCCTGTCCCATCTTCTTCTCAGTGTTTTCCGTGTGTTCCTTTGTTAGTAAATTTTGGGGAGACCATCATCTTACCCGACCATATCTGTTCAACGGAGTTTCAACATTCTTGTGTAGCACCACATCTCAAACGCTTCGATTCTCTTCTGTTCCGATTTTCCCACCGTCCATGATTCACTACCATACTATGTTCTCCAAATGTACATTCTCCGAAATAAGGCCTATGGATTTGTGAAGTAAAAGTTCTTTAAATGAACCCAAGAGGATTTCCCATTCAATTTCCCCTAGCATTTGGACTTTCACATGTGCTAAATCGATCCGCTACCATTCGAGCGACGCTTCTCTGTACTCATTCGATGTCTGTTGCCATGAATATTCGATAATGACTTGAAACGCATAGATAATTGACTTTATCATCAGCTTCCTTTAGAGATTTCGTTTGCAGACGCGTTGCCTTTTTCCAGAATCCTTCCAACAAATACAAGTCTTGCGTTCGCCCTCCCTAGTACCTATTTCACGAGAACGTCCCAACTGACACCGCTTCTTAGTATTTACCCTTAAATATTTATACCAGACACGGGAACCCTTTGGTGAAGGGCGCGTCTGATTCACATAATTATTTACGCTCGCGGGCCAATACCCTAGTGACGTGAGAGCAGCGCTCCTGGCGCATAGGATGAAAAGTATAGCGCTCGTGGCATTAAAGTTCATGGGGTAGCGCACCAATATTAATAACACCCCTTTCCCGAACGCCGCTCCAACAAATTATGCCTCAAAACGCGTTTCTGAGAGTACGTTTTATGTTTGCCCTGTGTTTAGAAGTTTAATTTAGTTGTCGTGAACATTGTTTCTTTCTTGCGACGTTTAACAATAGTCATCTTAAAAACTTTCACTGCAAAATCCTGCAACCCCTTGGTAAGCAATGTTCACGACACGTAAATAAATGTAAACATCTGAAGACAGGATGCTAAGCAACCTGAAATGTCATCATAGAAAAATAAACTTCTAAAACCTAATTCGTCATACATAACCTTCAGTTTCAACAAGCGCAATGTTATAATAACTACACAATGGGCAAGAATTGTTTACTAATGTTAATACGAGAAAGAATAGAAAAACAAAATACGGCAATGAGACAGGCAGCCCCTGTCGTTAAGCAATTAGGAGTAACTTTGCGATTTGGTCGCATGCAGCTGATTAGAGTGTCTGAAATTTAGTGCCTTAATATCCACAAACACCATCAGTAAGCATTTTTTTCAACCATTTCTCCAAAAATACTTCTGATATAGTATGAAGGCTTTCACGACCGGATGACATATCTTCTGGTAAACCTTGCGGGATGTAAGGTCGTGGTCCATGAAACTCTTCAGCTCCTAACGTTTCGTCCAGTGCTTCGCTGGACATCTTCAGAGGGGTGTTTCTCCTCCGGTGAGTCTTGCCGACTAGTCGGCAAGACTCACCGGAGGAGAAACACCCCTCTGAAGATGTCCAGCGAAGCACTGGACGAAACGTTAGGAGCTGAAGAGTTTCATGGACCACGACCTTACATCCCGCAAGGTTTACCAGAAAATACTTCTGATAACTGGTCAGATAGGTATGGATTGCTTCTGTAACACTAAATAAATGAAGCCCTCATTTCTTTGTTCATTTTAAACGTTTAACAACCTAAACCATGTAAACTTGACGTACATCGGCTTTATTATACAGAAGCCAAACTGGAAAAATGCGGCCGGCCGAAGTGGCGCTGCAGTCTGGAACCGCAAGACCGCTACGGTCGCAGGTTGGAATCCTGCCTCGGGTATGGATGTTTGTGATGTCCTTAGGCTAGTTAGGTTTAACTAGTTCTAAGTTCTAGGGGACTAATGACCTCAGCAGTTGAGTCTCATAGTGCTCAGAGCCATTTGAACGATTTTTTTTTTTTTGGAAAAATGCGAACAACAGAATGGGAATTATTTGAAAATGTGTCACGTACGGAGCACAAAGCATGCACTTCGATCTCCCTTGAATTCCGTCCACGGGTCAGACTGAAAGCAATTGTGAGCCCGATGGTTGCCTACCCGTGATTTATACGATGAAATGTGCAAAAGATGTGTACTCCTGTAATGGAATGCTATCGGTCTCTTTGTAATTGGCATTATCTTACGTTTATCCGCATTTAAAGAGAATGGCAATTCACTACATTAAGTGAGAATTTGCTCAAATCTTTCTGCATTTTCTTATGGTCGTCCAATATTTGATGTACGTAACAGCATCATCAGCGAATACGCCTGCTGCGCTTCAGACCATATCTTATAAATCGTTAATGTATACTGGGAACATCGGTGGTCCTATTTAGCTTTCTTGGGGAACACTCGACACTAATTTCGTTTCTGTGGAACACGTAGCATCCAGTATAACGTACTGGGTGTTAGACAAAAATTCCTCGAGTCACTCAGATACCTGAGAAGACAGTAGGATCTATCTTGGTTAGTAGGCGACGATGTGCTACAGTTCAAAAATGGCTCCGAGCACTATGGGACTTAACATCTGACGTCATCAGTCCCCTAGAACTTAAAACAACCTAACTAATCTAAGGACATCACACACATCCATGCCGGAGGCAGGATTCGAACCTGCGACCGTAGCGGTTGCGCGGTTCCAGACTGTAGCGCCTAGAACCGCTCGGCCACTCCGGCCGGCTGGTGAACGTTCATGCTTGGCACTCACAGTTCGGCATGCTGCCATTCTCTTTTAATGTTGGAGCTACGCGAGACCGAAGGCCAGGTTGCGAGCCTGAAGAGTTTCCGGCATCTTCAGGTGCTGAGAACGCAGGCATGCTTGGCGTGGCCCCTTTACTGCTTCATCGCCACCACTCGGCTCCACTGTAAAGTTCTCCCAGCTGTGCCGCGTTCTTTATTGCGACGGTTCAGCTCTAAAACAGCAGCCCGAGGCAGTCAACAGCGTGACTGTACTAATTCCTGTTACGTCGTTCGCTCCAGCTAGGGGCGTTATCCACGCCACTACAGCAGCGTCGATTGCGTGTATGGTGTCGCAGGAGATGGCAGCGAACCTTTGACTGGAATCTAGTGCTTCAGTTCTCTGACTGCTCGCCCCTCAAACCAAACATCAAACATCATATAAGAAAGTTGGCTTCCGCGGCCGGTGTCATAGTGATTAAAATTCTTCTGGGTATTACGCCGCGTCAATGCTAAAAACTAACAACAATAATAAAATAAAACCGACGTTTCGGCCGAATTGCAACGGCCTTCCTCAGGGCACGATTGGTTTTGCATGGGGATACGTGCTTCTATTTATTACAGACTATCGATGTCTGACGTCACTGTTGTAAAACTTTTAATTGGCCCTCTAATACGATAATCATGAAGTAAGGGAAGATAGAAGGAAAGAGGCTGTTCGGTGATGTCCATGTCGTCAACGATTGGTAGCTGTCCGCCAATCAGCGTTCGGCTTCTGGTCGGCAAATTTCCCTCCTGCTGTGCGCGGAAGTGGACTGACAGTTGCTCTACAGATGTTTGTGGAGATACGTCCGTGTCCCGTGTAGCTTCTGCCCCGCGACCGATCGCGGCCCGTTGGACTGGGATGGCCGGCAGCCAGGACGCCGGGAGTTTGCAGCCATCTTCTCTGTTGATGTTGTCAGGCTGCTTAATAATTTCGATCGCCTCCCGTACTTTGCGTTCTGGCATCCACGATTCTTTCGCCAGTGCTCGGGCTTCCTGGAACCTGATAGGTTATCCACAGCCACGGTGGTGTTCCGCTATCGCCGATTTATTATGTTGTTGTAATCCTACATAGCGTTCATGTTCTGCTACTTGTAAGCTGACAGGTCTCCCTGTTTCTCCTATGTAGGCGACTGCACACTCACACCGTAGTTCGTAAACACCTGCAGTGTTAAGATTGTTCACTACATCCTTGGTGGAACCTATCATTTCGTGGATCCTGTGACTGCTTCGAAAAATCGGTTTGAAACTTCGTCGGCAGAGGACGTTGCCTAGCCGTTCACTGACGCCTTTTACATATGGTAAGTGTACCAGTGGAAGCTTCTCTTCTTTGCATTCTTCTCGTGTTCTGCTAGCTTTGATTTTAGCTACCTTTCTTATAATGTTGTCATAAAAAAAAATGGCTCTGAGCACTATGGGACTCAACATCTATTATCATCAGTCCCCTAGGACTTAGAGCTACTTAAACCTAACTATCCTAACTACAGCACACAACACCCAGTCATCACGAAGCACAGAAAATCCCTGACCTCGCCGGGAATCGAACCCGGTAACCCAGGCGTGGGAAGCGAGAACGCTACCGCACGACCACGAGCTGCGGACGATGTTGTCATCATAGCCGTTGGCACGACAGGTGCGTTGTAGCTCCTTTAAGTCTTCTTTGATGTTATTTTCATCGCTTATCCGGTAGGCTCGGGCAGTTAACGTATCTGGCCTCACGGTGAAGCGGAATTGGGAAGCTTCCTCCAGCACTTAAATAGCCTGGACAAAAATGTAAAGATCACACATGAGACTGAAAACAATGATACCTTGCCATTTCTGGATGTGGAAGTATACAGAGCTGCCGAGGGTAAACTAGGACACAAAGTATACCGGAAACCAACGCACACTAATCGGTACCTGTACGCGGAGAGCCACCACCACCCAGCTCAAAAGTATTCTGTTCTGCATACGTTAACTGCCCGAGCCTACCAGATAAGCGATGAAAATAACATCAAAGAAGAATTAAAGAAGCTACAACACACGAGAAACATTTAGAAAATAATAATTGGATAATTCCATAAACAAAGCGTACTTAGATCACGTTTTCTTTATTGCAATGACCCGTTTCATTCAAATTAGGCCCTCTCAGATCTAAAACACGGAGAGGGTATTTTTGATCTGAAGATGCCTTAATTCGGATGGAACCGGTAATTACAGAGAAGAATGCCTTATCTACCCTGTGTTTTGTTCGTGAGATTACAAAATAAGATCGCCATTTTCTTCCAAAGTCACATGCCACCTTTTCGTAATAATCGGGTTTCAATGCTTCAGTTTTTTTTCCCACTTTTCATTCTTCAGATGCTTGCAACTTCTATCGACGAGTTGGGATTTTTGCAGAGAAAAACTTCAGAGGAAACGGCCGCTTTCGCGGTATTAATAAGACAGCGGAGGGGTGCAGGATTGACGGAAGAATGCCACAACTAAAATGTGGTCTGAAATGAGGAAGAGATGAGAAAAGTAAAAGAAGAACCGGTCGGGCGCCTGCTCGACGCGGCGTTCGCGTGTCTTCTCGCGGCACGCTTTACCAATTTGCAAGGCACCTTTCGTGCCCTTCGATCAACACGACCCAGTCCGTCCGACCGCTCTGACCCGCCAATCACGCCGGGCTCTGGGCACTCCCTTCTGAGCCTCCAGTAAGGCTTTCCTGTACCAACGTGGTACAAAGTAAATGGCATTGCTCCTCTTTCCATCTGCTGACGTGTAGGAATGAATTAGTTGTTGGCAACTTTGTCGCCTGCTCTTCACGCAGAATTCCCGAGAACTTTCGTCTTCGAATTAGTGCTACACTGCTTGTATCTTCCTCAACGAGAGGAAGACGTTTTAATTCAAAATGGTTCAAATGGCTCTGAGCACTATGGGACTTAACATCTATGGCCATCAGTCCCCTAGAACTTAGAACTACTTAAACCTAACTAACCTAAGGACATCACACAACACCCAGTCCTCACGAGGCAGAGAAAATCCCTGACCCCGCCGGGAATCGAACCCGGGAACCCGGGCGCGGAAAGCGAGAACGCTACCGCACGACCACGAGCTGCGGACCGTTTTAATTGATAGGGAAACTGTACATTAGCCGAGAATTAGTTAGCACATATCCTCACTAGGCGTAAATCGGCAAAACTAAACTCGGTATCTGTCGTGAAGACGGGTCTTGAACATGCCTTACAGTATTGTCCAGTTGATTTAAAGCTTCAGTATTGCGTTTAACAGAACGACTTCAGACTCTGCTGTTTCATTTATAGAGCGTTCTAGTTGGTTCAAATGGCTCTGAGCACTATGGGACTCAACTTCTGAGGTCATCAGTCCCCTAGAACTTAGAACTACTTAAACCTAACTAACCTAAGGACACCATACACATCCATGCCCGAGGCAGGATTCGAACCTGCGACCGTAGCCGTCGCGCGGTTCCAGACAGCGTTCTAGTCTGACAATCATAAATGGGGACAGTCAAATTCAAACGAGAGAGACGGAAGAAAGTAAGGAATCTGTTCGTTGTTTCCAAAGTAATCGCCATAAGCCCATAACTGTGTGACAAGACGGTCAGAGTGTACGTAGAAAAATGCTTTCCGACCCACATGCTGTCAAGGTTGTTTCGATTACGCTGCAGAAGTTTCCCTGGGAAGCCCATACACGACTTCCATACAGTCCCGAGCTCTCCCCACCCGATTTCTATGTTTTTGGAGTCCTGAAGAAACACCTTCGTGACCGTCGATTTGCTTCAGAAGAATAAGCTCACGCCTGGGTACAATCATGGTTCTGAAAGCAACGGCAAACATTTTTCCATGAAGACAGTGACAATCTTTGTCTCTTGACAGTTATACCGATTACTCTTGAAATAATAACAGTTTACTTGCTGTTTTCAATCCGTTTTTCATTTGACTGCCCCTCGTAACACCCACTGACAGCCAGTGTATCAGCCCAGGTCTTTCTACTACATGACGCAGCATAAGGTCTTAGAAATGGCGTTAAACCGATATAACAACTTGTGCGTACTCCACTACATTTCTTATTAAAGCGAAAGCCATCGGAAATGCTGATTTTTGTGTGTGTGTGTAAATTCCTAAGGGTCCAAACTGCTTAGCACATCGGTCTTTAGACTTACACACTACTTAAAATATCTTAAACTACGTTAAGAACCACACACACACACACACACACACACACACACACACACACAAGCGTGCGCGAGAGAGGGGGGACTCGAACATCCGGCGGGAGGGGCCGCGCAGTCCGTGACATGACGCCTCAAACCGCGCGGCCGCTCCGCGCGGCTCTGATCTTTTGCCTGCTGTTGGTGTTCATGACTCCATTGTAGGTTGAGGAACATATGCTTTGTTATCAGGAATCATCCAACCGTTCCAGTACCCTTTATCTAGCCCGCCCGATTAGCCGTGCGGTCTAGCGCACTGCTTTCCGGGAGGGGTGGCGTGCCGGTCCCCGGCACATATCCACCAGGCGGATTAGTGTTGAGGTCCGGTGTGCCGGCCAGTCTGTGGGTGGTTTTTAATGCTGTTTTCATCTGCTTCGGTGAATGCGGGCTGGTTCCCCGTATTCTGCCTCAGTTACACTATGTCGGCGATTGCTCCGCAAACACTTGCTCCACGTATGCGTACACCATAATTATTCTACCCCGCAAACATCGCACAATAACCATGGGCTCGGTGTGGGGCGGCGGTGGGGTGAGTGGACTACTGTAGCTTGTCGTGGGGTTGTGTACCACTGCCGTTTCTAGGTCCACACAATACAGTACCCTTTATCTAGAAAATGCTGGGTAGGGTCTTGTATGGTACTTCTCCAGTTACATGGAGATTCCATAACTGTATAAAAGCTATTGTTACGGTGGGCTTGTCATTCCCAGAACCATCTTAAGGCTACGGCCAGCACCTTCCCTCCCCCCTCCCCCTTCCTTCCGGGAAGAATTCTGTACACCCATTCTGTCTGTGTCTGGGTTACTTCTCACCGAGAAAGGTGGCGCAGTGGTTAGCACACTGGACTCGCATTCGGGAGGACGACGGTGCAAACCCGCGTGCGGCCATCCAGTGTTAGGTTTTCCGCGATTTCCCTAAATCGCTCCAGGCAAACGCCGGGATGGTTCCTTTGAAATGGCACTGCCGATTTCCTTCCCCATCCCTGACACAATCCCAGCTTGTGCTCCGTCTCTAATAACCTCGATATCGGCGGGACGTTAATCTCAGTCTTCCTTCCTTCCTTCCTTCCTTCCTACCTTCTAGTGTACTTCGCGTGATAACGGCTTTCAGACTGTTTCCCAGTCGTGTAACTGTGTTTGAACTTGGGAACCAATCCGGTTTTTTCCTCGTTGGACGTGAAAAACCGCCTAAAAACCACATCTATGGTGGGTGTATTCGATTCAGAGATGAGATTTATCGATGGTAGTCTCAGAGGAAACAAGCACTACGTACTATCGTATTTATTCTGCTCGAACTTAAAAATATTAATAAAAATTTCTCTGCGGTACTAAGTATGGCAGTGTTGATCATTCTTTTTGAGATGACTCTAGCCTGCGGTAATCAGGGCAGTTACATTAGCCTTTTTGCCACTGTAGTATCGTCTCAAGCAACAGCAATATTTGATTTCACACATTTCACGATGTTTCAATCAATATACTGTGTATGGTGAAGAATTACATTACTCAAATGGAGCTCAAATCCACAGTTTCTGTTTTTAGTTAGCAGGTTTTGTTTCTTACGTTTTTCCCTGCACCATGACCTTTAGCACGTGGTAAGTGTCTCACACGGCACGACTGGCTACAACAAAACAATGTCCTTGGTGTCACTCCGTCGTGGTTGCCTCACAAGAATACGTACTAAGCTAAGCGACATACGCATGCGCTTGGCGTTTATCGCAAGATGAAGCACAGTAGCTCCATTTCTTTTGTGTTTTACGAGATTTGTGATTATCTCCATCGTGTTTCCCTATCTTGTACAAATCATTTGATCTCTGTTTATAGTAATTCAATTTTCCTAAATAATCAAAAAATGGTTCAAATGGCTCTGAGCACTATGGGACTTAACATCTGTGGTCATCAGTCCCCTAGAACTTAGAACTACTTAAACCTAACTAACTTAAGGACATCACAAAATTCCTTTCGAATTATACAGGATGTTTTGCATCAAATGTCAATGGAAGATAGATCATGTCACTGAGAACAACTTCTGTTAGAGGAAAAATGTTCTCCGACGCTCCGCGGCGATAGTAGGCGTCTTTTCATTTGTCGGCGCTAGGACGGCGAGATTTCACCAAATGACTAATCAAGTGTGCTACATCTGCGTACTCCCCACCCCACTAAACTGATAAACTGCTTTTTCAACAGGAGGACCATAAGAATGAGTGTCTCTAAGCGGCGAAAGATAGCTTAGAAAAGAATAATTTGGTTGGTCTTCCCCTTTTATGCAGAGCAGATAATGGGGTTTAGGTAAGTCAAATGGTATACGCACAACATTGATACCACAGATTGCCTACGCCCTGCCTCTGTCAGGAACATAATTAATAGTAAAAAGACCCCTAGGTTGCTGGGAAGAGTTAATTAATACTTTTTCTCAAACAAAAGTTATTCCCCATGACGTGATCTGTCACGTCCAGGCGTTTGATGCAACGAGTTTGAAACAACCTTCATACGAAGTAGACTGTCATCTGCAGATCTTGTCACTGTTCACTTTGCGCTAGGGCGCGGCTGCGAATTTCTGTTTCACTTTCTTCCTACTTTTATGGTAAGCAAGAGTGGCGATATTTTCGGAACTTGTCTCGCACTCTTTTATAACAGCGACGTGCGTCGGTTTTGTGGTGAGACTTACGAGCGGGCGCCCCAGAGCGGCGATATGCAATTACCGCGCAGCAGCGTTCGGCTCTGAACGAGATGGAACACAAAAACACACTACACGGTTGTTCAGCTGCCGGCACGCTTCCTGCGCGTGCGTTAAAACGCCGTCGAATTAGCGGCGATTACGACCGTCTGCAGGCGCGCAGCGAACATACATACAGCCGTCCCCACAAGTGGACGTGGAAGCCTACATGTGGACGTGTTACTGTACGCGTTTGGCCACGTCAGAACGTGGAATTTCACGTTGAGGAACATTGCTAAGCGAGGAAGGCAGAATCAGAAGCTTGATATTTTTGGAACGTGGAGAGGAAAGTGGCCAGTGACATGCAAGATCGCTTTCTACATCCACAACTTAAGACACCACATTGCGGTACCTCGTTAGATTTTGAAGCCTGTATTTGGTGCTTTTTACATCATAGGTACTATGAATGTAGGCTGCTTCAAAGCGCCGGCCGCTGCGGTCGAGCGGTTCTAGGCTCTTCAGGCCGGAACTTGTCTCGCACTCTTTTTTAAGAGTCCGATAGTGCTCAGAGCCATTTGAACCATTTGAACTATTTGGCTTGGTTGTTCTAGTACCAGGCAGCCTTATCCCAGCGTGATGATGATGATTTTGGTTTGTGGAGAACTCAATGTCGTGGTTATCAGCGCCCGGACAAATTCCCAGTCTTGTCACTTCCAGTCTCGCCATTTCCTGAAAGATGATGAAGTTATGAGGACAGCACAAACACCCATTCCCCAGGCAGAGAAAATCCCCGACCCGAACGGGAATCGAACCCGGGACCTAGTGATTCAACTAACTACTTTTTTCGATCTCATTTTCTTCGTTATTGTTCACTGCATTTCTTGAGGCGGACGTCCCGTTCCAAGTTCATTGTTGATCAGTTCACTCAGTTTTTTATTACAGACGGCAGCTAAACCTCTGACCGAACTCTCTGCGACACTGTGCCGACATCCACTAGACCATGAGCTGCGGCCCAACAGTGCTTACCACATACTAACACTAAGTGACGACTAGACTTACACTCCTGCACGCTTCATTAAGAGCGAGCGAGTCGGCGAGTATGAAGCGACTGCAGCGCCACAGTTCCCAGACTCGTCATATTCGTGGAACTACGGCGGAAGCGAAGCAACGAGGCCCACGAGAAATACGCCGTGGCGCGTACGTCACAGCACGTGACACTGCAGGTCTCAACGAGTGCCGTCTTCGGCGGGAAGCTAGTAATTATTTCAGACGAGTTTGATAATTCTTGGCTGGGTGTTTAAATGCATGTAAGTTCTCGATATCACATTATAAAATTAAGATCTTCAGTGGATATCTTTTCGATTAAATACTGAATTACTGGGCCCTGCACGGAGCCGAGCCTTCGCATATTGTGGCGGACAAGCAGACTAGTGTGACATCACTAGTTCATCTACATCTACATTTATTCTCCGCAAGCCACCCAACAGTGTGTGGTGGAGGGCACTTTACGTGACACTGTCATTGCCTCCCTTTCCTGTTCCAGTCGCGTATGGTTCGCGGGAAGAACGACTGCCGGAAAGCCTCCGTGCCCTCTCGAATCTCTCTAATTTTACATTCGTGATCTCCTCGGAAGGTAAGAGAAGAAGTATATTCGATACCTCATCCAGAAACGTACCCTCTCGAAACCTGGACAGCAAGCTACACCGCGATGCAGAGCGCCTTTCTTGCAGAGTCTGCCACTTGGGTTTGCTAAACATCTCCGTAACGCTATCACGCTTACCAAATAACCCTGTGACGAAACGCGCCGCTCTTCTTTGGATCTTCTCTATCTCCTCTGTCAACCTGACCCGGTACGGATCCCACACTGATGAGCAATACTCAAGTATAGGTCGAATGAGTGTGTTGTAAGCCACCTCCTTTGTTGATGGTCTACATTTTCTAAGGACTCTCCCAATGAATCTCAACCTGGCACCCGCCTTGCCAACAATTAATTTTATATGATCATTCCACTGCAAATCGTTCCGTACGCGTACTCCCAGGTATTTTACAGAAGTAAGTGCTACCAGTGTTTGTTCCGCTATCATATAATCGTACAATAAAGGATCCTTCTTTCTATGTATTCGCAATACATTACATTTGTCTATGTTAAGGGTCAGTTGCCACTCCCTACACATAGTGCCTATCCGCTGCAGATCTTCCTGCATTTCGCTACAATTTTCTAATGCTGCAGCTTCTCTGAATACTACAGCATGGAACTTCCGACACTATCTGCTAGGTCATTTATACATATTGTGAAAAGCAATGGTCTCATAACACTCCCCTGTGGCACCCCAGAGGTTACTTTAACGTCTGTAGACGTCTCTCCATTGAGAACAACATCCTGTGTTCTGTTTGCTAAGAACTCTTCAATCCAGCCACACAGCTGGTCTGATATTCCGTAGGCTCTTACTTTGTTTATCAGGCGACAGTGCGGAACTGTATCGAACGCCTTCCGGAAGTCAAGGAAAATGGCATCTACCTGGGAGCCTGTATCTAATATTTTCTGGGTCTCATGAACAAATAAAGCGAGTTGGGTCTCACACGATCGCTGTTTCCGGAATCCATGTTGATTCCTACAGAGTAGATTCTGGGTTTCCAGAAATGACATTATACGCGGGCAAATAACATGTTCTAAAATTCTACAACAGACCGGTGTCAGGGATATAGGCCTATAGTTTTGCTTATCTGCTAGGCGACCCTTCTTGAAAACTGGAACTACCTGTGCTCTTTTCCAATCATTTGGAACCTTCCATTCTTCTAGAGACTTGCGGTACACGGCTGTTAGAAGGGTGGGCAAGTTCTTTCGCGTACTCTGTGTAGAATCGAATTGGTATCCCGTCAGGTCCAGTGGACTTTCCTCTGTTGAGTGATTTCAGTTGCTTTTCTATTCCTTTCGATGTCAGCCATTTTTTCTTTCCTGCGAGGATTTAGAGAAGGAACCGCAGTGCGGTCTTCCTCTGTGAAACAGCTTTGGAAAACGATGTTTAGCATTTCAGCATTACGCATGTCATCCTCTGTTTCAATGCCATTATCATCCCAGAGTGTCTGGATATGGTGTTTCGATCCACTTACTGATTTGACGTAAGACCAGAACTTCCTGGTGCGGCGGCGCGGTTCTTTCCGTCCCTTTACGACGGACCTGCACCTACCTGTCAACATTGTCTCAGCAGATCATCAGTAGGAAAGCCGAGTGAAACCTACTGCACTTCGACCTGAAGCAGGCTGCAATTTAAGTCACTAATTTACGTTTCGGGAGAAACACGAAATAAAAGGTTGGAAATTTTGTCCTCAATTAATATATTCTGAAACTTAGGTGAACAAGTATCACTGCCAAGCCCGTGCTAGTCTTAACACAGTCACTCACAATCCCTTTCACTCACGTTAGCAAGTTTATGGTGTTGCATTTCCCGAACACGTAATAGCTACAAAAATACTGATTGTTTTTGATTGAGAATGCTGACCAAATATTAAGTCTGTCGGTACCAAATGCAGTCACAGTTTCTAGCCACCGACCTGCTCAATACGCCACGCGGAATATATGTCTTTTTCTCGTCGCAAAATTCACTTAAAAATTCCGAAACTTCTACACACACATCGGAATAATTATGCCGTCACTTTCCAACACTTTTGATGTATGAAACACTGCTAGATCTGGCAACTTATCGTTTCCATTTGAACTACTATCGCACTCTTTCATGGCGAGGCTTCGACTCCTGTCTAGAATACTCTAAGTCTTCTCCACCAGCAGAGAAAGGCGCGCGAAGAATATTGCTTTACCATTGGTGAGTTTACTCAGCAGCCAATAGCAAAACAACATTCTCCCGCGTCAGTCCGCGCTTTTCATCCATAACCAATCGAAAAATAGTAAACCTAACGACCGCACTTTTTACCGACGTAATTATCTAATATGCTGAAATTTTGTTTATGCATAACGTTATTTACTATTGTTATTTATACCTGAATTAACTTTCCCTTTACCATAAACTTACTTTACAAATCTATTTTACAAAAATCCCCTTTGTCCATATCCATACTTCTTCGGAATGTTCCCACACTAAATCCCACTACATAATTCGTTAAACAATTATCTTCATATTAACCTTAAACCACATTCACGCATCATTCATACTGCTAAAACACATTTATAACATTTTACATACACAAAAATAATAACACTTTATGAAAATATTAGAACAGTTTATAAAAAACATTATTACTGTAGTGCACTCTAGTGGGGACAATCGAAACTAAAATCACAGTCCCCCTATCCAATATTGTCCTCTATCGGCTGATACATAAACTACGTGCGCGTCCAGTCTCGCGTCATCCTCTGTCACTATCCAGCTCTGAGACACATCTCCCACTTAACCATGTCCAAGGCAGGGTCGTTATATGGCGCTACGCTTCACTGGGATTTTCTGTCAAGTCGCTACATAGAATTTTGCTTTCGAATTCACTGAACGCTTCACGCATAGCCCTCCTTACGCTAACTTTGGTTGCAGGGCCTTATATCTCGTTGGCCCCGCGAAGGAAGCCCGTTAGCACTGATGCAACAGCGTCGCCTTGTGCTGTGAAGTATGCAACCCGCAACGTTAGGCTCACACTCCCTCCGTTTCAGATCTCTCAGGGACTGGCGCGGCGGGACTGTTCGGTCGCTGCGGTGAGCGGCGAGCGATTGACACGTCACGAGGGGCGCGGAGCCTGCGCTGAGCTACGACCGGCCGCCGGCCACGTGTGTTATTACGCAGGTATTTATACGTCGCCGCGAGACGCCGTATACATCAGCAGCGGCCGTATACTCTGGCGGCGGGGCGCGCTATCCGGGGACGATCGCCCGGCCGTGGGCGGGTCGCGCACCGGAAACCCGCGGCGTAAAGCATGCGCCGTAAAGCATGCGCCGTGAACCCCGCGCGCGCTACCTTCGCCCGGACGGCGTTGTCGCGGGTGCGATCTGGACCGGCGTATGCCCCGCGAATTGATGAACTCTCTCGGTTAACGAGGCGGCGGAGCGGAACGCCAGTGCCATTCAAACGAAGGACTCGCTCCACTGCTCTCGTGACAAAAGGGACCGCAATTAATTTCGTTTTGCGTGTTCACTAGCCTGTGAGATTGAATCGAAACAAACAGATGGACTAGGATTCATCGCACTGTAGTCTAAATTCCGTGCCAGTTTTCGTCGTCGTTTCCGTACTGTACATCACTGGGGAGGTAGCAAAAGGATCAGAACTGGTACCAGTCCTGTTCTTAATTTATGTAAATGGCATGCCTTCTAGTTTTACAGGTGATTCTAAAATATTTCCGTTTGCTGATGGAACTAGCTTGTTAGTGAAGGATGTTGTGTCAACGTTGGCACTGTTCCGATTGGTGCAAATCAAGGCGTAAGTTCACGGCTTGATGAAAATAAACTAAAGCTAAATCACATCAAGATCTAGTTTTTAAAGTTTCTAACACACAATTCAACAGAAAATGTCGTTTTAACTACTCAGAATGATTAGCGAGACTGAACAGTTCAAATTTTTAGGTGTTCAGATATATAGTAAACTGTCGTGGATAGCCCATGTTCATGATCTTGTTCAAACACATAATGCTACCATTTTTACCGTTAGAACAGTATCTAAAGTAAGTGATAGCACGACACAAAAAGTAATCTACTTTGCTTACTTTCATTCGCTTATGACGTGCGGTATTATGTTTTGGGTAACACTCTCCCCCCCCCCCCCCCCCCCTCCCTCTCTCTCTCTCTCTCTCTCTCTCTCTCTCTCTCTCTATATATATATATATATATATATATATATATATATATATATATATATAGAGAGAGAGAGAGAGAGAGAGAGAGAGAGAGAGAGGTGGGGGGGGGGAAGAGAATCCGGCCGCTGTGGCCGAGCGGCTCTAGGCGCAACAGTCTGGAACCGCGCGACCGCTACGGTCGCAGGTTCGAATCCTGCCTCGGGCATGGATATGTGTGATGTCCTCAGGTTAGTTAGGTTTAAGTAGTTCTAGGGGACTGATGACCTCAGAAGTTAAGTCCCATAGTGCTTGGAGCCATTTGAATTTTAATCGAATGAAGTAATATATATATATATATATATATATATATATATATATATATATTGCTGACAGTTGCTTGTTGCTTATGTACCGTGCTTGTATGATGCAAGAAGCAACTGTGAGCAATGTGTACGTGGACATAGCCTGTTACACGAGGTGCTTCATGTTTTTAAATATTTTAGTTTTGACAAACCTTTTATAATGTGTTATATTTTCATCCACGTGACATCTTGTGCGTGAACTTGACGTAAAACGAATATCTTTTACAACAAAAGATTTTAAATCCTGAGGACGACTGTATAATCTGTTGAAAACGGTTGACTTACATGAAAAAATTTTATGCGCTCTTGGCTGTTTAATGGTTTTTAAGCAACATAGCGTGAAATAACCGTAGAAATCAATGTGGGACGCACTCCGAATATATCCGTTAGGAGAGTGCGGCGAATTTGGCGTGTTAACGGACTATGGCAGTAGGTGACCAATGCGAAAGCTTTAGCTAACGGCACGACATCACCTGCAGCGCCTCTCTGGGGTTCGCGACCATATCGGCTGGACCCTAAACGACAGGAAAACTGTGGCCTGATCAGATGAGTACAGTTTTAGTTGGTAAGAGCTGACGGTCGAGTTCGAGTGTGGCGCAGACCCCACGAAGCTATGGACGCAAGGGACTCTGCAAGTAGGCGGTGAGTCCATAGTGGTGTGGGCTGTGTTTACATGGAATGAACTTGGTCGACTGGTCCAACTGAACCGATCACTGACTGGAAATTGTTATGTTCAGCTACTTGAAGATCATTTGCAGCTATCCATGGACTTCATCTTCCAAACAACGATGTCATGACAACGCGGCACAACTGTTCGAGATTGGTTTGAAAAACATTATGGACAGTTCGAGAGAATGATATAGCCACCTGCAAAGCCTGACATTAATCCCATCGAACATTTGTGGGATGTAATTGAGAGGTCACTTAGTGCACAACGCTTTGGTAATTATAGACGGCTAAAGAGGCACCATGGCTCAATATTTCTTCCGTGGCGCCCAACGACTTATTGAGTCCATGTCATGTCGAGTTGCTGCGCAACGCTGGGCAAACGTAGGTCAGACACGATATTAGGAGGTACCCAAAGACTTTTGCGCTTGAGTATAAGCCTCGTTTCGGTATGTTTACGTATCAATACGGCTTCAGCTCTGTCGTGCTAACGTTTTTCGGTGTCGCATGTAGCATATTTATTAGGCACTTTTCTATTTTAAAGTCATACCTCGAACAACTATGATGCTGTAGATAATTTAATAAAAAACAGAAAAATCGGTCTAGATGACAAATGGTGCCTTATTTTTCTCGTAACTGTTTCCAGTCGTAGATAGACCACCTTCAAACCAGTATGTATCTCCATTGGGGCGATGTTTGGAGCCGATCGCAGAGCTATTGTACATGCTAGCAGCATATGTTACTTTTTTCTTGGTTGGAGTGGCTTAACACAAACTTTTTTGATCCTGCTATGGCGTGGGCTAGGCGTACGTGTATCTTTGCAACAGTTGAGTTGGTTGTTGACACACTGTTTTACACATTCACCAAGTCTGGCTTCAGTTCAGGCTGTTTCACCTGTACGTTAGTATCTTCACAAACGTTAGTGTTGTGGTGTTGGTTAGTTTGAAAGCATGTCTTCTGTAAAGCTGTTGGTAAGTAATGTAGTGTAGTCCAGAGTAGTGTAGTGCAGTGTAGTGTAGTGCAGTGTAGTGTAGTGTTAGCGTAGGACAGCAGATGTGGCGAGACTCACCCAAGGCGCACTGCAGTCGCCGCTGAGAGGCTGGAAGGCGGGCACGCAGCGGAACGTCATGGCGGGCAGCGTGCCTCTGCCTCTGGTTCACAACTTACCTAGAACAGACCAAACGCTTAGTTAGCGCTCTCTGGTTCACAGCTTGCCTAGAACAGACCAAACGCTTAGTTAGCGCTCTCTGGTTCACAACTTGCATAGAACAGACTAAACGCCTAGTTAGCACTCCCTGGTTCACAACTTGCCTAGAACAGACTAAACGCCTAGTTAGCGCTGTCTGGCTCACAGCATGCCTAGAAGAGGCCAAGCGCCTGGTTAGCACTCTCTGGTTCACAACTTGCCTAGAACAGACCAAACGCCTAGTTAGTGCTCTCTGGTTCACAACTTGCCTAGAACAGACTAAACGCCTAGTTAGCACTCCCTGGTTCACAACTTGCCTAGAACAGACCAAATGCCTAGTTAGCGCTGTCTGGCTCACAACTTGCCTCGAAGAGACCAAAAGCCTGGTTAGCACTCTCTGGTTCACAACTTACCTAGAACAGACCATAGGCCTAGTTAGCGCTCTCTGGTTCACAACTTGCCTAGAACAGACAAAACGCCTAGTTAGCACTCTCTGGTTCACAACTTGCCTAGAACAGACTAAACGCCTAGTTAGCATTCTCTGGTTCACAACTTGCCTAGAACAGACAAAACGCCTAGTTAGCACTCTCTGGTTCACAACTTGCCTAGAACAGACTAAACGCCTAGTTAGCATTCTCTGGTTCACAACTTGCCTAGGGCCCAGCAGACAATTAGTTAACACTCTCTAGTTCACAACTTAGCTAGATCAGACAAAACACCTAGTTAGAGCTCTCTGGTTCATAGCTTGACTATAATAGACCATAGAGCTATCTAGCGTCCTCTAGTTCACAGTTTGATAACAGACTTAACACTTAATGGTCGGAAAGAGCTGCAGGCGAACTTTTCTAAGACATGGTGACTGAGAGGGCAGCAGCAGCATCAAACAATACACATGTACTACCTGTAAATACTGATCTTACAACACTACACATACAGATCCAACCGGATGTCCGCTATCCGCTGGTACGTACTAGAAGTTTTTACTTCATTCATACTATCGACACTGACACCTCACCAGTGACTGCAACCGAAACCGGTTACCATATATAAATGAATCGTGGCTCGGTCTATATTAAGATCAGTTTTTATAACAAGCAGTTACTGCTCGTCCTTGGACACTACGTCTAACATTAAATCCTGAACTATTAGCTACAGTAAGTCTGTGAAGTTACAGTTAAAAATATTAGGAGATTTAGAAATACACTCCTGGAAATTGAAATAAGAACACCGTGAATTCATTGTCCCAGGAAGGGGAAACTTTATTGACACATTCCTGGGGTCAGATACATCACATGATCACACTGACAGAACCACAGGCACATAGACACAGGCAACAGAGCATGCACAATGTCGGCACTAGTACAGTGTATATCCACCTTTCGCAGCAATGCAGGCTGCTATTCTCCGATGGAGACGATCGTAGAGATGCTGGATGTAGTCCTGTGGAACGGCTTGCCATGCCATTTCCACCTGGCGCCTCAGTTGGACCAGCGTTCGTGCTGGACGTGCAGACCGCGTGAGACGACGCTTCATCCAGTCCCAAACATGCTCAATGGGGGACAGATCCGGAGATCTTGCTGGCCAGGGTAGTTGACTTACACCTTCTAGAGCACGTTGGGTGGCACGGGATACATGCGGACGTGCATTGTCCTGTTGGAACAGCAAGTTCCCTTGCCGGTCTAGGAATGGTAGAACGATGGGTTCGATGACGGTTTGGATGTACCGTGCACTATTCAGTGTCCCCTCGACGATCACCAGTGGTGTACGGCCAGTGTAGGAGATCGCTCCCCACACCATGATGCCGGGTGTTGGCCCTGTGTGCCTCGGTCGTATGCAGTCCTGATTGTGGCGCTCACCTGCACGGCGCCAAACACGCATACGACCATCATTGGCACCAACGCAGAAGCGACTCTCATCGCTGAAGACGACACGTCTCCAGTCGTCCCTCCATTCACGCCTGTCGCGACACCACTGGAGGCGGGCTGCACGATGTTGGGGCGTGAGCGGAAGACGGCCTAACGGTGTGCGGGACCGTAGCCCAGCTTCATGGAGACGGTTGCGAATGGTCCTCGCCGATACCCCAGGAGCAACAGTGTCCCTAATTTGCTGGGAAGTGGCGGTGCGGTCCCCTACGGCACAGCGTAGGATCCTACGGTCTTGGCGTGCATCCGTGCGTCGCTGCGGTCCGGTCCCAGGTCGACAGGCACGTGCACCTTCCGCCGACCACTGGCGACAACATCGATGTACTGTGGAGACCTCACGCCCCACGTGTTGAGCAATTCGGCGGTACGTCCAGCCGGCCTCCCGCATGCCCACTATACGCCCTCGCTCAAAGTCCGTCAACTGCACATACGGTTCACGTCCACGCTGTCGCGGCATGCTACCAGTGTTAAAGACTGCGATGGAGCTCCGTATGCCACGGCAAACTGTCTGACACTGACGGCGGCGGTGCACAAATGCTGCGCAGCTAGCGCCATTCGACGGCCAACACCGCGGTTCCTGGTGTGTCCGCTGTGCCGTGCGTGTGATCATTGCTTGTACAGCCCTCTCGCAGTGTCCGGAGCAAGTATGGTGGGTCTGACACACCGGTGTCAATGTGTTCTTTTTTCCATTTCCAGGAGTGTATAACAAGACAAAGTCATTAGAAGAAATAGTATCAAAATAAGAGCGATAATAATATTATGTGGTTCTTTGTTATCTTACGAGGTTAATATAAAGTATTGTGAAGTTATTATAAGGGTCCTGCTAGGAGTTTGAAATCGTGTCATAAATACGTAACTTGTTTGTGAGTGTTCTATCTGTACCACAGTTACTGTTGTTAAGGTATTACGAGTAGTTCATCATAGTTGCATCACCATGGCAACGTTTATTTTCGCTCGTTTGATGTTCCTGATAATTCACATGACTCGTTTCTATTGCTAAATTTTTTATGGAAGATCACTTCTGTCTGTCTGTCTGTCTCTCTCTCTCTCTCTCTCTCTCTCTCTGTGTGTGTGTGTGTGTGTGTGTGTGTGTGTGTGTGTGTGTGTGTGTGTGTGGGTGCCTGAATGGCAGGTGCTAGGTAGGTAATAACGGATGGCCCTAATAATTGCCCAAGCCATAGACGGCTAGTTACCGGACTTGCTGCATGAGAACTTGCTCGTGTGGGAACTATGCATAGACTGCTTCAGCTACAAGTCAATTGTCGTTAATCTGATGCGCTGATTAGATCCGCGAGTGCCTCACCTAGCTATTTCCAAGCAGCGATTGTACGAACTTTGACACATGTGGATGTTGTCATTAATTACGTGCCTCAGGTAACGGTCTCTGTTCAGCGCGCTTTCATCAGCCCAATGCACTTCGTTTAGAGCCCACTGCCCGTGGACAAAGGAGGCACACATTGCAGTTTGTCATTCCAGGGAATCACATTTAGTCATCTCAGTATTCGTAAGGGTTCATTTGCATATGTAATCCTCCCAGCTTTCCTAACTTGATCTTAACGTATTCAGTTCCGGAAAGTAGTTGTCACGGAAGTCAAAGTACGGAGCAGCAGCAAGACGCATGGCGACTGGAGTGACGTAAGGTGTGACAGTGGACAGGTGCTCTGGGAGGCGTGTGGTAGTCGCCAAGGCGGCAACAGCGTCACGACTCAATCAGCCGCGTGGGCGGACCGGCGGAAGGCGGCCCGCGGCGGCAAATGTCAAGGAGACAGGAGGCGGGAGACGGGAGGCGGGGGGCGACCAGAGGTCACTGGACAGCGGGTGACGGGGGGCGGGGGGCAGCGGCCGGGGGGCGCTGCGGGGGTGGCCAGCAGGAACAGGGGAGATGGTGGCACGTCAGAGCGCCGCGCATAGCAGGAGCAGTGGCCAACACAGGCGAACAGTCGGAATATGGGACATAAGCAGGTGCGTGGTCTGGGTTCGGTGCTTTGAGTGCTGTGAGGGAAGAGGGGGGGGGGGCGGGGGGGGGGGGGGGAAGGTGCAATACTTCGTTAGTGTCTGTCTGTCTGTCTTTAGATTAGATTAGATTTACTTTCATTCCAATTGATCCGGAGGAGGTCCTCCAGGATGTAGAACATATCAGAAAAACAATAATACATGACAAATATTTACAACTGAAATGAATAAGCTAATATACCTTCCACGGGTCTCAAGCGCAATGACCGTAATTTTTTTTAATGAACGCTGTATGAAAGAATCATTTTACAAACACTAATGCACTGAACTTAAAATAAAAAAAGTTTTTTATTTGTAAGGTAATAAACGTGTTACAGAACTACTACGATACTTATTTACAGTGAACACATTACTGCACTGAAATGGTGCAGAACTTATATATATCAGCTGGTTCTACTGACTGAGAAATTCATCATTGGAGTAGATGGGGTTGGCCACCAATAAATCCTTTAGGCTTCTCTTAAACTGAATTTCATTGGTTGTTAAGCTTTTTATGGCTGCTGGCAAGTTATTGAAAATGTGTGTTCCTGAATAATGCACACCTTTTCGTACAAGAGTGAGTGACTTTAAATCCTTGTGAAGGTTATTCTTATTTCTAGTATTGATTCCATGAATTGAGTTGTTGATTTGAAAAAGTGATACCTTTCTCTCACTCTCACTCTCTCTCTCTCTCTCTCTCTCTCTCTCTCTCTCTCTCTCTCCCTCCCCCTGCCTGCCCCCCCCCCTCCCAAGCCCCAATACACACTGAGGTGACAAAAATCACGGCATAGCGATTTGTACATATACAAATGGCAGCAGCATCGCCTACACAAGGCATAAAAGGGCAGTGCATTGGCGGGGCTGTCATTTGTACTCGGATGATTTATGTGAAAAGGTTCACGCATGATTATGGCCGCAAGACGGGAATTAACGGACGTTGAACTCCGAATAATAGTTGGAGCAAGACGCTTGGGACATACCACTTCAGAAACAGTTAGGGAATGCGATACTCTGAGATGCACAGTGTCAAGAGTGTGCCGAGAATTTCAGGCATTACCTCTCAACGCGGACACTGCAGTGGCCGCCTGCCTCCACTTAACGACCTAGAGCAGCGTTATTTGCGTACAGTTGTCAGTGCTAGCAGGCAAGCAACACTACAGGAAATAACGACGGACGTACGGGCGAGGACAGTGGGGCAAAATTTTGCGTTCATGGGCTATGAAAGCAGACGACCGACGTGAGTGCCTTTGCACGAGACCGTCTGCGCTGCCTCTGCTGGGCTCGTTGCTATATCGGTTGTAACCAAGAGGAGTGGAAAACCATAGCCTGGTCAGATGAGTCCCGACTTCGGTTGGTAAGAGCTGATCGTAGTGTTCGAGCGTGGCGCAGACCCCACGAAGTCACTGACCCAAGTTGTCTACAACGCCCTTTGCAAAGGTGGTGGTGGTTGCATAATGTTATGGGTTGTGTTTGTGTGGAAGGGACTAGGTCCTCTGGTCCAAATGAACCGATCGTTGATTGGAAATAGTTATGTTCGGCTATTTGGAGACCATTTGTAGCCACTGATGGACTTCACGTTCCGAAACAGCAATGGAACTTTTACGGATTATAGTGCCTCATGCCACCGGGCCACAATTGTTTGCGATTTTGTAGAAAATATTCTGGACTGATTTGGTCACTCAAGTCACCCGACGAGAATCCATCGAAAATTTATGGGGCATAACGAGAGGTCAGTGCGTGCCCAAAATCCTGCACCGGCAACGATTTCGCAATTAACAGAGGGCTATATAGGCAGCATGGTGCAGTATCTAGTGGCGATATTTTTCTTTTATATTTCATTTTTTAACAATTTTCTGTAGATGTTTGAATTTTGTCCTTTAGAAATTGTAGTAGGACATAATTTTACTTTCATTGTGTGGAGGGGTCTTACTATATTTTGAGCTTTCATTACGTCCAATCTTTCTCTCTGAATATGTGAAGCAAGCATAGGTGGCACAAAAGAAGAAGTCAGATTGCACTGTGTGTGTGCGGGGGGGGGGGGGGGGGATGGGGGGAGGGGAGGGGCGTGGCAGTGTTTATGGAATAAAAAGATTTCCGATGTGAAGAAATAGCACACCAGTTGCGTTGAAAAACAGTTTTTAACGCAACTATTGTACTATTTCTTCACATCGGCATTCTTCAAAAACAGTTGCTGCAAATGATGGACAAAAGTCTGAATGACAAGATTGGTCTTTTCGGTGGGAGGAGACGTTTGAGGGGAAATGCTGACGTAATCGGCGCTCGGCGCTACCAACAGAAACTGTAACGTTTAGTTTCACCACGCAATTTTGACACTGCAAGTTCTAGGCCGCTGGTGTTGGCTGAAGTGGGACAACTGGAAAGTGGACCTGGGGTATTCCGGACAAATCCGATACGTGTAGAAGCCTTTTATTGTGCCACTTACATGCAGTTCGTAAAGTGGTTATCGTTGAGCGTAAATGTGCATCGTTTTCCTTTCAGTTCCTGCTCTAAGGGGGATAGGCAGGCTGCTAGCTTGGTGATGTACAGAATATCTAATAATAAATCAATACTTAAATATACAGCTCTAGAACTGGCAGTATATTTACAATGTGAAGCTGATATTTTTATAGGACAGGACTTCGATATATCGAAGCGTTATCTGATACATCAAGAGCCGATAATGATACGATTTTAAATATCGATATATCTGATTACCGATATTTCTAAAAATACCAGCAGAGTTACTATCGAGGCGGACAACTGTAACTTCGGCGGCATCCTGTGTTCAAAGACGATTGCGTTCCCTTGGGCTGAAACTTCCAAATCAGTTGGGAAGCTGGGTTCTTGACAGAACACCGCTCTCTGTAGCGTTCCCCTGCCTGAGTGGCATAACGCATGTCTTCAACACAATAAAAGAAAATTAATGCGTATGCAGCTCTTAATAAAGATTTGCCTTGGCTGTACAGAACACAGGATGAACATTAATAAAACGGACAAACTGCAGGGACAGATTGCTGACTGGATATGGAGAAAGAAAAGGTCCTAAGAACACGTGTCTCGGAATGAATCGTTGCTACGGTAGATAGCTCTGGCGAATGACAGTTCTTCTGACCACGTGACATGTGTTCCTTGTGTGTTGCAGGCTGTCTAAGTAGCAGAATGGTCCGGTATTCACGTCAAGACCAAGCCGAGGCGGTGTTTGTGTAGGGCCAAGCAGATGGAAACGATCGAGAGGCAGCACGGCTATACCAAAGACACCAGCCACATCACACAACGTTTGAGGCCCTTATTGGGCGTCTGTATGGTCATGGGTCCCTTCAGACGGACGAACGTGCAGAGAGGCGGCGGACTGTGCGTACACCAGATTTGGAGGACCGGGTTCCGCAGGATACTGATACGAATCCTAGTACAGGTGATTCTAAAATATTTCTGTTTGATGATGACACTAGCTTGGTCGTAAAGGATGTTGTGTGCAACGCTGGCGTTGTTTCAAATAGTGCAGTCGAAGACAAAAGTTCGTAGCTGGTAGAAAATAAAGTAATACTAAATCACAGTAAGACTCCAACAAAACCTGACGTTTTAGTTCATAAACATTTTATACTATCTGTTATTACTTTTCTGTAGCAATTTCATGTACTGACACATTCCATGAGCATGGAGACTTGTTCCTCAATTTGGCCCTACGGAACTAGACTTGTAAAATAAATAAATAAATAACGGGCTCCAAGCAAGAGCGTGCTAACATGTCGTAAGCCAAACCTGATCATGTTTATCATGCATGATACCCGCCACTATCCCTACCACCAGCAAACCCATGGAGGCCACTTTGGACATATGTTGTGACGTGGATGCATTGCAGCTATGTACTGTATTCCGGGACGAATTATTGTCGTTGCATGCACAATGTCCATTTCCGGACACATGATCAAAGTATCTTTTTTTTGCATTTACAGTCATGAATCCGTCCCTGGGTTTGCCGGTTATATTAATGTCCACCCTGTATATCGTTTTAGAGTACCTCAATATCCATACTGTAAATAAGAACACATAATTGTGATTGTGAGATTCTTTTTCATTATGGTAATAATTGTTCTCTTAACTTAACATTCTCCATAGATGTGTATTATGTGTACCTCCACTTCGTTGGTGAACATTGTACCAACATAAATTAAGTAAGGACGGTTGACTGAATGAGGGGTGCTCATTTTCCTAGCGTTTCCATGTGGCTACTGTCACCTCCAGCAAGTGAAAAGGTTACGATGCTCTGGGGGTACCTGTACCGTGTGTTACTACAATAAGACAAAAGTCAGTTTTGTGTTAAGGTTTTAATAACGTCATGTTCATACGACTGGTACACTCTGATACACATGGAACACGTCTTGAGGAGAGGAAGCAGATTGCCGAATAAAAATATACGAACAAAGTTAGAAGAAGGGCAGTCATGCTGGTTGATGTGACCGTGGTAGCTGGACAACATTTGTTTAGCACATTTTTTGTATTTTGCTCCTGGACAAAAATAATTTGGGATTGTCAAGAGAAATAGACACCCTGTATAATTCTGAACCTAAATACTTGGAGACTGGTAGCTTTGCAGTTTAGTCTCTTTAATTTCCAAACTAACCAACGAATACTCGGGACACACCGTACATTTCATTGGAAAATCCGTTCTGCCATCGTACCTGTGTAATGTTTAAATACTTCTAGTACCACCACAATACAATCATAGATTGTCCGGAGGCAAATCTTATCTGTCACCCTTGCTTCTCTGTCTTCCATTTTCAGCAGGCATACAAGTGATCTTTGTCAGCGATTGGGAAAAAGAATTACATTACACTCCCGTCAAATAATCTTAACTAAATTTCACTTCCTGTAACTTCCTAGTGCAGCAGAGACACATACGCGAGCCTGAGTAAGAAATTTCCTGTTGATAGGTGGCCTCATTAGGAAACGCAATGAGCAGCTACCTTGCTAAACTAACACTTCTTCTCCGAGTAACAGAGCATGGCTACTTCTATTAAGTCCAACTTGGATTCCGAATTGTCCTGCCTTCTTATGGTATTTCTGCTGTTTCCAAAGCCCGAGCCACTGACCTCCGACCTCTAGCATATAATTACGAGGATATCGTCTTACACATAACAGGCAAACTATGTTTTCCTGAACACCTCCCTGGTTAGCGCTAATTTAATAAAGTGAAAAATAAAGAAAATAGAAAGGGGCGGGACCGACCTTAAATTAATGCTCATCCGCGTTAGCAGGGGGTTATTTATAGAGAGGAGGACTGCTATTAACTCTGTTAGTGCAGAGTAATGTGGTAAGCGGCGGTTATTAGGAGCCGCCTGGGGGGGGGGGGGGGAGGGGGGGGGGAAGATGGAAGACACCCCGAGGCAAAAGGGCGCTGAGACACAGCGGGGGGCCCCAGTGATGCTCGTCGCTGAAGACGAACTCGGGACAGCCGTTGAAACGTTACACACACCTCTGCGTCGTGACTTTTCACTCTGTAGGAACTGATGGACGATTGACGCAGCTCATTAACGAACAAAATTCCGGTATTCAACGTGCATTACGTTCGTCACCTTCCTGAATGGAAAGTATCGCTAGGTGGAAGTAGATGATAAGGCAGATGCAAGACTGCTCGCTACCCAAATATTTTGAGGTAGTGAGGTTGCTCCCAGGCAATGCAGGCCTGCCAATTTCCTGTTTGATGTGGCCTGCCACGACTTTCTCTCCGTCTCTAAACTCTTCATCTCAGAGTAGCACTTACACCCAACGTCTTCGGTTATTTGTTAGATATATTCCAAACTCCCCATACCCTTAGAATTTTGTTGCCACCTGCTCCTTCCTTATACAAGCTTTTCCCTGACGTCTTAACACCCGTCTTACCATCCTTTTTCTTCTTCTAATCACAGTGTTCCACATTTTTTTTCCTTGCCGATTCTCTCGAGAATCTTCTTATTTTTTAACCTATCATTCGAGATAATACACAAGCAGAACACCAACGCCTTAAATCAAGGAAGTCATCGTGGCACACAGCATACAACTGCTTCCGGTCCTATTTCAGTGTCAGCCATTCATGGAAAATACAGTGGGAGCAGTCATCTGTAGTCAACAAACATCAAGTCAAGAACCCTTCCACCCGAATAAGAGGTTCCGATCTTCTCAGGAGGGGCAAGTACAAAGGAACGATAACGGACATTCAATTCGCATCCGACAAAGCGATCGAATGAAATAGAGAACTAGATCTGGGCACGTCAGGTTGTACGAGCCTGTGACACTGCTCATTCGTGCACAAATGTCATATATATATATATATATATATATATATATATATGACATTTGTGCACGAATGAGCATATATATATATCACCACCTTATCTTTTCTTCCACATCTATCATCTAGCATCTCCTCCCACTGCATTCCCCTTTGGTTAAAATCATCCTTCATCTGTTCTCTCTATCTTTTTCGTTGTCTTCCGATTAGCCTTTGTCCAGATTCAGTCCATTCTAGGGGTCTTCTCGGAAGTCTTTATGGCCCCATTCTTTTAGCGTGGCCAAACCATTTATGTCTGTTTCGCTCCATAGTTTATTCTAGGAGCTTAATTTGCAGGGTGTTTCGTATTATTTCATTCCTTATTCTGCCCCTTCTCGTCTTAGCCTGGATCCCTGGTAGAAAGCGCATCACTGTTGCCTGTATTCTGTTGAGATTCTTCTTTGTCCAAGTCTAACATTCTTATCCATAGGTCAAAACTGGCAGATAATATGAGTTGTATATCATTATCTTTGCTTTGGTAGGTATTTTCCAGATTCTAATTATATCCGATCTACAGTCACTATTGTGTATCGGACATAATTACATCTTGATTTTTGCTTTGGTAAATATTTTCCATTTTCTAATTATGTCCTATCCACAGTCATTACTGGTTGTCGGACATAATTAGAAATTGGAAAATGCCTGTCAAAGCAAAGATCAAGATATATAACTCATATTATCTGCCAGTTTCGAACAATTTCCTATTATCTCCGCAATTTTATTCTTGATGTTTCCTTTCTTGGTTAATTTAGTTCCTTCGATACTTGAAAGAAACTACTTTTTAATAAATTTTCCATTGCAAGTTACATCCTTCATTTTTTTCATTTTTCCTGCTTTAACATTACTTCAATTTTTTGTTAAGCTTATTTCCATGCACGCTTCTTGAATTACTCTCTACCGGGTATTTCGTTGTCCTTCCAAAATCTCCTCATTTTCCCCCAAATCATCACATCGTCTGCATACGCTATCATTTTCATATCATCTGTTGTTGGCTCCTGGCGAACCTTCCTTGTGATGTTGTCCATGACTATATCAAAAAGCACTGGTGAGAGTACACTTCCTTGCCGAACCGTTCTGTGCATTTCAAATCATTATGATTTTTTGCCTGCTATTAAAACACAATTCAGGCACTTTTTGTACACGTTTCGGATTCGCAGTTGCATTTCTTTCAACAATTACAGTCTGCTCAGACTTCGCCATATTTCTTCCGTTCTGACAGTGTCATAAGCCTTTTTGTATCTATGACTGGCCTACAACGTGTTCCCAAATTCCCGTTTCTTTTCTACAACTTGTCTGGCTGTAAATGTATAATTCATCAGAAAGTAAGTAAATAAAATGTTAAGCATGCTACTATTGTAACACATCTCAGTCACTTTGATTCTCTGCTGAAGATAGCAGTGAACCCAATCTGTCTGCGTATACAATCAGTTCCGTGTGCAAGTGTGAGAAAATATCCTAAATATTTGCGTTACGTGTATATGAGACGGAATATGAGAATCATCCCGGTATTCAACTACTGGGATGTAGGAAATCGCCAAAAAACCAATCCAGGCTGGACGGCACACCGACCGCTTTGTTAATCCGCCGGGCGGGTTTCTATCCGGAGCGGACGTACCACTCCCTCCCGGAAGTTGTCGCTTTAAAACGTGTGGCTTTTGTCTTCAGGTTTTCCAGTAGTTCATGATTCACTTTCATTCCATACCTTTATCAAGATGTACATCTTCAGAAATTTCTTCGTCAGGTTAAGTCCTATTTTTGGCACCATAAAACAATTTTTCATTAAGGAATGCCCTCTTTTGCTGTGATTCATTGCTCCTATCATTCTTGCTTCGTCCGTTCTACATTATTTAGATTCCAAGGGAGCACATTTTGTTCACATCGTCTACCATCTCGTTTCTAAATTTTATGTTGTGATCATCGATAACCTCATTTATGCTAACTCACTTCCTTATTTTCGGCTGTACGACAAGAAAGAAGGAGGTTATTACCAACTTTTAAAATATGTGTCGAATAACCTAAATCAGCACCACAACATTTTCTCCAGAAATTAAACGACCTGGTTTGATGCCAAACTACGTTGTTTATTAACATAAGTGAAAACGCTGCCGTCAAGAATTTACGAGGCAATGCCATCGTGGACTTAACGAAGATCTGAACGTAGCGTGGGCACCACATATGATGTAGCAGGAACCAATGGAATGTATCAAAAGAGGGAGGATTCGGCGTATAAAATGCTGCGTTGACCACTGGGTACAACATTTCAGCTTTTGTTGTACACGTGCGTGGGTTGTAAGTTAGGGGGCGAGGACGCACGACCCCTGGGATTCGACACCCACCAGCTGGAAACGGATGCGCGAGCTATCCCCCTTGATAGCAAACCGGTCTGCGATCGGCCGAAGGAAAGTCTCAGAAATACCTGCTGCGCAATCCAATTGCTGTACGGCGGCGGTCGTCGTTTGTTTTCATTCTTCTCGTTAAGGCTGCCGCTTCGTACTTCCAAAAGCGGAACGGCTGCTATTATTGCCGCAGGGTCGCACAGAATATTTCTAGGGTCATCGAAAGGGAAAGCACAAATCAGCTATTAACTAGGCTCGACATTCGATTCGAACGGACTAAAGGATAGAGTGGAACTGGTTGTGAAATTTATGACGTGGCAAGGGCTCTAAGCTACTTTTCAGTTTTTGAAAGGTACACTGAAAGGTCAAAGTTGTAAATTTCGATGATTTCATTGGAGCTTACACTACCATCTAAACGCGCGTTTAATCCCGTAATGTTTCCTGTATGAAATATACAGGGTGCTTAAAAAAAGGTTATCCAAATGCACAAGACTATATCTTCTACATGAATGAAGGTAGAAATTTGGGGTAAATACAAAGTTTACTTCGTAGCTTTTATTTTCGGAAGACCTATCCGATTTTACAGGGGTGTACAGTTCCATACCGTCGCCTTATGAACAAAATACGATCGCACGGAATACCAGAACAGCTGTACGACTGGACTGAAGAATTTCTGCCAAACACAAGGCACTATGAAACTTCCTGACAGATTACAACTGTGTGCCGGACCGAGACTCGAACTCGGGACTTTTGCCTTTCGTGGACAAGTGCTCTACCATCTGGCTACGCCATGTCTCCGCTAAGCTGTGAGGATGCGGGTGAGTCGTGCTTGGGTAACTCAGATGGACGCCGGCACGGTAGCTCAGCGTGATCGGTCAGAGGGCTGTGTGCTCTCTGTAATAAAAATAAAAAAAACTGAGTCAAGGAATCAACGATCAACTTGAACGGATGTCTTATGACGTCCGCCCAGATCAAAACGCAACAAACTATATCGAACAAAATGAAAAAAAGGAAAAAATCGTAGAGCAGTTGTCCGCGAAAGCAAAGGTACCGAGTTCTAGCCTCGGTCCGGTATACAGTTTCAATCTCTCAGGAAGTTTCATAGCAGCGCACACTCCGCTGCAGAGCGAAAGTCTTATTCTGGAAACGGGGCGCTATGTTATTCTTAGTAGAGAGAAATCCTTAGACGAACTTCGGGCATATCGCATGGGGCCACTGCTTTTCACAATATATAAAAAGGATCTAGTGGATAACGTCAAAAGTTTCTGTAGGCTTTTCCCAGATGACGCTGTTGTAAACAGAGTGGTTGCAACACTAGAAAATTGTAGCGAAATGCAGGAAGACCTGCATAGGCGCAACGCTTGGAGCAGAGATTGGTACCTGACCCTGAACATAAACAAATGTAACGTATTTGCGAATAAATAGGCACGAAGACAAATTATTGTATGATTATACGATTCCAGAAGAATCACCGGGAGCAGTCACGCCACAAAATATCTAGAAGTATGCACACAGTGGAACGACCACATAAAACTAACTACAGATAAGGCAGATGCCATACTGAAATTCATTGCAAGGATCCTCTGGAAATGTAGTCCACCCTCAAAGGAGATAATTTATAAAACCCGCATTCGAATACTTGAATTATACTGGTCAGTCTGGGATCTATACCAGATAGAGGAAACACAGAAGACCCAAAGAGGGGCCACAAAGTTTGTTGCAGATTCATTTACTAAGTGCCAAAGCGTCACGCAGATGCTCAACCAAGTCCAATGGCAGACGCTCCAAGACTGTCATTCGACGTCACGGTATGGTTTACTGTCAAAATTATGAGCTTGCGGTAGCGTTCTTGCTTTCCGCGCACGGCGTCCCGGGTTCGATTCCCAGCGGGGTAAGGGATTTTTCCTGCCTCGAGATGACTGGGTGTTGTTGTCTTCATCATCATCATTCCTCCCCTTTACGGTCGGAGGAAGGCAATGGCAAACCACCTCCTCTAGGGCCTTGCCTAGTCCGGCGGTGTGGGTCGCCTGCAACGTCCCCTATGCTCCTCGGAGTACGGGACTTCATCTTCATCATCATGTTCCTAGTAGGGTCAGCCAACATATAGGTGTTTGTTTCAACTTTAGACAGCTAAATACTCACAAACGGCGCACCGTAGGAATGAAAAATATTTTAGATGAAAAGTTAATATTAGTAAAGAGGACATCTGTCTGTTCTATAACTGGCCACCACTTAACAACCTCTCCTGCGTGGACGGGGTCAACTTGGTATTTTAAAATGGGAACCCATTCGGATTCTACGCCAAAAAATACTTTTTTTCCATTCGTGTAGATGGAAATGTAATTGACAAATATCAAGTGAATCTCTTTTTGCAATTAAGAACTGACGCATTTGATTTTACTTTACAATTACGATGTAAATATAATTCTTTGTGTTCTAATGGTTGATATTGACGTTGAAACGTTACTTGCGTGTTGCAAATGTGACTGTACAGTACAAACAGTATTGCTAGACGCTGGAATTTCTGCCAGATTAGCTGATTCTGAGGTAACGTAGTTTGCTGGTCCCTATGCAGTTGATAATGGTGAGTCCCCAATCCAACAGAATGCTTGCTTTCGGTGGCAGCTCTTGAATCTCGCCATCAGGGTGATTGATTTCGATGTGTGTTTTCATCCGAACGCCGTAACTCACGTGCTAACAGCTGGCTTCTAGGTTGAGGATGCGACGAACAGCCCGGTTTAAAGTGATATCACAGATGCTCCGGAGAGTTTAGTGGCCAGGGGAGAACGGTAAACTCGTCCTGGTACTCTTAGAGCCACGGTCGTAAAATATGAGATGTGTGACAAGTTGCACGCCCTGCTGGTATATACCAACCGTGCCAAGGAAAAAAAAACTGCATATAGGGGTGGACATGGGTCCCAAGGATAGATGCACACTTATGTCGTACCACTGGGTCTTCCAGACCCCTACCGTTGAATATATAGACCGAAGAAGCAAAGACGAAAATAAAAGAAAGGTTCAAGAGAGGTATTTAAATTCAGGATGAAAGGATATCAATGATAAGATCCGCTGATGATATTGGTATCACAGTGGAAGTGAAGACAAATGGCATGACATGCTGACTGGAACGAACAGTCTAATGAGTACAGAACATGAATTGAGAGTATGCCGGAAGAGAGATGAAAGTAATAAGGGTTAGCGGAAATGATTTACTATAAACTTAAAATCAAATCTGGGGACAACGAAGTAGATGAAGTGAAGAAATTCTGCTAACTTGGAAGCCAAATAACAAATGAAGAATCAAGGAGGAGAGAAAGTCAGATTAGCACACGCAAAGAGGACTTTCCTGGAAAAGAGAAGTCTGACCAACACAATCCCACTCATAATTCTCACATCCAACCAAAATTTGTGCTAGATAACCTACAGTGATACGTCCAAACTGAAACAAACACGAAAAACTGAAAAACGGCTACTGAAATCGAAAAATGGCACTAACATCACGAATATAACGTGTAACTAAACCCTTATACCAATTTTGATTCTCGTAGCTTCAATCAAGAAACGATTAACAAAAGGCGCTCGACAATGTAAAACGGTGGATGATGTTCGGCATTCTGAAAAAAAATAGGAGTAACATACAGCGAAAGACGGATAATATTTCTTCAGGAGTAAAGAAGGAACTATAAGAATGGAAGACAAATTACGAAATGCTCGGATTGAATAGGGAGTAAGACAGAAATGTAGTATTTCGCCTCTACCGTTCAAGATATGGACCGAAGAAGAATTTCAGAAAAATCGGATGATTTATTCAAGAGAAAGGTCTTCAAAAATTGAGCATCTCGGTAGCGCCTTGGTCCACCTTTGACCCTAACGCAAGCAATTATTCAGCTTGTCACTGATTGATAGAGTTTTTGAGTGCGCCGGCCGTTCTGGACGAACGGTTCTAGGCGCTTCAGTCCGGAACCGCGCTGCTGCTACGGTCGCAGGCTCGACTCCTGCCTCGGGCATGGATGTGTGTGATGTCCTCAGGTTAGTTAGGTTTAAGTAGTTCTAAGTCTAGGGGACTGATGACCTCAGATGTTAAGTCCCATAGTGCTCAGGGCCATTTGATCTACTTTTTTGGGTGCCCTCCTGAAGGATTTGGTGCCATGTCCTGTCCAATTGTCGCGTTAGATCGTCAAAATCCGGTGTTGGATAGAGGGCCCTGAAAATAACGGGAGCTCCCAATACCCCAAAGATTTACCCCCAAGTACCAAATTCCTAGAAAAGTGAATAAGCGAACGAAGTTCCATTTATCACTATTATTAGAACAATAACAAGTAATTAAATCAGGAATCTAAGACTTGACAATTTAGCAATCTACGAAAGAAAGATTAAATTTCAGTAAAATTAAAATCAAAATCATAATAAACTGCAAAATTAGCATAAATTAACATTCGCAAAGTAGAACTAACGATCCCAAAGAATACTCCGTGTGAGTACTCTTAGGGAATCGTGAGTAATGACTAAGTATAATTCAATGCATTGTCACTACGTTACGAGAGTTAGCCGAGGCAGGTCATATATTTGAATGCTCGTACATGTAGGCGCGCTTAAATTGTTTTTGACGCAGTAATACGATCTTCTGACTTCAAATGTCACGGCCTTAGAATTCGAACGGAGGACTTTTACCAACTAGAATAAAGTGAAATTTTAACTAGATAATTGAACTAAACATTACTTAGACAGTGGTTTAGGCAACGAACACCGATAGACAATTTTCATTCATAATAGCCAGTGGGTTGTAGAACTTCAGTGATAGGTCCTAAGCGTATGATTAAAATCCCCCCAACACCTGGGAAAGTTTTCTTCTCAAGGCTCGGTTAGGAAGTGACTGATATTGTGCAATAAAACACCCTCTCGTGCCAAGTCGTGCATTTTTGATTTAAAATTCTATCAAATTATTGACATGGAACTCCCGAGTAATAATTACTCGCAGCGATAATAGCTGACTGTAGCGTTGGGCGCTTGTGTAGAATCTTTGACTCAAATAACAAGTGAGGCGTAGCGCCTTCGCACCGCTCCTGTCACTTGTTAGGACGATATCGTTATAGGCATGAGTCATCGACAGATGTCACCAGCTGACATGGACCTGAGTTACAGAGCTGCACGTAGTTGTACTAGTAGGCTGCAGAGGTCAGCAGTTGACGGACAGTGCTAGCAGTCGTAGTCAAAACAATGTTGTTAGTTATGTTTGACTAATAGTTAATGTATTTGCATGATTATGATTGTTTTATATGTGTAGTAATTAGCAGCTTGAGTGTTGTATGAGTGAAGAAGAACAAAAGTAAATGAAAAGTGTTTTGTTTATTCACGATGTACCAGTTAAACTATACAGGGGATTTACTATAATGAAATGTGCAGTCAGTTTATGGTACTAATAAATCGTGAGTAGAATACAAACTAATCGGTAATTTCGGAAGGAGTAATTTTATATTTGATACTTTTCTAAATTTATTTATTTAGCAATTGCCATAGAAAGAAATGTTTTACTATGATTGGTCATTGAAGTAAATTGCGGGTTAGCGCGGGATAATACTGCAACCTGATTTGCTGTTTGTGATATCAGCCAATCAGAAAAATGCAGGCTCGCGCCAGTCTATGCTGGGAACAAAGCCTTCGGTGTGATAAAGGGAAGTCGAGGCTGAGGGTTCGAACTAGTAACATCTCATTGAAAGCAGCTCTGACGAAAGTACTGTAAAATCGCGAAAAAATGCTAATTACGAGTTAGCGAAGTAGTACGAAGTGTATTTAAGTGAAAGGTATATTGCAGTCGTGTGGAATTTCAGATGGAATATCAAAATTATTGCTTTTGACTGTTGGTTAAAACCGCGTAGCGTGTTGTGCGATCTAAGACTGGCACAGGTATTACGTGTAGAGCAGAGTGCACAACATTTGAGCGAGCATTTTCATAACTAAAAGATCCAGTGAACTCTATTAACTTCGGTAACGGGTGTAAATACCATAAACTGGCTACGTGTGTGATTGTGGTGTGCGTGGGAACTTTACATTGTGTAAGCACTTAGTACAGACTTGACAGCATTAACTGTGATTTTTATCGTAAAAATACACCTGAAAATTTACATTGCCAAGTTAAAACTTTTATTTCAGTACTAGCCACATCCCGTTTACCGGACAATTCGATGTATGTTGCGACCTGCAGTAGACAGTAGTGGTCTAGTATTTTCTGCTACAGCTTTTAGCTAGACAAATGAACATTGCTGGACACTGGCAGGGCGGTAAAAAAGTAACATGCCGCGCCGCACAAGCCCACTGTTAAGATTTCTTGTTGTTGTTGTTGTTGTCTTCAGTCCTGAGACTGGTTTGATGCAGCTCTCCATGCTACCCTATCCTGTGCAAGCTTCTTCATCTCCCAGTACTTACTGCAACCTACATCCTTCTGAATCTGCTTAGTGTATTCATCTCTTGGTCTCCCTCTACGATTTTTACCCTCCACGCTGCCCTCCAATGCCCTGCAATGCCTCAGAACATGTCCTACCAACCGGTCCCTTCTTCTTGTTAAGTTGTGCCACAAACTCCTCTTCTCCACAATTCTATTCAATACCTCCTCATTAGTTATGTGATCTACCCATCTAATTTTCAGCGTTCTTCTATAGCACCACATTTCGAAAGCTTCTATTCTCTTCTCGTCCAAACTATTTATCGTCCATGTTTCACTTCCATACATGGCTACACTCCATACAAATACTTTCAGAAACGACTTCCTCACACTTAAATCTATACCCGATGATAACAAATTTCTCTTTTTCAGAAACGCTTTCCTTGCCATTGCCAGTCTACATTTTATATCCTCTCTACTTCGACCATCATAAGTTATTTTGCTCCCCAAATAGCAAAACTCCTTTTAAGAGTCTCATTTCCTAACCTAATTCCCTCAGCATCACCCGACTTAATTCGACTACATTCCATTATCCTCGTTTTGCTTTTGTTGTTGTTCATCTTATATCCTCCTTTCAAGACATTGTCCATTCCGTTCAACAGCTCTTCCAAGTCCTTTGCTGTCTCTGACAGAATTACAATGTAATCGGCGAACCTCAACGTTTTTATTTCTTCTCCATGGACTTTAATACCTACTCCGAATTTTTCTTTTGTTTCCTTTACTGCTTGCTCAATATACAGATTGAATAACATCGGGGACAGGCTACAACCCTGTCTCACTCCCTTCCCAACCACTGCGTCCGCAGCTCGTGGTCGTGCGGTAGCATTCTCGCTTCCCCTCGCCCGGGTTCCCGGGTTCGATTCCCGGCGGGGTTAGGGATTTTCTCTGCCTCGTGATGACTGGGTGTTGTGTGATGTCCTTAGGTTAGTTAGGTTTAAGTAGTTCTAAGTTCTAGGGGACTGATGACCATGGATGTTAAGCCCCATAGTGCTCAGAGCCAGCCAACCACTGCTTCCCTTTGATGTCCCTCGACTCTTATAACTGCCATCTGGTTTCTGTACAAATTGTAAATAGCTTTTCGCTCCCTGTATTTGACCCCTGCCACCTTTAGAATTTGAATTTCTTAGATACTTGAAATTACGACCAGCTTGTAGGGAATTTGTTGTGGATGTGACTGTATTGGTTTTATCATTAATACTTCATCATTAATCAGTTAAACATCGATTACGAACGATTAATTACGATTCTTGGTGAAGTAAATATCTCACGCACGTTGACATTTCGGTTCAACACTGTTATTTTTTGTAACGTCGTCTGCGTAACTTGATAACGATCTCAACACTCTACCGACTGTCGCCGAGTTTTAGCCGAGGCCAAGTACAAATCAAACCAAATCATCAAAAAGAAGAGGCGTTATAGAACGCATCTCGATTTTTCTTGAGTCTTGCTTCCATTACGAATCACAACGTCTGAACTGCCTCTCTGGTGTCCTTATCGAAAGCAAACTAATCGTCACCCAAAATATACTCGATTTTCTCTTTTCAGTGTAGTGGTTCGCAAGGTGTACGGGGATGTCCACTCGCCTGGTGATACCGGGAAGCTGGTGCTGGCGCTTGTGGTCCAGCGCGCCGGGGTCGCCGCCAGCGATCTCGGCAAGTAGAAGAACAGGGCGGGGCCGGTGGCTCGGCTCGCGTGCGGCCAGTCGACGTCCGCGACACGCGAGACCGGCCGGGGCGACACGACAGCCGGCCGCGGTTTGGTTTTTCTCAGGGCGGCCGGGGCCCGCCCGAGTGTCACGCTAGCCGCCGGGCCGCCGTGCACGCGCGTCCAGTCGCGGAGCTACACAGTAGCGCGTTGGCCTCTTTACGCGTGAAAGGCAAGTAGCACTGCTGTAGTCTCCATCATTTAGGGCTTCGAGCCGAAACAATTATTAGCGTAAGTAGATCTGACCCATTTACTCATACACTGGAGAGCCAAGGAATCTGGTACACCTGCCTAATATCGTGTAGGCCCCCGCGAGCACGCAGAAGTGCCGCAACACGACGTGACATGGACTCCACTAACATCTGAAGTAGAGCTGGAGGGAATCGACACAATGAAACCTGGAGGGCTGTCCATAAATCCGTAAGAACACGACGGGGTGGAGATATCTTCTGAACAGCACGTTGCAAGGCATTCCAGATATGCTTAAAATGTTCATGTCTGGGCAGTTTGGTGTCAGCGGAATTGTTTAAACTCAGAAGAGTGTTCCTGGAGCACTCTGTAGCAATTCTGGACGTATGGGGTGTCGCGCCGCGCGGGATTAGCCGAGCGGTCTGGGGGCTGCAGTCATGGACTGTGCGGCTGCTCCCGGCGGAGGGTCGAGTCCTCCCTCGGGCATGGGTGTGTGTGTTTGTGCTTAGGATACTTTAGGTTAAGTAGTGTGTAAGCTTAGGGACTGATGACCTTAGCAGTTAAGTCCCATAAGATTTCACACACATTTTTTTGGGGTGTCGCATTGTCCTGCTGGAATTCCCCAAGTCTGTCGGAATGCACAATGGACATGAATGGGTGCAGTTGATCAGGCAGGATGTTTACGTACGTGTCACCTGTCATAGTCGTATCTAGCCGTATTAAGAGTCCCATATCACTCCAACTGCACATGCTCCACTCTATCACAGAGCGTCTACCAGCTTAAACAGTCCCCTGCTGACATCCAGCGGCACAGAAGAAAGTGGAAGTATTTTTAAAAAATTGTTACAGACAAATCTACATAAGGGAACATATGTAAAAGCTGTCTAATTCAAACACTACCCGGTGCGAATATTTTCAAAACATTTGATACCAGTTTCTCCCAGCTACATAAATTTGTTACTTACGCTTGAGCCGGCCGTGATGGCTGAGCGGTTCTAGGCGCTTCAGTCCGGAACCACGCGACTGCTACGGTCGCAGTTTCGAATCCTACCTCGGGGATGGATGTCTGAGATGTCCTTAGGTTTGTTAGTTTTAAATAGTTCTAAGTTCTAGGGGACTGATGACCTCAGATGTTAAATCCCATAGTGCTCAGAGCCATTTGAACTTACGCTTGACAGTTGCAACTTTGCTTGTACCGTACTCACATTATGAGAATATCAAAAAGCCAAACATTTTTAACCATACTTACTGCATGTAGACAGTTCTATATCTGTATAAAATGGGGAGGGAAATGTTATTGTACTGCCGCGCGGGATTAGCCGAGCGGTCTAATGGCGCTGCGGTCATGGACTGTGCGGCTGGCCCCGGCGGAGGTTCGAGTCCTCCCTCGGGCATGGGTGTCTGTGTTTGTCCTTAGGATAATTTAGGTTAAGTAGTGTGTAGGCTTAGGGACTGATGACCTTAGCAGTTAAGTCCCATAAGATTTCACACACATCATCTGTTATTGTACTATTGATAGCTTATAGGAATGAACATGTATGTTAAGGTAAGCAAGATAGTTACTATCAGATAAATACAGTGGGCATCAAGACGTCCTTTTTGGAATCGATTCTGGGTCAAGGTTCAAAATGAAATAAGAACAGATACGAAACTTATATTTTGTGAGACTCAATCCTGGGTAATGAAAAAAAAAAAAAAAAGGATGAAGTCAGACTGCAGACCAACGAACTGGAATTTCTCAGGATCATAGGAGGATACATAAAGTTACATTATGAGAGAAATAAATATTTAACAAGGAATTGAAATTATTTTATATAAAGGAAAAGTTGAAAGAAAATAGGAAAAAACGGATGTCCTGACCCTTGCCGATGGGGGAGTCAAGATTACCATTACATTTCTGGTAATATATATAGCAAGGGAAGTGATGCATTGGAAGACCAGCAAAAAGATGGAAGCACAGGATGTAGTTGCAACAGGCCGAGTAAAGACTAACGCTTGACAGAAGAACAGGAAGAACTTAGAGTAGACTGAATAACAATAAGTTTAAGCCTCATTTCATTTTTAAAAAGGGAGCCGCCACAACAGAATGAGTGGAACATGTCTGAGTCCTTCAGTCAGATCTCTTATGTAGATGTGGAACGCTAACAGACCCCGAAGCGATTTCTCGGTAGGTTCCCAAACCAATGATCGAGCGGCTTGTTGCAGTGACTAAGACAATGGAACTGTGTTCGGAAGGCATGGGGTTAATATCTCCGTCCGACCTGAGCCATTTCAATGTCCTGCCATTCTCCTAAATCATTACAGCTGACTGCTGACACGATTCCTCCATTTGTTACGCCGTCAATAATAAAAGAGCGCAGTCTTCCGCATCAACAGTCTAATCAATAAAATTGTTCTAGTCGTATGAGATAAACTAAAACATTTCCGCTACCTCCAATAGACTGATCTGCCAGAATGTTATGACCGCCGACTTACCATCGATATAAACTCGTCCAGGCGATAGCAGCGACACTTGGCGAAGAATGACTACTAGTCAGACACGAGCACAGTACGTGTAGCTTCAGTAAGCGTGCTGTCCGTGTGCAGAATGGGGAAGGCGCGCTATCTGAGTTTGACCGAGGGCAGATTGTTGATTGGTTGGTTGAGTCGGGAGAGGGGACCAAACAGCGAGGTCGTCGGTCCCATCGAATTAGAGGAGGATTGGGAAGGTAGTCGACCGCACCCATTCACAGAAACCATCCCGGCATTTACCTGAAGCGATTTAGGGAAATCACGGAAAACCCAAATCAAGATGGCCGGACGCACGTTTGAACCTTCGCTCTCCCGAATGCGAGTTCAGTGTGCTAACCACTGCGTCACCTCGCTCTGTGACAGATTGAGACGTCCCAGAGGTTCGGCACGAGCATTTCGGAAACCTCACGACTTATCGGGTGTTCAAGGAGTGCTGTGGTGAGTGTCACCGACAAGTGGCGAAACCAAGGTGAAACTACGTCCAGACGTCGTGGTGTTGGGTGGCCACTCATCATTACAAATGGACGTTGTAGGCTGAGCAGACAGGTGAAATAGGAGAGGCAGCGGACTGTCACGGAACTAACATCAGACTATAGTGCTGGGCAGAGTACAAGTTTGTGTGAACATGGGGCACAGAACACTCCTAACGATGGGCCTCGACAGCCGATGACCCATCCAGGTGCCAATGTTAACACCACGACATCGGCAATTGCCACTGAAATGGGCACGTGAGCCGGTCGTTGTGGCTGCGCTGCTGCTACGGTTGCAGGTTTGAATCCTGCCTCGGGCATAGATGCATGTGTTGTCCTTAGGTTAGTTAGGTTTCAGTAGTTCTAAGTCTAGGGGACTGATGACCTCAGATGTGCTTGGAGCCATTTTTTTTTGGGCACGTGACCATCGGCGCTGGAAGTTGGCGCAGTGGCAGAGCGTTGCATGGTCTGATGAATCCCCATACCTTCTTCATTAAGCTGAAGGGAGGGCGTGAATCCGTAGCCTTTCAGTAGAACAGCTCCTCGACATCTGTACTGCGGAACAGAGACAAGCTGGGGCGGCCCGATTGTGCTCTGGGGAACTTTCACATCGGCGTCCATGGCTCCAGTGGTGCTCATGTAAGGCACCATGATGGCCAAAGGGTATCGTACACTGACTGCAGACCGCGTACACCCCTTCATGACGATCACGACGGTAGTGACATTTTTCAACAAGATAGCGCGTCATGTCACCAGGCCAGGAGTGTGATTGAGTGGTTCGAGGAACCCAACCAGAGAGTGCATGATGTTAGGAAGAATTTCGCCAATAGTTAGTAAAATTGTTGTTTATTGAAACATAACCCACTTCGCGGCCTGAAGAGGCATCATCAGGTGCAATAACGTCTAAAGGTCCTTGGCGTACTCATCTCTCCTATCCCAAATTTACTATTCAGTGAATACTGCCAATACTACCGCGAGCGAAAGGTAACGAACACAGCTTCATTCATTTAGGAAAAATTGCTGATAGGTGAAAACATGCGGTTACAGGGCCATGTCTTAAAATTTTTCCTGCACCGGTATGATCGCAGGGCGACCTGACATTCGGTAACGTTTTGCACCTGATGTTGCACCTGGCTTTAGGCCGCGGAACCGGTTGTGTTTCAGTAAACAACCATTGCACCAGCTGTTAGCGGAATTCTTCTTAACATCACACCTTTCAACAGCTGCGGGTGCCTAGAATATAAAATAGTTTGCAGTCAGAGAGTATCGTCAAAAGTACCGCACTTCTGAGTTCACTCTGTTTCGTGTGTATCCGGATATTGCTGAATTTATGTCTATCCAGAAGCTAATCCGGACACAGATTCCATGTTATCCCGTACTAACGTGACCATACCTTATCATGATGAAATTCAAAATAAAATAGAATTGTCGTTAGTGCTTTAGATTTTGAGTTACAATGTAAGATTCATGTTTGTGGTAGAGACTGGATCTTTTGTGTTGTACGATCATGATGAGAGAAGAGAGAGAGAGAGAGAGAGAGAGAGAGAGAGAGAGACACTGACCCTTATTCTCACCATGTACGTTTGTGCTTGTATTTACATGACTGCGTGTGAAAGGGAAATAAGATTATGTTCTGCGTTCCGTCGACGTTAAGGTCATTAGGGACGGTGGTGAAGTCAGGAGTGAACAACACTGGGGATGGAAATCAGCCGTGTCATTTTAAAACGAAAGATCTCGACAATATCTCGAGTCTCCTAGACTGCAGGACGGGGATTTAAATTCCACTTCTCCACAATGCAGGACCATTGTCTTAACCACGGTGCCGCATGTTACCTTAACTTCAGCTGGCTTTGTATGGGAAGAGGTCGAGGTCCAGTAAGAATACAACTTGACAGGCGTCATCATACGAGAAGCGTAATTTCTAAAAGAGGTAATGTGAAACGGCATTTTGTGCCTGCTTTCGTATGCGGCAAAGAGATTTCGAAAGGCCTTGAAGTTCTCAGAAGTGTTGACGACCGTCTTAATATTCAGCACGAAGACTCTAAGCTAATGCTAGTCATTTCAGTGAGAACAGCAATGCGCTAAGTTCTCCGACCATTTCATCTCTCGTCTTCTTCATGTCTTTCTTGTTTGTCCTGGCTCCAGCCTTAACAGTCAAGAGTCATTTTAGGCCGAAGATAGCGAGAACGTACACGTACTTGCGAAGCAGCCATGAATATTCTGACAAATTCCGCTGCTGCTTCCTGTATTCAATCATTTACAATTTCGATACTCATACCTGTACATATTACAAAGTCTCGCGCCGTGTTTTTCTGTCTGCAGGTGAAGGCCAATTATAGGAACTAGTGTAGAGATTTTGATACTTTTTTTGCCTACTATACAGATTGATTCACGAGAAAGATTTGTGTGTATAATTTATCACCGCTGCGTTACGCAAGTCGTCCTGCCGTAGATTGTTACTGCTGTCCTTGTGGAGACGGGGCATTTCGCTAGTCGAATAATAATAAATTGTTAGTCATCTTTAGGTCTTTTTTTAAGAGAGTGACAGAGATATAACCTGCATGTAGCTACAAACAGTTTTCTTTTTAGGCCAACCGCAGATAAAGTAATCCATGTTTCTGAAACAAAGCATTTTAAGCTGTATAAGAACTTTTACAGGCATACGACCGGTTTCGTTATTTCAGATCACATCTTCAGGGGTACACGTTTAATTCAAAAATGGTTCAAATGGCTCTGAGCACTATGGAATTAACATCTGAGGTCATCAGTCCCCTAGAACTTAGAATTACTTAAACCTAACTAACCTAAGGACATCACACACATCCATGTCCGAGGCAGGATTCGAACCTGCGACTGTAGCGGTCGCGCGGTTCCAGACTGAAGTGCCTCGAACCGCTCAGCCACAAAGGCCGGCATGCGTTTAATTGTCATTATGATAAAAACAGATACTTATCCTGATAACCTATACTCATGAGAACCTAAATGAAGAAGCCTCCTCAAAACAAAATAGTGATACCCGCAACAGCAGCATTTATAATGATTTTTGTTACAATACGCACGTGATACTAACTGTCTTACAGGCCCAGGGTCATATTTATTTGGAATGTCTGACACCTAGGGCTTGAGAAGACAGTTCAGATGTTTTGTCCATTTTCGCGCTAAGTGGTAAGCTAATTTTGCCACACATTAGTACGCTCGCTGTGCAGATACTAAGGTCGGACGTGCGACAAACTACGTGAAGAGGTAGAGCAGAAATGGCATAACGTATCCCAGTACAGTATTCGCCATGTGGTACGGTCGACTGAATGCCAGAGTCAGCGCCTGGAATTGCCGCCTGTGGAAGCTACACCACATACTGATATGGGTTTTTCAGTATGGGTCGATTCCTAGTACCCCAGAACCGCTTGTGCTACTGATCTGTAAATGTATGTAATCATTTCATATACTCCACATATACTGCTGCAACAATAAGTCTTTCCTGAACTGGAAACCTCGAAAACGGAGTACTAATTTTTTTTCCGGCAGCATATATATCTCCCACAACCCACAATTCCTACTGCTGGCTTATAGGACCCCATCCCCTCCCTCCTCCCCCCCCCCCCCCCCCCCCAGACACACATACACACAGTTTTATCCACGTATGCTTTCGCTCCACTTGTGCACTGTGCACAAATTTTGCACTTTGGGCCCCTTGTCACCCCAATGCTTTTGACACCATAGGGGATCGCTACTAATTGTGATCCGTCCGCTATAGAAATGTGACAGTTGTGGCGGCTCTGGCGCACGTCTTGTCCCCAATCGGCGGCATGTGTAACTTGAGTCTTAACCCTTTGACTGCCAATTTTTTTTTTCAAAAGTCTGAAGTAACAATTTGAAAAGAATATTTTCCGCTGTTTCGTTTACAAGTGTGTTGGGAGGGGAGTGGCGCTAAGGACATATAGAATTATTCGTAAGTACCTCCAGGATTTTAGAAAACAACTGAACGAAACCTACGAGGCACACTGAAATCAGACACAAATCAGCGGACAGAACATCTGTCCAAGTTTGTAACTCACACTACAGATGCCAATAAGGGCTTCGTTTGTGACGTGGCAAGCATCAATTCGTGAGAGCGAGTCGTTGAAGCGATGTGCCCGGGAAGGTGCTAAGGCAGTCTAGTCTGCGAATCTGGTACCTGGGTTGCCTATCTGTAGGAGTGAAGTGATTCGATACGACCATACGATGACGACGCCTCACAACGGAACTCCTGGAAAGCACAACCTACAGGTGCAATCTGTAATTACACTGAAGAGCCAAAGAAATTGGTACACCGGCCTGTTATCGTGTAGGGCCCTCGCGAGCAAGCAGAATGCCGCAACACGACGTGGCATGCACTCGACTAATGTCTGAATTAGTGCTGGAGGGAATTGACACCATGAATCCTGCAGGGCTGTCCGTAAATCCGTAAGAGTACGAAGTAGTAGAGATCTCTTCTGAACAGCACATCTGGGGAGATCGCTGGCTAGCGGAAGTGTTTAAACTCAGAAGAGTGTTCCTGAAGCCACCCTGTAGCAATTCTGGACGTACTTGGTGTCGCATTGTCCTACTGGAATTGCCCGAATCCGTCGGAATGCACAATGGACACGACTGGATGCAAGCGATCAGACAGCCTGCTTACGTACGTGTCGTGTGAGGCTCGAATCTAGAAGTATCAGGGGGTCCCATATCACTCCAACTGCACACGCTCTTCACCATTACAGAGCCTCCACCAGCTTGAACAATCCCCTGCTGACATTCATGGTCCACGGACTGATGAGGTTGTCTACATAACCGTACACGTCCATCCGCTCGATACAATTTTAAACGAGATTCGTCCGACCAGGCAACAAGTTTACTCTCATCAACACTCCATTGTCGGTGTTGACAAGCCCAAGTGAGGCGTAAAGCTCTGTGTCGCGCAGTCATCAAAGGTACACGAGTGGGCCTTCGGTTCCGACAGCCCATATCGATGATGTTTCGTTGTGTGGTTCGCACGCTGACACTTGTTGGAGGCCCAGAAATTTGGGGAAGGGTTGCACTTATGTCACGTTGAACGATTCGCTTCAGTCGTCGTTGGTCCCGTTCTTGCAGCATCTCTTTCCGGCCGCAGCGATGTCGGAGATGTGATGTCTTACCGGATTCAAAATGTTCAAATGTGTGTGAATTTCTAAGGGACCAAACTGCTTAGGTCATCGGTCCCTAGACTTACACGCTACTTAAACTAACTTAAACTAACTTATGCTAAGAACAACACACACCCATTCTAGAGGGAGGACTCGAACCTCCGGCGGGAGGGGCCGCGCAATCAGTGACATGGCGCCTCAAACCGTGCGGCCACTCCGTCCAGCTCTTACCGGATTCCTGATATTTACGGTACACTCTTGAAATGGTCGTACGGAAAATCCACGATTTCATCGGTACTTGGGAGACGCTGTGTCCCATCGTTTGTTCGCCGTAAATACATCACGTTCAAACTCACATAAACCTTGATAAGCTGCCATTGTAACAGCAGTAACCGATCTAACAACTGCGCCAGACACTTGTTGTATTATATAGACGTTGCCGACCGAAGCGCCGTATTCTGCCTGTTTACATATCTCTGTATTTGAATACGTGTGCCTATACCAGTTTCTGAGTAGCTTCACTGTATAAGAATTCTGCTGCCCACTGGTAGACTTCCCTTTACCAATGGGATGCTGATAAATAGCAATAACATATGAGAAATCGCAGTTAGTTTCCTGAAAACATATCGAGATATATGTCGCGTTGGTAGTCAAAGGGCTAAACCTGCCCTGTGTATGACACAAGAATAAAAACTGCTTCCTACACTGTGACATGTGCCTCAGTCCGTTTCGCAACTTGTGGATAACATCGGGAGTTCACTGAGGCTTTTTGCGGATGATGGTGTAGTATATCGAGAGGTTGTAACAATCGAAAATTGTACTGAAATGCAGGAGGATCTGCAACGAATTGACCAATGGTGCAGGGAATGGCAATTGAATCTCAATGTAGACAAGTGTAATGTGCTGCGAATACTTAGAAAGAAAGATCCTGTACCATTTAGCTACAATAAGCAGGTCAACAACTGGAAGCAGTTAATTCCATAAAATTCAGGGAGTAGGTATTAGGAGTGATTTAAAATGCAATGACCATATAAAGTTGATCGTCGGTTAAGCAGATGCCAGACTGAGATTCATTGGAAGAATCCTAAGGAAATGCAATGCGAAAACAAAGGAAGTAGGTTATAGTACACTTGTTCGCCGACTGCTTGAATACTGCTCACAGCTGTGGGATACGTACAAGATAGGGTTGATAGAAGAGATAGAGAAGATCCAACGGAGAGCAGCGCGCTTCGTTACAGGATCATTTAGTAATCGGGAAAGCGTTACGGAGATGATAGATAAACTCCAGTGGAGGACTCTGCAAGAGAGACGCTCAGTAGCTCGGTACGGGCTTTTGTCGATGTTTCGAGAACATACCTTCACCGAGGAGTCAAGTAGTATATTGCTCCCTCCTACGTATATCTCGCAAAGAGACCATGAGGATAAAATCAGAGAGATTAGAGCCCACACTGAGGGATACCGACAATCTTTCTTTCCACGAACAATACGAGACTGGAATACTAGGGAGAACCGACAGAGGTACTCAAAATACCCTCCGCCACGCACCGTCTGGCATGCGGAGTATGGATGTAGATGTAGATATGTTGAGTTCTAGCCCAGCAGTTGACTTGTTTGGTCCGACTAAAGTTTTCAACTGTTCAAGGCTGTGTGTGTTATAGTGTAGAGTGGTTGCCGGTGTGCTGGGCTGTGCAGAGGGAGCGCGTTAGATACCAGGCAGCCCAGGTGAAGCGGCGATCAGGGCAGAGCGGCGTGGTGCGGCTGACCCTCGGCGTGGCCCGGCGCCGGGTCGCGTGGCGGTGGGCGGCGGGCTGACCCTGCTGAACCCGCTGGCCGCCGCGTGCCGTGCCGCTCGCCCAGCCGAGGCCCTGCCGCCCAATTAGCTGCCGCCCCGCCTCTGACGCTGAGTGACGCAACGCCCGGCGCGGCCGCGCTGGCCGAACTCGCGTTCTGATGAAGCGCCGGTTCCTCAGGACTGACAGCCACACGAAAGGCGAGAGGTAAACGTTGTGCATCAGCCCCAACATACAATGCCGCAAACTTGTATCCTTACCAGACACGATGAGTTAGTGTATTTCGCCGTCGACCACCTCTATCTCATCAGAAGCACCTAGATTAGTGGAAGTTCACATGGGCTATAGCCATAATTCGTCTTTATGACTGAAACTTCCTGGCAGATCAAAACTGTGTGCCGGACCGTCTTTATGACTGCCTGAGCTCACTGGGAAGAAAAAAATGGTTCAAATGGTTCTAAACACTATGGGACTTAACATCTGAGGTCATCAGTCCCCTAGACTTAGAACTACTTAAACCTAACCAACCTAAGGACAGCACACACATCCATGCCCGAGGCCGGATTCGAACCTGCGACCGTAGCAGCAGCGCGGTTCCGGACTTAAGCGCCTAGAACCGCTCGACCACAGCGGCCGGCTCACTGGGGTGACATTCAATACGTCTCAATGTCTGTGGTGGAATGGTGTCCCATTTTTATCTCAAGATCCGAAACCAGAGCAGGTCTGCGGTCTGGAGAGCAGTCGACGAGACCGAGCGAGGTGGCGCAGTCGTTAACACACAGGACTCGCTGTCGGGAGGGCGACGGTTGAAACCCGCGTCCGGCCATCCTGATTTAGGTTTTCCGTGTTTTCCCCAAATCGCTTCATGAAAATGCTGTGATGGTTCCTTTGCTGCAATGTGTTGCAGCTCTCCATGATTATCCTGTGCAAGCCTCTTCATCTCTGAATAACTGCTGCAACCTACATCTTTCTGATTCTGATAACTGTGTTCATCTCTTGGCCTCCCGCTACGAGTTTTACCCCTCATACGTCCCTCCAATACTAAATTGGTGATCCCTTGATGTCTCAGAATGTCTCCTCTCAACTGATCCCTTATATTGGTCAAGTTGTGCCACAAATTTCTTGTCTTCCCAATGCTATTCAGTACTCCCTCATTAGTTATGTTCAAATGGTTCAAATGGCTCTGAGCACTATGGGACTTAACATCTGTGGTTATCAGTCCCCAAGAACTTAGAACTACTTAAACCTAACTAACCTAAGAACATCACACACATCCATGCCCGAGGCAGGATTCGAACCTGCGACCGTAGCGGTCACGCGGTTTCAGACTGAAGGGCCTAGAACCGCACGGCCACACCGGCCGGCATTAGTTATGTGATCGACCCATCTATTACTCAGCATTCTTCTGTAGCGTAACGTTTCAGAAACATCTCATCCATGTTTCACTACCATACATGGCTACACTTCAGGCAAATATCTTCAGAAAAGGCTTCCTAACACTGAAATCTACTTTTGTCGTTAAAAAATTTCTCTTCCGTGATTTCCCCAAATCGCTTCAGGAAAATGCTGGGATGGTTTCTTTGAAAGAGCCGATTTATTTTCCCATCCTTCCCTAATCCGAGCTTGTGCTCCGTCTCTAATGATCTCGCTGTCGATGGGATTTAAAACACCAATCTCCTCCTCTTAATAGAAGTAGACGTTCTGACTCATCCCAGAGGTGCTCCACTGGGTTCACGTTGGGATTCTGGGCAAGCCACCCCGTTTCAGGAATATTATTGTCCACTAACCATTGCCTCACAAACGCTGCTTTGTGACAGGGCCCAATTTCATGCTGATACAAACAAGTGCCGTCTCTGAACTGCTCATCTACAGCACGAAGTACACGATACTGTAAAATGCTTTGAGGTGGCAAAAATCGTGGGATACAATATCATATCGGAACTTCTTTTACCCGGCGCAGTGCAGCAAACGCCGTGACATGGACTCAGCAAATCTTTGGAAGTCCCCTGCAGAAATACTGGGCCATACTGCCTCTATAGCCTTCTATAATTTCTGAAGAACTGCCTGTGCAGGATTTTGTGTACGAAATGACATCTCGATCATGTCCCATAAATGTTCGATGAGATTTATGTGCCGGCCGAAGTGGCCGTGCGGTTAAAGGCGCTGCAGTCTGGAACCGCAGAACCGCTACGGTCGCAGGTTCGAATCCTGCCTCGGGCATGGATGTTTGTGATGTCCTTAGGTTAGTTAGGTTTAACTAGTTCTAAGTTCTAGGGGACTAATGACCTCAGCAGTTGAGTCCCATAGTGCTCAGAGCCATTTGAACCATTTTTGAGATTTATGTCATGCGATCTGAATGGCCAAATCATACTCTCGAATTGTCCAGAATGCTCTTCAGACCAGTCGCGAACAGTTCTGGCCCAGTGATATGGCGCATTGTAATCCATAAAATTTCCATCGTTGTTTAGGAACATGAAGTCCATGAATGGTTGCAAATGCCCTCCCTCGTAGCTGAACACAACCATTTCCGGTCATTGATCTGTTCAGTTGTACCAGAGGATCCAGTGCGTTCCATGTAAACACAGCCCACACCATTGTGGAGCTACCACCAGCTTGCACAGTCCCTTGTTGACAACTTGGGTCCATGGCTTAGTGGGGTCTGCGCCACACTCCAACCCTACCATCACCTCTTATTTTTTTGTTTGAGTCATCAGTTTTCTGACTGGTTTGATGCGGCCCTCCACGAATTCCTCTACTGTGCCTACCTCTTCATTTCAGAGTAGCACTTGCAACCTACGTCCTCAACTACTTTCTCGATGTGTTTCAATCTCTGTCTTCCTCTACAGTTTTAGTCCTCTACAGTTCCCTCTAGTACCAAGGAAGTTATTCCCTGATGTCTTAACAAATGTCGCATCTTCTTGTCGCTTCTCCTTGTCACTGTTTTACCCATGTTCCTTTCCTCTCCGATTCTGCGCAGAAGCTTCTCATTTACTACTTTATCACTTCTCGTAATTTTCAATATTCGTCTGTAGCACCACATCTCGAATGCTTCGATTACCTTGTGTTCTGGTTTTCCAGCAGTCCATGTTTCACAACCATACAATGCCGTGCTCCAAACATGCATGCATGATTCTTCCTGTAGTTCTTTCTTTCCTCCTTGATTAATATTTGGCAGCCACTGTGCGACTTCCGCGCACATAGCTGCTTCACTAACCGCTGTTATGACCTTAATGTATTCACCTCAGGCTCGTTATCTGATCTCCGGCAAGGTATTGATATTTTAATTCCAATTATAACTATGTTAATAATGTTAATACTCCTCTCTTTGTTCACTTGTGTTAAGTTTGAATTCTACAGGGGCTTGTAATAAATTGAGTTTTACAGTGACCAACGTTTCATTCAGTAATTTGACTAACTCCCTATTTTTATCATTTTGTGGCTTACAGCACCTACGATTCGCGTATGTTAGGGCCATCCCTGTCCCATAGATTGAATATTAAGCTGTCCCTTACGTGACACCTGTAATTAAATTCATTTGATCGTATATGGAGTGATCCGGTTATCGGTAAGCCCAACTGGTACAGATGTTTCTGACATACATAAGGGTATGCTGATTGCTCAGTTTTAACTCCACAGTACGTAATGATGATTTATTTACGAGGATGGCTGTACCGAGAATACTCAAATGTCAATAAAAGAAAGAATTTCACAGGATTTCCTGTACTTACCTGCTGGACTAATTGTACTGGAAGAAAAGAAACTATGAAGAAATAGCTTAGCCAAAGCCTAGGCTTTCGAGAATGATCTTCCACTCTGCAATGGAGTGTACACTGTTCTAAAATTCCCTGGTAACTTTAAAATGCGCACACTCCGCTGCAAAATGAAAAATTAATTCCAGAATCTCTTGTTCATGTGGACAGATTTTTAGAAGTATGTCTGCATAACTATGGCTACGGCCTTGCCGCAGTGGATACACCGGTTCCCGTGAGATCACCGAAGTAAAGCGCTGTCGGGCGTGGTCGGCACTTGGATGGGTGACCATCCAGGCCGCCTTGCGCTGTTGCCATTTTTCGGGGTGCACTCAGCCTCGTGATGCCAAATGAGGAGCTACTCGACCGAATAGTAGCGACTTCGGTCAAGAATACCATCATTACGACCGGGAGAGCGGTGTGCTGACCCCACGCCCCTCCTATCCGCATCCTTCTCTGAGGATGACACGGCAGTCGGATGGTGCCGATGGGCCACTTGTGGCCTGTAGACGACGTGGTCTGTATAACTATGAAGCTTCTACGTCTTCATACGTACTCGGCAAGCCACTGCACGGTGCTTAACGGAGGCTACCCTGTACCATTACTAGTCATTTCTTACCCTGTTCCACATGAAAATGGAACGAGGGAAAAACGACCGTCTTTATGCCTCCGTATGAGCCCTAATTTCTCGTATCTTATCTTCGTGGCCCTTACGCGAAATGTGAGTTGGCGGCAGTACAATCATTCTGCAGTCAGCTTCAAATTCCGTTTCTCTAAATTTACTCAGTAGAGTTCCTCGAAAAGAGCGTCGTTTTCTCTCCAGGTATCCCCATTTTTCTCGAAGCATCTCGACGAAACTTGCGGTGCTGTTCGAACATACTGGTAACAAATCTAGCAGTCCGCTTCTGGACTGCTTCTCGAGCAACCACACGACAAGGAGCAGTGAATGGTATAAGACGCTCACTTGTATTTCCGCCGTAGTTAATAAGCAGTGGCTGAACACGCTCAGTAGATAGGCCGCCGGCGCAGATCGCGATGGAGCCCGCCAGTTGCCCGGTCTTGTTTGTTTTTGTGACGGGTTGGACTGGATCACATCCTGTTGGCGGCCGGAGCTCTACAGGTGACTAATATATTAGCCGCGCTGCTGGCCGGAACAAAGGTACTGCGCCCGAGATATATTGCTTTGTGCGCCCGGTAACCCGCACCAGAAACAAAGCGCACAAAGGGAGACAATATTTCAGACCATCACGGCTCCTTAACAATCAAAGGGCTGTAATGACTGGAGCAACAACATAAATTTAATTACCACTTCAGAAAAAAAGGAAGTGGAGAGGGGGAGGGGGATAAGGGGGTGGGGGGGGAACGAGAATAATTACCGATCGAGTGGCGGTGCGGAGCGTCGCCCGCCTAATGTTTTGTCGGTGGCAGCCGTGCCGAGCCGGGCGGGTATGAAAGGGACCTCTCAACACGACCGCCCCGCGGGGAGCGCGCGCTGGAGAATTGGACTGATTGCGGGCGGATAGCGCATGGCGCGGGGTGTTAGGACGGTGGCCCACCAGCCAGGAGCGCGCGCTATGATGCCGGAGTCACGAAAAGCTTTCCCGTACTTTTGTATGTATGTGTGGACAAGGCAATGCGCTTTACACTGAGGTGTGAAGTCGTGGGATAGCGATATGCACGTGTACAGATGGCGGTAGGAACGCGTACGTAAGGCGTAAAAGGGCAGTGCATTGGCGAAGCTCTAATTTGTATCAGGTAATTCATGTGTAAAGGTTTCCGATGTGTTAATGGCCACACGACGGGAACTAACAGACTTTGAACGCACAGTGGTAGTTGGAGCTAGGCGAGTGGGACTTTCCATTTCGGAAATCGCTAGGGAATTCAATATTCCGAGATCCACAGTGTATAGAGTGTAAATGTTAGGCATCAATTCTCAACACGACAAACGCAGTGGTCAGTGAGACAATGAGGATAAAATCAGAGAGATTAGAGCCCACACAGAGGCATACCGACAAAAAAGATGGTTCAAATGGCTCTGAGCACTATGGGACTTAACATCTATGGTCATCAGTCCCCTAGAACTTAGAACTACTTAAACCTAACTAACCTAAGGACATCACACAACACCCAGCCATCACGAGGCAGAGAAAATCCCTGACCCCGCCGGGAATCGAACCCTGGAACGCATACCGACAATCTTTCTATCCACGAACAATACGAGACTGGAATAGAAGGGAGAACCGATAGAGGTACTTAAGGTGCCCTCCGCCACACACCGTCAGGTGGCTGGCGGAGTATGAATGTATATGTAGACGGTCTTCACTTAACGACTGATAGCAGCCGCGTTTGCGTAGAGTTGTCAGTGTTGACAGACAAGCAACAGTGGGTGAAATAACCGTGGGACGTACGATGAACGTATTCGTTAGGGCAGAGCGGCGAAATTTGCCATTAACGAGTATGTCAGCAGACGACCGAAGTGACTTCCTTTGGTAATAGCACAACATAGCCTGCAGCGCCTCTCCCTGGGCTCGTGACCACATTCGTTGGACCCTTGGCCACTGGAAAAGCGTGGCCTAGTGAGACGGGTCCCGATTTCAGTTGGTAAGAGCTGATGGTAGAATTCGAGTGTGGCGCAGACCCTACGAAGCCACAGACCTGAGCTGTCAACAATGTGGTATCGATAGCAACGATGCCACGGGATAGTTCATAAGTTGGCACTATGAGACACCAACGACAGTGCACTCTAGCCGGAGCGGGACAGCTCCACGAGCTCCGCTCGAGATTGTGCCAATTTGATCAAGAGCAGATGGCTGGGACACTTCGCTTCACTTACGACGGGTTTAAGGCTTCGCACCTCAGTGCAGAGTTGTGTATTACTCTTCTTGTACCAGTAAACCACTTTTACTTTCTTGCAGTGCCGACGTGTATTACCTTTTCCTGCTCCTGCTCCTACCCACGTGCCGCCTTCCAGGCGGGATATAAAAAACAAGGCGCTGTGCAAACTGGTATTAGCTCCACAATGGTGTGGGCTGTGATTACATGGAATGAACTCAGTTCTCTGGTCAACTGAACCATGTAATTGACTGGAAATGGTTATGTTAGACTACCTGGAGACCATTTGCAGCCAGCCATTCATGGACTTTATGTCAACGGGGCACAATTGTTCGCGATTGGTTTGAAGAATATTCTTAACAATTCGGGGGATGATTTGACCTGCCATATCGCCCGATAAGAAACCCACCGAACGTTTATGGAACATAATCGAGAGGTCAGTTCATGCACAAAGTCCTGCATCGAAAACACTTCGGCGATTATGAACAGCTACAGAGGATGCTTGGCTCAATATTTCTGCAGGGGATTTCCTACGATTTGTTGAGTCCATGCCACGTCCAGTAGCTGTATTACGCCAGACAAAAGGATGTCCGACACGTTAGTAGGAAGTATCCCATTCTCACATCTCGCACAACATAGGTTGGACTAACTTAAGAACCAACAATCAGCAGAAAAACAAGAAAATATTCTCTGGTTTTCAGCGTGGTGGCAGTGTCGAGGTACTGCGACGTTTCGACAAGCGTGATACACCATCATCTGCTCGAATCAAGCAAGGTGGAGCAGTGGTCAGCACACTAGACTAACATTCGGAAGGATGACGTTTCAAATTCCTGTCTGGCCATCCAGATGTAGGTGTTTCGTGATTTTCCTAAACCACTCCGAAAAAATGTCAGGTTGGCTCCTTTGGAAAGGGCACGGCCGATGTCCTCCATCTCTAATGTCCGCGTTGTCGACGGGACAACAATCTTCCTTCCTTCTTTCATCTCCTGGAGATGAACTATGTAATCTTAAAACAACACCGTTTTCATTAGAAATCAAGAGAGTTAGAGTGTGCTTAAATGGATGGCTACAATAAGTATATGAGTGCCCAACTCTATTCCGTTTAGAGGTAGCCCACTACACAAATATAATTTCAATGATAACAGGACAGTGTAGCACTGTAGTTGTCATAAGGAGAAACATGATTCTATATATATGTAACTGAACACTGACACTATTAGATCTGTCCTTCAGTCGTTTAGTCGCATTAAGACAAGCTATGATAATGAGCATGGTCTTTCAATTGTTATAAATTGGTATGTTTGTGTTACTGGGCTCTTGAATGTTACCTCATCACTAACGCCCTCCATTCGTGTTTAACTTGTATTCGTATAACAGTAGGACCCGGCAGCATATTTTTTAGAGCTTGTTCATGGTACCTGTATATACAGACGACGTGGCTACTTCTATCAGAATGACACTCCAGAATGTATTCTGTGGGGCTAGGCTTTAATTTTCTTATACTGTACCGTTAGATGCCGACTCATTTATGTTTTCCATCGTGTTTAATAGAATATGATGATGGTTCATGGCGAAATAGATAAGGTTATCAACTATATATAGGACACGGTGTGATACAGGCTACAAATCAAACGTTATGTGCAGTTGCGGACTCAGACTGATGTCACCTCCAATGACTGTTTCTTCTTACAGCTCTTATCGGCGGGTACTGTTCCTTACCCTGTAGCTATAGTTTTACTGGCAATACCAACTTTATGTGAGGTTCAATGTTGCTAATTGGTTTTAATATTAACTTCTTAATGGAGCATTAGGTCTTAAATTTATTCGTCACTTAGTGCATCTAAATGTGAATTTTCTGATGAAGACACCATTAATCGGTTTCGAAACCTGGTAAAAGTAAAATTTTGTTGTAACCGGTTGACTGTTGTATACCTATCATATCCTGTCTATTGGTTTTGAGCGTTGGTGATAATTTACGAATATTATATGTGCTGGTTATGAGTAATTTGCTTTGTACACAGCATTAATGTAAGTTCAGTTTTACTACCTGCTATTTAAGTTTTAGCCGTTTGGGCGCATTCGTACATTCTTTTACAGAACAGAGTTACCACAACTTACAATCACGCTACGTGGATTAGTACATAGTCTTGTGAGTGAGACTTGATTCCACCTAATTCCGTGCTCGGTCATTTGTTCATGATCCTGGGCTCTTTAATCAGACAACCGGTGTCTATTTATGAGAATTCAAAGAAGGTTCCTCTAATTTACATATTTCAACTGTCTTTATAACTGCTCACTGTTTGTTATGATCTGGTGTGCTTACTGGTATTAACTTATATGTTAAATCAATGTGTATTAATTCATGATGTATTATTGTGGAAAATTTGTCAGTTGAAATACTTTTCTGTCCGTTCTAGTAGAACCTGAATTCATATTGTGCTTTATTTAATTTATGGTGAGGCAGAACCACCCGAGTAAAATAAAGCTCTACTCAATGTTACAATCCGATATTTCAAATTGTTACTGATGAAATTTGAAATATTAAATGTTTATAGCTGATTAACGTGGACTGTTGTAAATAACTATGTTATCTGAGTTTGTCAAATGTCATGCGTTAAAAAATCATAATAACAGTCTGTAAAATTTATTACATAAAATCAGTTTATCTCTTCTGTGTGACGTGTTATGTTTTCTGTGGCCAACTACCTTACCACTAACAGCTCCTCGCTTTCAAACGTTCTCAAATACGATGCACAGTCTGGTGCAAAGACGCAAGTTCATTCTGGATAGCCATATGGCTATCAGATATTTGTATTTTTTTAAATTTTCATGCTACGTAAAGGTCAGAACCCAAATATCAGTCATCAAAAGCAGTTATGGGCAAGTCTCAAAAATTCTCGATAAAATCAACATTAAGGTTTACCGACCGTGGTTAACATACTGAAGCAAGGTCAATTTGGCAGGACAAATAGTGTGGCTGTGCGGTAGAATGCTTGCCTACCACGTGTTTGGCTCCGATTAGATTTCCAGCCTAAGCAAAAATTTAAACAAAGGCGCACGTCCCGTGAACATTTCACTGAAGTGTGAAGTACATGAAAATGAAAAAGAATTTAATTTGTATTGTTTTTTAATTTAAACAATGTAATAAACGATCGGTAATTAAGAACTTAAATTTGCAATGAAAACTGGATTTCTGTGCGCGATTTGTAATTAGAAACAAGGAGATGTACAATCTTTATAAAAATTAGAATTAGATATCTGTTTTTAGCATATATTTCATGAGTTTTATATCTAAATGTGGACTAGCACTGGCTAAAAGAGCATTCCTGGCAAAGAAAAGTCTATTAGTGTCAAACATTGGCCTGAGAATGTATGTTTGGAGCACACCGTTGTCAATTGTCAATTGTGTGTGAAACTTATGGGACTTAATTGCCAAGGTCATCAGTCTCTAAGCTTACACACTACTTAACCTAAATTATCCTAAGGGCAAATACACACACCCAGGACTCGAACCTCCGCCGGGACCAGCCGCACAGTCCATGACTGCAGCGCCTTTAGACCGCTCGGTTAATCCCGTGCGGCCACACCGTTGTATTAACGAAACATAGACTGCGGCAAAACCTGAACAGAAGAGAATCGAAGCATTTGTGATGTGACGCTACTGAAGAATGTTGAAAATTAGATGGACTGTCAAGGTAAGGAATGAGGAGATTCTCCGCAGACTCGGCAAGGAAAGGGATATATAGAACACACTGAAAAGAAGAAGCGGCAGGATGATAGAACATCTGTTAAGACATCACGGAACAACTTCCGTGGTACTAGAGGGAGCTGTAGAGGGTAAAAACTGTAAAGGAAGACAGAGATTGGAATACATCTAGGACGTAGGTTGCAACTGCTAATCTGAGATGAAAAGGTTGGCGCGGGAGACGAATTCATGGCGGGCAGCATCAAACCAGTCACAAGACTGATAACACAAAAAAGAAAAAAAATAAGTGACATAGATATTCGAATTGAACTGGAAGAAGAAGAAAATAATCGAAACAAGACTCGAGCCATCGACTACCAGTCTCAAAGGCTATTGATATTTTTTTTCTGTGTTTATGCATATTGAACTTCACACGATTGCTAGTAGAACATACACCTCTGTTTAAAAGTTTGCATCAGCCGAGAATCGAAGTTGAAAGCCCTACGTGCCACGCGAAATTCACATAGCCACGCAATCTGTCGAGACAAAACGACCTTGCTGTAGCATATTAAAGACGGTTGGAAAATTTAAGAGTTAAGAAAATTTTTGAGAGTTGCATCAAACTTTTTTGAGGGATACATATTTGGGTTCTGAACTTCACGTACCATATATAAAATTACAAACATTCGATTGCTGCCCTTGTAAGATGTTATTTACATACTTTTTTTTACATATCATCTCCTGTGCCATACTTCTCATCTCACAGTAGCAATTGTAAGCAACGTTCTCAATTATTTGCTGGGTGTATTTCAGTCTCTGTCTTCCTCTACAGTTTTTACCCTCTACAGCTACCTCTCATAGAAGTTACTCCCTGGTGTCTTAACAGATGTCCTAGCACCCTGTCCGTTCTTCTTGCCAGTGTTTTCCATATATTCTTTTCCTCGTCGATTTCTGCAGAGAATCTCTTCATTGCTTACCTTATCAACTATCTAATTCTCAACATTCGTCTGTAGCGCTACATCTCATATGCTTCGATTTTTTTTTCAGTTACGGTTGCCCCACAGTCCCTGTGTCGCTGCCATACAGTGCTGTGCTCCAAACGTACATTCTCAGAAATTTCTTCCTCAAATTAAAGCCAATGTTTGATAGTAGTAGACTTCTCTTGGCCATGAATGCAATTTTTGCCTGTGGTAAACTGCTTTCTGCGTCCTCCTTGTTCCGTCCATTATGGGTTATATTACTGCTTAGGTTTCAGAATCCCTTAATTTCGTCTACTTCGTGATCAGCAAGCCTGATGTTAGGCTTCTCGCACTTCTCATTTTTGCCACTTCTCATTAGTTTATTCTTTTTTCGATTCACTTTCAGTCCATATTCTGTACACACTAGACTGTTCATTCCATTCAGCAAATCATGTAGTTAATGAAATTTTCTGGGGCTTCCAGCGGCTGGCTCTGAGCACTATGGGACGTAACAGCTGAGGTCATCAGCTGCCTAGAACTTAGAACTACTTAAGGACATCACACACATCCATGCCCGAGGCAGGATTCGAACCTGCGACCGTAGCGGTCGCGCTGTTCCAGACTAAAGCGCCTAGAACCGCAAGGCCACTCTGGCCGGCCTTCCAGCGGCGTCAGGAGGTTAAAATCCCACGAGCTTTCGACCGAGCTCTCCCTGGTCAATGTCAAGTGGTAAGACTGACTGCTGTGTCGCCGTGGTCGCGTCGTTATATAGCCGCACAGCTGGCTGTGACGTCACTGGTGCTCTCTTCCTCGCCCTATACGGTAATGTTTTGATCCCGCGTCCGTCGCACCCGGTTTAACATCGCGATAGCCGAGTCCCAGTCTGTGCTGAGCTGCAAACCGCCGTCGTTGTTGGTGTTTTCAGAGGTTTTTATTTCAATAGCTTCTTTTATGACGCTATCCCAAAATCCCTTCGTCTTCATAACGACAGATGTTTCGTAGAATTCGGTGTCCATTTTCTAAGCCGTGTTCTGCCACGGCTGATTTTTCTGGATAGCGTAGGCGTAAGCACCTCTCGTGTTCCGTCCGGCGTTGCTCCACAATGCGTACTGTTTGGCCACACTGACATGGTATCTTGTACACTCCAGGAATTTTAAGCCCTAGATCGTCCTTCACAGGCCTCATGAGCCGAAGAATTTTCGCTGGGGGCCTGAACACCGATGAAATGTTATATCTCTTCAGCAGCCGGCTAGTCTTTCCCGACACTGTACCACAGAAAGGCAAAAACACAAGTTTCTTGCTTTCTTCTTCGGTGGTGTTCTCTTCTCTGTTGGTGTGTTTCTTGCTTGTCACACCAGATATAGCCTGTGACACCTGGCTGTACCTCTGTCCGTGGCTGTACCCGTTTTCCCGGAAAACTTTTCGGAGGTGACTCAGTTCTAGTGGCAGACTTTCTGCGTCTGAGACGAGTTTAGCACGATGGACGAAGCCCGAGAAAATTTTATTAATTCATATAGCCGCGAAACCATGCATTCATAAAAATCATGTAATTCATCTTCAGGTTTTTTGACGTATTGTATATGACCCGGGTTTCCCTATAGCTTACCCCTGTTTCCCTCAGAATTTGACAGAGTCGACATATCCTATAAAGGCGTGTGGTACATCGTACACAGCGGAAGGCAGTTTTATAGAAACGGTTCCCAGCTCTCGGACGAGTTATCGCCCAACTGTCCACACAGCGTCGGCAGCCTCCCCGGAGAGTCCCCGCGACGGCGGTCGCCGACGACGTGGCCGTGGACGGCGCCCGCGGTTCCAATAAGCGCGGCTCGTTACCGGTCGGCGGGCGGCGGTTATTTATGGACGGCCGCAGCGGACCACATTTCACCGGTCGGCGTTCCCTTAATGAGCGCCACCCGGCCGCTGTATGCTTCACTAAATTTCTGCCTCCTGACAATTCGGGCACAAACTCATAACCGGCCGCCTGCCGCCGCTCCACCCCGCACCGCGCGGCGCCCGGACGCCGGTGTCGGCCGCTAAAAATTGCGACACCGTAGATCGCCGCCTCAGATACGAAACTATAAACAGCCTGATGTATAGGAGCGGCATTCTGGCCAAATCCGGTCGATGCGCCGAAAACTGACAAGGGAATTCCGACCGGAGTGAGAGACGAAAACTGGAGTGATATTAGACTTAGTTGTCTACATGTGTCCTATATTTCGTGAGGTAAGTGCGATCTGTCAATTGCCTACAATATTTTGGGCTGACCGTATCACCGGAAACCCTTTACTTTGAATTTTAATCACACTGTTGAACCCTTTTTTTATTTCCATCATTGCTTCATAGGTATACAGGGTGTTACAAAAAGGTACTGCCAAACTTTCAGGAGAAAGAAAACTGGCATTCTACGGATCGGAGCGTGGAATGTCAGATCGCTTAATCGGGCAGGTAGGTTAGAAAATTTAAAAAGGGAAATGGATAGGTTAAAGTTAGATATAGTGGGAATTAGTGAAGTTCGGTGGCAGGAGGAACAAGACTCTTGGTCAGGTGATTACAGGGTTATAAATACAAAATCAAATAAGGGTAATGCAGGAGTAGGTTTAATAATGAATAAAAAAATAGGAGTGCGAATTAGCTACTACAAACAGCATAGTGAACGCATTATTGTGGCCAAGATAGACACAAAGCCCATGCCTACTACAGTAGTACAAGTTTATATGCCAACTAGCTCTGCAGATGATGAAGAAATAGATGAAATGTATGACGAGATAAAAGAAATTATTCAGGTAGTGAAGGGAGACGAAAATTTAATAGTCATGGGTGACTGGAATTCGTCAGTAGGAAAAGGGAGAGAAGGAAACATAGTAGGTTAATATGGATTGGGGGGAAGGAATGAGAGAGGAAGCCGCCTTGTAGAATTTTGCACAGAGCATAACTTAATCATAGCTAACACTTGGTACAAGAATCATAAAAGAAGGTTGTGTACCTGGAAGAATCCTGGAGATACTAAAAGGTATCAGATAGATTATATAATGGTAAGACACAGATTTAGGAACCAGGTTTTAAATTGTAAGACATTTCCTGGGGCAGATGTGGATTCTGACCACAATCTATTGGTTATGAACTGCAGATTGAAACTGAAGAAACTGCAAAAAGTTGGGAATTTAAGGAGATGGGACCTGGATAAACTGAAAGAGCCAGAGGTTGTAGAGAGTTTCATGGAGAGCATAAGGGAACAATTGACAGGAATGGGGGAAAGAAATACAGTAGAAGAAGAATGGGTAGCTCTGAGGGATGAAGTAGTGAAGGCAGCAGACGATCAAGTAGGTAAAAAGACGAGGGCTAATAGAAATCCTTGGGTAACAGAAGAAATATTGAATTTGATTGATGAAAGGAGAAAATATAAAAATGCAGTAAATGAAGCAGGCAAAAAGGAATACAAACGTCTCAAAAATGAGATTGACAGGAAGTGCAAAATGGCTAAGCAGGGATGGCTAGAGGACAAATGTAAGGATGTAGAGGCTTGTCTCACTAGGGGTAAGATAGATACTGCCTACAGGAAAATTAAAGAGACCTTTGGAGATAAGAGAACCACATGTATGAACATCAAGAGCTCAGATGGAAACCCAGTTCTAAGCAAAGAAGGGAAAGCAGAAAGGTGGAAGGAGTATATAGAGGGTCTATACAAGGGCGATGCACTTGAGGACAATATTATGGAAATGGAAGAGGATGTAGATGAAGATGAAATGGGAGATACGATACTGCGTGAAGAGTTTGACAGAGCACTGAAGGACCTGAGTCGAAACAAGGCCCCCGGAGTAGACAACATTCCATTGGAACTACTGACGGCCTCGGGAGAGCCAGTCATGACAAAACTCTACCATCTGGTGAGCACGATGTATGAGACAGGCGAAATACCCTCAGACTTCAAGAAGAATATAATAATTCCAATCCCAAAGAAAGCAGGTGTTGACAGATGTGAAAATTACCGAACTATCAGTTTAATAAGTCACAGTTGCAAAATACTAACGCGAATTCTTTACAGACGAATGGAAAAACTGGTAGAAGCCGACCTCGGGGAAGATCAGTTTCGATTCCGTAGAAATGTAGGAACACGGGAGGCAATACTGACCTTACGACTTATCTTAGAAGAAAGATTAAGAAAAGGCAAACCTACGTTTCTAGCATTTGTAGACTTAGAGAAAGCTTTTGACAATGTTAACTGGAATACTCTCTTTCAAATTCTGAAGGTGGCAGGGGTAAAATGCAGGGAGCGAAAGGCTATTTACAATTTGTACAGAAACCAGATGGCAGTTATAAGAGTCGAGGGGCATGAAAGGGAAGCAGTGGTTGGGAAAGGAGTGAGACAGGTTGTAGCCTTTCCCCGATGTTATTCAATCTGTATATTGAGCAAGCAGTAAAGGAAACAAAAGAAAAATTCGGAGTAGGTATTAAAATTCATGGAGAAGAAGTAAAAACTTTGAGGTTCGCCGATGACATTGTAATTCTGTCAGAGACAGCAAAGGACTTGTAAGAGCAGTTGAACGGAATGGACAGTGTCTTGAAAGGAGGATATAAGATGAACATCAACAAAAGCAAAACGAGGATAATGGAATGTAGTCAAATTAAGTCGGGTGATGCTGAGGGGATTAGATTAGGAAATGAGACACTTAAAGTAGTAAAGGAGTTTTGCTATTTAGGGAGTAAAATAACCGATGATGGTCGAAGCAGAGAGGATATAAAATGTAGACTGGCAATGGCAAGGAAAGCGTTTCTCAAGAAGAGAAACTTGTTAATATTGAGTATAGATTAAGTGTCAGGAAGTCGTTTCTGAAAGTATTTGTATGGAGTGTAGCCATGTATGGAAGTGAAACATGGACGATAACTTGTTGGGACAAGAAGAGAATAGAAGCTTTCGAAATGTGGTGCTACAGAAGAATGCTGAAGATAAGGTGGGTAGATCACGTAACTAATGAGGAGATATTGAGTAGGATTGGGGAGAAGAGGAGTTTGTGGCACAACTTGACTAGAAGAAGGGATCGGTTGGTAGGACATGTTTTGAGGCATCGAGGGATCACAAATTTAGCATTGGAGGGCACCGTGGAGGGTAAAAATCGTAGGGGGAGACCAAGAGATGAATACACTAAGCAGATTCAGAAGGGTGTAGGTTGCAGTAGGTACTGGGAGATGAAGAAGCTTGCACAGGATAGAGTAGAATGGAGAGCTGCATCAAACCAGTCTCAGGACTGAAGACCACAACAACAACACTGCCAAACTTTCAGGAAACATTCCTCACACACAAATAAAGAAAAGACGTTATGTGGACATGTGTTCGGAAACGCTTAATTTCCATGTTAGAGCTCATTTTAGTTTCGTCCACCTACGCTCAATGGAGCACGTTATCATGATTTCATACGGGATACTCTACCTGTGCTGCTAGAACATGTGCCTTTACAAGTACGACACAACATGTGGTTCATGCGCGATGGAGCTCCTGCACATTTCAGTCGATGTGTTCGTACACTTCTCAACAACAGATTCGGTGACCGATGGATTGGTAGAGGCGGACCAATTCCATGGCCTTCACGCTCTCCTGACCTCACCCCTCTTGACTTTCATTTATGGGGGCATTTGAAAGCTCTTGTCTACGCAACCCCGGTACCAAATATAGAGACTCTTCGTGCTCGTATTGTGGACGGCTGTGATACAATACGCCATTCTCCAGGTCTGCATCAGGGATTCCATGCTACGGAGGGTGGATGCATGTATCCTCGCTAACGGAGGACATTTTGAACATTTCCTGTAACAAAGTGTTTGAAGTCACGCTGGTACGTTGTGTTCCTGTGTGTTTCCATTCCATGATTAATGTGATTTGAAGAGAAGTTGTAAAATGAGCTCTAACATGGAAAGTAAGCGTTTCCGGACACATGTCCACATAACATATTTTCTTTCTTTGTGTGTGAGGCATGTTTCCTGAAAGTTTGGCCGTACCTTTTTGTAACACCCTGTATACATGAAACAACCTCACATTTTTACAGGGTGACATACAGGAGACGGACGGTTTCGAACTGCGTAGTACTGAGGGCGCGGTGGTGGAAGGTGGTCGTGGCGGGGATAGTTCTGATCCACACAAGACGCCATTTCATTTACTCAGTCACTGTGGAGCAGTGCGACTTGCAACATCGAGTGTTTGTCTATGACAGTTTCGTGAAAAGTGGTGACTCGATTATTGCTACGCAGCTATTGTTTCGTGTGCGGTTTAATGTCGGTCGACATGGAGCTGTTCCGAGCCGTAACACAATCCTCAGATGGGTGGAAAACTTCAGATAAACTGGAAACATACTGGATAAGAAGCATCTTGGCCCGAGACGCAGAATAACGATACCAGAAAATGTTGAAAGGGTAAGGCAAGCGGCAGTCAGAAGCCCAGGACGGTCAGCTAGACGTCATGGTAGTGAGTTACGAATCAATCGTGAATCGGTTAGTCGAATTTTGTATAAAGAATTAAAATTCCATCCCTACAAAATGCTCATTGTCCAACAACTTAAGGAAACTGATTTTGCTGTACGAGAAGACTTCAGTTACAGAATGCAAGTGATTTTGGGATCGATGGAAAATGAAATTTTATTCATGAGCGATGAAGCTCATTTTCATTTAAACTGGACCGTGAATAAGCGAAACCTACGTTACTGGGCTCCAGAGCATCCACACCATATCTACCAGCGTCCTCTACGCTCACAAGGGAACCTCCCCATCGCACCCCCCTCAGATTTAGTTATAAGTTGGCGCAGTGGATGGCCTTGAAAAACGGAGCACAGATGAATCGAGAAAACAGGAAGTTGTGTGGAACTATGAAAAAAATAAGCAAAATATACAAACTGAGTAGTCCACGTGCAAGATAGGCAACATATAGGACAGTGTCAGCTAAGAGCGCCGTGGTCCCGTGGTTAGCGTGAGTGGCTGCGGTACGAGAGGTCCTTGGTTCAAGTCCTCCCTCGAGTGATAAGTTTAACTTTTTATTTTCAGACAATTACTATCTGTCCGTCCGTTATGCTTTCATCCCTTTTTTGGGAGTGATTATCACATCCACAAGAAAACCTAAATCGGGCAAGGTAGAAGTATCTTTTTACCCATTCGCCAAGTGTACAAGTTAGGTGGGTCAACAACATATTCCTGTCATGTGGCGCACATGCCGTCACCAGTGTCGTATAGAATATATCAGACGTATTTTCCTGTGGAGGAATCGGTTGACCTATGTCCTTGCGATCAAATGTTTTCAGTTCCCATTGGAAAGGCAGGTCCTTTCGTCTACTAATCGCACGGTTTTGTGGTGCGGTCGCAAAACACAGACACTAAACTTATTACAGTGAATAGAGACGTCAATGAACGAACGGGCAGATCGTAACTTTGCGAAGATAAAAAAAGAGAGGACTTGAACCAAGGACCTCTCGTTCCGCAGCCGCTCACTCTAACCACGGGACCACGGCGCTCCTTAGCACACAATCTCCTTGATGTTGCCTATCTTGCACAAGGACTACTCAGTTTGTATATTTTGCTTACTGTTTTCATAGTTCCACTCAACTTCTTCCTGTTTTCTCGATTGATCTGTGTTCCGTTTTTCAAGGCCTATCCACTATGCCAACTTATAACTAAATCTGAAGGGGGTGCGATGGATAGGTTCCCTTGTCAGAAAAGTAACAGTCTGGTGTGCTCTTGGCTCTGTTGGCATTATTGGACCTTATTTTTTTGAAGAGAACGGGGCCACAGTTACTGTTAATCCGGTTCGTTACAGTCGTATGCTTGAAACATTCTTGAAACCAGAAATAAGAAGGCGACGAATCCCTTTAAAACGCGTTTGGTCCCAGCAGGATGGGATACCATCGCACACCGCAAACACTTCAATGACAATTCTTAGACGCATGTTTCCTGGCCGGATTATATCACGTTTTGGCAATGTTCCTTGGCCTCCCAGGTCTCCCGACTTGTCAGTATGTCACTTTTTTCTGTGGGGTCCCTGAAGAACTGTGTCTACAACCACAAACCACGAAATTTGGACGAGTTGAAGAATACAATCATTCAAGAAATTGCTGCCATCCCTGCAGAGACTTTAGTCCGTGTGATGAAGGATTTTGAGAAGAGACTTGAGTCCTGCATTCCGTATGATGGACATCACCTTGACGACATTATTTTTCACAAATAACTTTGTTAATTAAAGTGGCAAATAATGAGCTTTGATTTTGTGTAAATAAACATGCATTAATTTTAAAGTTGGCTGAGTATTATTTCATTAAAAACTGTCCGTATACCGTGTGTCACCTCATACTTATTGAAAAAAGTTAAAACCTTTTGTATAAGTAAGTGAATAGTTAAATTTATCCTGTAATCTGCCCCAATTTTATGTGGAAGTTTGATCAGAATAATCGACGGGAAGAAAAAGAAATTGTTAGGAACGACGTTGCAGTCATCGACAAACGACGCGAAATTAGTTGTTAGCATCTCACTTCTACAGTGAACTGACATCACTTAGTTACTGTAACATGGACGTATAGGAATTGTGGGCAAACTGTAAGTCGTGGTGCGGAGAATTATGAGCCTAGTATGTGGATTAGGGACGGAAAAAATCCAACATGATTCGATAACAAGATTCGGAAAATGCTGAGGAAGCGGAAGCTGTTGCACTCTCGGTTTAAAGGATAATGCGCAAATGACGACAAGAGAAGGTTAGTAGAGATTCGTGCGCCCGTGATGCGCAGAGCATACGACTACTGCCACTGCCATACCTTAGGAAAAGACCTAGCAGAGAACCCGAGAAAATTATGGTGCTATGTAAAAGATGGTGCTATGTATATAAGATGAACATCAACAAAAGCAAAACAAGGATAATGGAATGTAGTCGAATTAAATCGGGTGATGCTGAGGATATTAGATTAGGAAATGAGACGCTTAAAGTAGTAAAGGAGTTTTGATATTTGGGGAGCAAAATAACTGATGATGGTCGCAGTAGAGAGAATATAAATTGTAGACTGGCAATGGCATGGAAAGTGTTTCTGAAAGAAGAGAAATTTGTTAACATCGAGTATGGATTGAAGTGTCAGGAAGTCGTTTGTGGAAGTATTTGTATGGAGTGTTGCCATGTATGGAAGTGAAAAGCGAACGATAGTTTGGACAAGAAGAGAATAGAAAGAAGCTTTTGAAATGTGGTGCTCCAGAAGAATGCTGAAGATTAGATGGGTAGATCACATAACTAATGAGGAGGTACTGAATAGAATTAGGGAGAAGAGAAGTTTGTGGCACACCTTGACTAGAAGAAGGGATCGGCTGGTAGGACATGGTCTGAGGCATCAGGGAATCATCAATTTAGTATTTGAGGGCAGGGTGGAGGGTAAAAATCGTAGAGGGAGACCAAGAGATGAATACACTAAGCAGATTCAGAAGGATGTAGGTTGCATTAGGTACCGGGAGATGAAGAAGCTTGCACAGGATAGAGTAGCATGGAGAGCTGCATCAAATCAGCCTCTGGACTGAAGACCACAACAACAACAACAACATGTAAAATCGTTAAGTGGGTCTAAGGCTTCCGGTCTCTCTGGTGCGGCAGTTGAAGATAGCGAAACGAAAGGCGATGTTTTAAATTTCACGTTTATGAAACCGTTCACGCGGGGGAATCGACTATCCTCCATGTCCTAGAGACTTATTGGTGTGGCCGCGATGCCCTGGATCGAAACCCAGGCTCTCCGTAGTGCCACGTGCCTTTCTTTCGACAGAGGCGGATGTTAAGGGTGGCAGCGTCCTTCATGCTACTGGGAAGAAGTGGGCTGTGTTCTGGTAGCGACAACCACTGTCCTTCACGACACCACTCATCCGTAACAACATGAACTTAACACCACCATACACAATCATCATAGTAATCCACGTGATACAATTGCGCTCTTGACACACACAATGAGGAAAGAGAGAAGTGCTGCCTCAATATTCCCACGAACGTACGACGGGCGTTTGAAAAGTTCTTGCGAAGTCCGAGAGATGGCACCACCGGTGCGTATGAAGGTCATGTTTAGTTAGTAGCATCTTTGGAAAGAATGCACACCAAATTTCAGCCTCATTGCTCTATTTCTTTGTGTTTGGAATTCGTGTGAATCAAGGAAGTCAAGTGATTGTCAAAAAATGGACGAAAAAGAATTTCGTGTGGTGATTAAACATTACTTTATGAAAGGCAAAACGCCTCAGGAGACTAAAGAGAAGCTTGATAAACATTGCGGTGACTCTGCGCCTTCGGTTAGTACAGTTAATAAGTGGTTGCAAAATTTTCGGAATGGCCGTATGGGCACAAGTGAGGCTGAACGTTCTGGTCGCCCTGTGGAGGCTATGACTCCAGAAATCATTGATAAAATCCATGATATGGTGATGGATAACAGAAGACTGCTAGTGCTGTGGGCATCTCGAATGAATGGGTACATAATATTTTGCAGAAACACTTGGACATGAGAAAGCTATCAGCAAGATGGGTTTTGCGATTGCTCGCGCTTGACCAAAAACGGAATCATGTGAAGTGTTACAAGGATGGTTTGCAGCTGTTCAGGAAGAATGAGCAGGACTTTAAGCATCGCTTTGTCACTGTGGATGAAACATGGATACATTACTATACTCCTGAGACCAAATAACAATCTAAACAATGGGTTACCAAGGGAAAATCAGCACCAAACAAGGCGAAGACCATTCCTTCGGCCGGAAAGGTTATGGCGACTGACTTTTGGCATTCGCAAGGGATGATCCTCATCGACTATCTGGAAAAGGGTAAAACTATTACAGGTGCATATTATTCATCATTGCTGGACCGTTTGAAAATCAAGCTGCAAGAAAAATGCCGGCGATTTGACTGCAAAAAAGTCCTTTTCCGTCTCGACAGTGCACCAGCACACACCTCAGCTGTTGTGGTCGCAAAATTAATGGAAATAGGATTCAAACTCGCTTCACATCCCCCTCCCCCCCCCCCCCCCTGTTCTCCAGACTTGGCTCCCTCGGACTACTATTTGTTCCCAAAGTTGAAGAAACGGCTGACAGGACAAAGATTTTATTCAAACGAGGACGCGATTGCAGCAACTAATGGCTATTTTGCAGACTTGGACAATTCCTATTATTTGGAGGGAATCAGTAAATTAGAACAGCATTTGACGATGTGTATAAGTCTAAAAGGAGACTATGTCGAAAAATAAAAAAGGTTTACCCTAAACACGTAATTAGTTATTTTTTTGCACGGACTTTTTAAACGCCCCTCGTACATGAAAGAACACTGATGACCCAAAACACTATGACCGCTGCCAACCTCGACGCTGGATACCGCCTAGTGGCGTACCGGCAAGTAAAGCGGCACCAAAGGATGTAAACGTTGCAGACACGGACGGGGGACCACCATACTGAAGAAATGGGCTGCAAATTAAGATAAGCGACTTTGACAACGGTCAAGTTATCACTGCGCGAAGCCCGTGAATCAGTATCTCGAAAACGGCGAAGCCGATCGAATTTTCACCTCTACTGTCGTGAGCACCTGGGGAAAGAGATAGTTACCACCAGGCGCTAAATGGTTGGACGTCCACGGCTCTTCACAGAACGCCGGGTTCGGAGGCTTGTCTGCTCGTCTAATAAAGTAGAACAGAAGGTGATCTGCGGCATCTGTGCCGAAAGAGAACAATGCTGGTGCACGCACAAGTGTTCGGAGCACACCGTTGAACATAGAGCTCCGCAGCAGACCTCACCTACACGTGTTCAAATATTGACCCAATCACAGCGTCGATTACGATTGCAGTGGGCACAGGATCATCGGGATTCAACCGTCGATCAGAAGAAACGTGTCGGGCTCTTCGGGTGAATCACATTTTTGCTACATGAGGCCAATGATTGCCACCACAAACGCCGTAATGGAGGTGAACGGCGGCTCGAAACGCAGGCTGGTGGGAGCAGTATTATGCTAAGAGAGTCATTTTACAACGCTTGCATGTGACATGTTGTAGTAATCGAAATCGAAAACACGCAGACAGCTGCGAACCACCTGCACCCCTTCGTATTTGATGTCTTCCCCTACGCCGATGTCGTAAAAAAGAAAAATGGTTCAAATGGCTCTGAGCGCTATGGGACTTAATTGCTGTGGTCATCAGTCCCCTAGAACTTTAGAACTACTTAAACCTAACTAGCCCAAGGACATCATACACATCCATGCCCGAGGCAGGATTCGAACCTGCGACCGTGGTAATCGTCTTTGGAGCGAAATACATCACTCATTCTGCGCGTCAGTTTGTCGGTAGGTTTGTGGTGATATGTGGCATTAGATATGTACGTAGACGTCATGTAATTCGCGCAAATAACGGACTTCTGATTTGCGTACGCGGTGATGGCGCCCGATACCGACCCAGATGGGGTTCATAGGATTTACATCAGGTGAATTTGGTCGCCGAGACATGAACGTGAGTTTACTAAAATGCTCCTCAAACCAAAGTAGTACGGTTCTGGCTAGGAGACATAGACATTTATACGGCTGAAAGGTGACATTGGGCCGGCCGGAGTGGCCGAGCGGTTGGTTCTAGGCGCTACAGTATGGAACCGCGCGACTGCTACGGTCGCAGGTTCGAATCCTGCCTCGGGCATAGATGTGTGTGATGTCCTTAGGTTAGTTAGGTTTAAGTAGTTCCAAGTTCTAAGGGACTGATGACCTCGGAAGTTAAGTCCCAGAGTGCTCAGAGCCATTTGAATTTTGCCAGGTGGTCTGTTTTATGAATCAAAATTTATTCTCTGTATAAAACTTCAGCCGCCAATTTAAATAGGAATTGCCAGCTTCCTTGTTATTGGTAAAGTAACAATTTTGAACCGTCAAACGGTGCTTTGGTATTTAAGGTTGTCTGCAGATTGTCTGGTCATTATCACCTTGAACTAGTTATGTTTTACCAATTTACCAAGTGAAATTTCACGTCATTGGTGATTGTGTAATGAACTATTGCTTTAATAGTAATCGCGGTTGTCACAATATAATGTTTAATATCTCCTTCTGCATTTGGCGCTACCCACTGCCTGGCTGTTAGTTTTAGTATTTTAATGAACTGTGTGTTAACACTGGTTTTGTGTGTTCTAGAAGCCGTTATTGGTGTGCGCAGGCCCTCCTGCCTGTTGTCGTCACTTAAGTTCTCGAGCACGGAATTCAGAGCCGGCCGTTGTGGCCGTGCGGTTCTATGCGCTACAGTTTGGAACCGAGCGACCGGGCATGGATGTGTGTGATGTCCTTAGGTTATTTAGTTTTAACTAGTTCTAAGTTCTAGGCGACTGGTGACCTCAGAAGTTGAGTCGCATAGTGCTCAGAGCCATTTGAACCATTTTTAACGAAATTCAGTCGCGCAGCCGATGTGAATGCCAAGCTTCGAGACTGTGCTGATTGCTGTGTAAATCTTTCAGGCTATCATATCATATTGCCGAATGTTTCTGTAATAGTTAATTCATGTATTTATGAGATGTTGCTATCTGAGTATTTTTTTAAACCTAATAGCTTTTACAAATTGTTATTTTTCATATTCACAAGGCCTAATAATTGGCTAATGCCCTTAGATATGTAATTATGTTAAGGTTTTATTTGTGTAAAACAATTTTTATTAACTTAAAGTTGGGGCCATAAGTCTGGTTTCCTTTAAAAATTTTTTAGAATTATTCTCATTTATTTTGTACAATTGAATGATCGGTGTAGATTACCGCAATTTTCAAAAGTAATTAATGATTGTGTTGCAACCAGTTCTGTGTTTTAATTAACGTGGTGAAAATAAATTCTTGTATCCTCAAATGGGGGTCAGCATTCCACCCAGCAGCCCATGTGCCCTGCTTACCAATCCACCATCTTACCAATTGGGTGTGTCAGCTTTCAAGACACGAAACTCATGGTACGGGGTAGATAGAGAATTATCCTTCTCAGCGTGTAGACAACCAATAATGTTTAGACAGTGGTAGAGAAGCGTAATTATTTTAAAGAGTGAACCTCTTCGACTACACACTTTATTAGCCCATCGTAAAAATGCACAAGACGTAATATTAAGTGCGAAATAACACAGACTTTACTATCTGGGCGTGAGAGTGCCGTTCGGACGAGGTAATAAGATGACTGGACGAATTCATAAACGACACTGCCCTCCGTCCACCCACTGGCCCTATTTAAGCGTGTTTGCAACTCACGGAGAGAATGCAAGGCGACGCGGTTTGTTTTAGAACCAACGCCGACAGTAAAGAAGGTGGTCCACTGCTCGTTAAGTCCCTCGCCCAAGCTCTGTGTGTGTGTGTGTGTGTGTGTGTGTGTGTGTGTGCGGAGGAACAGCTGGTAACGAAGCGACGTCCCCTAGGCGTGGCCAACCAATTAGCAGCGCACGCCCACTGCAGAGTTCACCTCGGGCGACACCGCCCAACTGTCAAACGAACACGCTGTGTCCACAGACACCGCCACTGATCACTTTAATTTTTACTTCCCAGCTACTACAGTCTCGCTCCCATCTGTGGTGAGGGTGAGTTTCACAGGACTGTCTAAATATCAGACCGAGTGTAATATACTAAATAGTAGCAGACCCGCAAGTATAAAGGGAGGTGTCGCGTCGGCTGATTCCGAGATTTTACTCTTTCGGGGACTGGTCGATTATGTTGTTCTAATCATTTCATGTCATCTTCACCACAAAGACGCGCAAATCACCGAAGTGGCGTGAAACAGAAACAACTGCACCAGGCTTCCGAATAGACCCGGACAGGGACTCCTGCCCAGTAGTGGCATACGATCATTTAATTTCATTCTTTCGTTTCTGATAATACTAAACACGACTTCAAATGTACTATACTAACATATAGTATAGACCACCTGGCTAGCCGTGCGGTCTAACGCGCTGCTTCCCGAGCAAGAAGGTGTACCGGTCCCCGGCACGAATCCACCCGGTGGGTTAGTGTCGAAGTCCGGTGTGCCAGACAACCTGTGGATGGTTTTTAAGGCGGTTTTCCATCAGCCTCGGCGAATGCGGGCTGGTTCCCCTTATTCCGCCTCAGTTACACTATGCCAAGGACATTGCTACGCAAACACTGTCTCCATGTATGCATACACCATAATTACTCTACCACGCAAACATTTGGACATTTGGGGTTACACCTGTTTCGTCTGGTATGAGACGTTCCCGGGGAGGCGGGGGGGGGGGGGGGGCGTCCATTGGGGGCCGAACCGCACAACGCACAATAACCCTAGGTTCGGTGTGGGGCGGCGGTGAGAGGACTGCTCAAAAATGGTTCAAATGGCTCTGAGCACTATGCGACTTAACTTCTGTGGTCATCAGTCGCCTAGAACTTAGAACTAATTAAACCTAACTAACCTAAGGACATCACACATATCCATGCCCGAGGCAGGACTCGAACCTGCGACCGTAGCGGTCACGCGGTTCCAGACTGAAGCTCTTAGAACCGCACGGCCACACCGGCCGGCGAGTGAACTGCTTTGGCCTGTTGTGGGGTTGTGTACCACTGAGGGTTTGGCGAGACGAAGCCTCTCCGTCGTTGCTAGGTCCCCCCGTTTAATACACAATACACACAACATATACTATTGTTATTCGTAATTATGTTTATTATTATTTACTATCATTATTTAAGTTCACAGGAAAATTCTTAGGTACAGATTGCAGACTACTGCTGATGCAATAATTTCAAAAAGAACACTTAGGCTACAGGAAGGGACGTTCGTGTAATGATAACATATTTGTAACAAGACAAATTATTGTAAAAATTAGCTAACATCTTCGATAACCTAAAAAGACCACTTCTGTGGAAAATATTGGAAATAAACAATTTTCTTAAATACTTTATTAATACCGTACAGAGTCTACATGTAAATGCGAAAACGGATGAAATTTTTGTAAACCAAGGCGTTCGACAACCGTGTAGTCTATCATCCACTGACAATCTAGTTACGAAATGGGAAAACGAAGTACAGTTAGGAATTAAAATAGGATATGGCCTACCATTAATTACTCTATTATTTGCTGATAAACCGATAATTATACAGGAAACAGACAATAATTTGCAAAGAGCCAAAATTAAATATTCCAATTTAATTATATCTGCAAATAAGACAAAAGGAAGAACCCAGTCAGATCGAAAGTTATAATAAATGAGAGAATTTTGGAAGAGGCATGGTTGGTTGATTGGTTTCAGGTGGGGCTCACACAGCGAGGTCATCAGTCCCATCGGATTAGGAAAGGAAGTCAGCCGTGCCTGTTCGGATGAACCATCCCGGTATTTGCCTAATGTGATTTAGGAAAATCACGGAAAACCTGAATCAGGATGCCCGGACATGGGTTTGAACCATCATCCTCCTGAATGCGAGTCCAGTGTGCTAACCACTGTGCCATCTCGTTCGGTTGAAACAGATGTTCCACTTCAGTTATTCTAGCATGTGGTACTAGTGTCAACTATGCCGAAGACATTGACAACAAGGTTAATAAATTTCATACTATCTGTGGAGCAATTGGAAGAACGTTGGGGGGGGGGGGGGGGGGGGAGGGGGGAACAAGAAAGGAAACAAAAATGAAATTCTATTAAGCTGTGGCTGTATCTACTCTTGTATACAGTTCCATATCATGGACAGTAACAAAAATAAATAAATAAATAAATAAAACTGACATATGGAGGCAACAGAGATGTAGGTCGTGAGATATGTAAGGCACTGTCATAATATGGATAAAACTGGGAATGAAACAATAAAATAAGGTTTAAAAATGTTTTCGGTTAATTCCGAGATATACCGCCTAACTACGGTCGCAGGTTCGAATCCTGCCTCGGGCATGGATGTGTGTGATGTCCTTAGGTTAGTTATGTTTAAGTAGTTCTAAGTTCTAGGGGACTGATGACCACAGCAGTTAAGTCCCATAGTGCTCAGAGCCATTTGAACCATTTGAACCATTCAACGAAACATCATCGATATGGGCTTTCGGAGCCGAAGACCTACTCGTGTACCCTTGATGACTGCACGACACTAAGTTTTACGCCTCGCCTGGGCCTGTCGACTCCAACTTGGACTGCTGATGAGCGTAAACATGTTACCTTGTCGACGAGACTCGTTTCAAATTGTATTGACCAGTTGGATGTGTACTGGTACAGAGACAACATCATGAATCCATGGACCTTGCATGTCAGAAAGTGACTATTCAAGCTGGTGGAGTCTCTGCAATGGTGTGGGGCGTGTGCAGCTGGAGTGATATGGGGCCCCTGATATGTCTAGATACGACTCTGACAAGTGACATGTACGTAAGCATCCTGTCTGGTCACCTGCGTCCATTCATGTCCATTGTGCATTCCGACGGACTTGGGCAATTCCATCAGGACAATTCGACAATCCACACGTCCAGAGTTGCTACAGAGTGGTTCCAGGAGCATTCTTCCGACTTTAAACATTTCCGCTGGCCACCAGACTCCCTAGACATGAACATTTTTGAGCAAATCTGGGATGCCTTACAACATACTGTTCAGAAGAGATCTCCACAGCCTCGTACTCTTACGGATTTATGGAAATTCCTCCAGGATTCATGATGTCAATTCCCTCCAGCACTACTTCAGGCATTAATCGAGTCCATACCACGTCATGTTGCAGCATGTCTGCGTGACAGCGTGGATCGTGCATGACATTAGGCAAGTGTACCAATTCCTCTGGCTCTTTAATGTATTTGTTGTTGTTGTTGTTGTGGTCTTCAGTCCTGAGACTGGTTTGATGCAACTCTTCATGCTACCCTATCCTGTGCAAGCTTCTTCATCTCCCAGTACTTACTGCAACCTACATCCCTCTGAATCTGCTTAGTGTATTCATCTCTTGGTCTCCCTCTACGATTTTTACCCTCCACGCTGCCCTCCAATTCTGAATTGGTGATCCCTCGATGTCTCAGAACATGTCCTACCAACCGATCCCTTCTTCTAGTCAAGTTGTGCCACAAACTCCTCTACTCCACAATTCTATTCAATACCTCCTGATTAGTTATGTGATCTACCCATCTAATCTTCAGCATTCTTCTGTAGCACCACATTTCGAAGCTTCTGTTGTCTTCTTGTCTAAACTATTTATCGTCCACGTTTCACTTCCATAATTTGCTACACTCCACACAAATACTTTCAGAAACGACTTCCTGACATTTAAATCTACACTCGATGTTAACAAATTTCTCTTTCTCAGAAACGCTTTCCTCGCCATTGCCAGTCTACATTTTATATCTTCTCTACTTCGACCATCATCAGTTATTTTACTCCCCAAACAGCAAAACTCCTTTACTACTTTAAGTGTCTCATTTCCTAATCTAATTCCCTCAGCATCACCCGACTTAATTCGACTACATTCCTTTATCCTTGTTTTGCTTTTGTTGATGTTCATCTTATACCCTCCTATCAAGACACTGTCCATTCCGTTCAACTGCTCTTCCAAGTCTTTTGCTGTCTCTGATAGAATTACAGTGTGATCGGCGAACCTCAAAGTTTTTATTTCTTCTCCATGGATTTTAATACCTACTCCGAATTTTTCTTTTGTTTCCTTTACTGCTTGCTCAATATACAGATTGAATAACATCGGGGAGAGGCTAAAACCCTGTCTCACTCCCTTCCCAACCGCTGCTTCCCTTTCATGCCCCTCGACTCGTATAACTGCTATCTGGTTTCTGTACAATGTATTTCAGAACAAAAATCCGCTGCTACTAATTTTCTAAATTTATTCCACGACTGGTTTCGAGGCTTAAAGCTTCATCTTCAGGTGCCACCAAATAATTATGAAACCATAAATGTGTGACGGTCTGGCCGGTCGGTGATTGGGGATCACACTCACGTCAAAACAATGCATGGGTGCGTAGGGCCTGCAGCCACAGCGCTTGCCTGGACAGCACGGTGCGACTTCCGGATTTTTATTCCGTAAATCATTATGAATGGATCTGAGAAAAGGAAAAGAAGCCCGACTACCTGGCTGTCGGTAGTCTGCGGCGATATAAAGTGCGTGAGACCTGCGGTCATCTTCAACAAACACGGCGGGCCGGCGCCTATTTTCGATTCTGCAAACAAGAGTGTCGGGCCGCCGGAAGCGGTGGGCGGCATCCGGCTAACACGTCGGCGCGCGTTTACGCGGTGACCGCGACTGGCGGCTGATACGGTGCCAACCAGCTCGCTGGCCGGCCGCCGGTCGGCGCAGCCGCCTAATCCGAAAGGCCCTCCCGCTCTGCGTAAACAGTTTGGACAGAGAGCCTCGCCGCGCCGCACGGAATTAGCCAGCGGCGAGACGGCGAGACCTCCTAGTCTCGCAGATGCTGGGCTTCCAGCCCAGTTGACGAGCTCCGGGAGTTAAGTGCGTGTGTGCGCGTGTCTCGCGATGGAGCATCGTGTGTTTGCCAGAAGAAAAGACAAGGAACTGTTCTTGTAGAAACAGAGTGGCAAACAGATTGTTTTTTGCATTCTGTTCAAAAATGGCTCTGAGCACTATGGGACTTAACATCTATGGTCATCAGTCCCCTAGAACTTAGAACTAATTAAACCTAACTAACCTAAGGACATCACACAACACCCAGTCATCACGAGGCAGCGAAAATCCCTGACCCCGCCGGGCAACGAACCCGGGAACCCGGGCGCGGGAAGCGAGAACGCTACCGCACGACCACGAGCTGCGGACTTGCATTCTGTATTGTTGCTCTCTTTGGATAGGGAACACAGAATAAGGCACAAGAGTGATATAAAAATGTTACCTATCAGTTCTTCCAGAAATGTAACCATGTTTGCTAGTGGTAATTGAAACTGAAACAACATGAACTACAGCAATTATGTAAATTTAGTCATTTTGGGTAACGTGATGTGATCAAGTTTAATGCATATTAGAAACCCTTCGATACCGGTGGGAATCGATCACTTTATAGTGTATCATCTGAGTGTAAAGATTATTTGTCACCCCAAAGGTCTCTCCATCAATATTTCAAAGACAAAGGTGATGGCGCAGCGAACTCCTAGCTCCTCCATTCATGATACACCCCTGTAACAAGTGGACCATTTCTTCTACCTAGGAAGCATACTGTCATCTAACTGCTCATCTGGAAAAGATGTGGAGAACAGATTACGTGCTGCCCATGTAGCATTTGGACATCTTACAAAGCGTGTCTTCCTGAATAAATACCTAACACCCTACACCAAACTGATGGTGTACAAAGCTGTAGTCATTTCCACCCCGCTATATGGTTGCGAAACCTGGACGTTATATTGTTGTGATCTGAAGAAACTGAACCAACAGAAGCTAAGATATATCATGAACCTAAGATGGGATGACTTCATATCCAACACGGCTGTTCTTGAGAAAGCAAAAGTGTATAGCATGAAAGCTCTTATCATTGGGCATCAACTCAGATGGGTCGGACATGTCCAGCGGATGAAAAATGACAGACTTCCAAGCCAAATGCTGCACAGCGAAGTGAGCACAGGTAAAAGGCCACGAGGTGCCCTTCTCAAACATTATAAAGATCAGTACAAGAAAAATCTGAACATCGATCGGAGTAACTGGTCCACAACAGCAGAAGATCGAAGTCGCTGGCGCTCAGTTACCTCAAATGCTCTTCAAAACATTGAGCTGGAACATCGAAGAATGGAGAATGACAAACGCCAGAGACGTAAACTCCTCCAGGCTCAGCCACATCCTCCACCTTCCATCAGCTGTAATGTCTGTGGCCGCCTGTTCCACGCTAGGATTGGATTGCCAAGCCATCAACGACACTTTCACGCCTGAACCGTGACAAAGGAAATCTCAGGAGAGAAATGAAATCTCGGATACGAGTATCAGCTGACGAACGAACGACGAAAGATTATTTATAAAATAGGTTAGAACCTAGGTGCTTAGACTAAGGGTAGCTGCCCTTACGCCACCAAAGTAAAGCCACTGCCGCCATATTGGTGTGGTAATAACATTTGGTGTCGCGTGTGTATTCATACGGCACTGCAGTGGTTCTTTGTGATGTATCAGAATACATACTCAGAAATGACTGCCAGTTAGACGTATGAAAGCTAAGAGGGCAAGTGTCACACATTACTTTAACGACAAATTCACTTCTTGGGCTCAGCAAGATGGTGCCCCTGGCTTCAGTCGATGGCTGTGCTCGTCAAAGGCAGCGCTATCTCCCCTTATTCTAACCTCCTTGGTTACGACCATAGAGTAAATATCACTGGAGTGAGCATTCACATGCGCTGAACAGATTTTGTGCTGTCAACATACATTGCCGGCCTGGTCACGTGTTCTCGGGACGTCGTGTGTTTGTCCGTATAGCGCCCTGTATATTTAGAATGTCACTACATCCGTGACACAGACGGATTCCTTTCGTACGTGTCGTGGATTATTTATATATGTTGCGCAGACATTTTAACAGTATCCATTAGATACCGGGAATAAACCAGCTACGTAACTGTTAAGGGCAAGTGATATTACATCCTGCTTCTTTGCGATAGGTGTCACAGTTCAGATGCACTTGATTTTTGGTAGTTTTCGGTATGATACGGCACTTTATAGCATTAAAGTGCCTGACGTACATTTTTGCAGTGATAGTCTTGCAAAACGACTTGACAGTACGCTAGTACTTTTGCAAGTGTCCGAAAAGCACCAAATTTGCCACACATTAGCGATTATATCCCTACTAATTCGTCCATCTTTCTGCTATTTCTGCGTATTTATTTTCTCGTTTTTGCGACCTAAAGCACAATTTTTCTTACTGGTGACACTTTGAAATATTTATTTGCTCCCAGTTTATTAAATAAATTGTAGACTGAGTAATCTATATACATAATCGACAACTCGCTGATAAATGCATGGAGGATAGTATTTGCTGAAACAACTAACCATTCTCTTTCCTGTTCCACTAGCAAATTTACGAGAGGAAACGATTGTTTGTAAGCTTTTGTACGAGTCGTAATATCTATTATATAGTCATAAAATCGTAGAAAAATAGGTCTACAGAATCAAGCCTTAATTATAATGCGTCTCAAAAGTTTTAAATATATACAGTGTCTCTTACTAATATGATAGCTATAATTAGAACTACATGGTATTTACCCATGAAAAGTTACTATCCCTCCTTTCACATATTTTTCTTTCCATCCATAGCAGAACAGTAATTCACCATCGCTATTACACTATCAACAAACGGTGAAACACAATAAAAAGTCTTGATATTATAAACTTCAAACGCTGCAGAAAGCACATACGCACAGCGAAGTCCCGAAAACACGTGACAATCGTGTTTTAATGTTGACAACATGCGCAGAACGCAATGCTCGCTCCAGAGATATTTACTCTATAGTTACGACAGCGCACTTGGAGCGGCCGTAATATCTCTGCTCTCAGCAGTCCACAGGAGCTGTATTGCACTGCTGCTGTAGGGCTCCTTCCATATTGTTATCTCCACTCGCTGATTCGTACGTGTTAAAATGAAACGCAATACTGTTATAAACCCGTTTCTATCGACGATGTACTGAAGTAGATGGAACAGCAGATAACCGTTACGTTAATTACGCTCTAATATAAACAGCCATTTAATGGTGTCGTCTTCAAATTTTTTACGGTTAAACGTTGACCTACAAAATTTCAGAAAAATAGCTCATGAAGTAACGTGCAAAGTTACTCAAAGAGCTTTCAGCTCTATTGAGAAAGTTATATTGTACTATGTCGTACATGGTAATCTTGTCTGGTATGTTTTTACGCAATGAAATTTAAGTCTCTGACTGTTCGGCGACACTAGTTACAACCTGCATCGTATATACGAGTACGACAACCAAGATCACTTTTGTTCTCGTAGAAATTCAGATTTTGTAAATTCGATTAACACCAGAGAGGACGGACTGTGTATACTACTACTTCTATTCCATTCTTATGATGCGTGTAGTGGGCATACTATAACTTAATTTGTAAAAATAATGCGGACATAACGAACATCCATGCCCGAGGCAGGATTCGAACCTGCGACCGTAGCAGTCGCGCGGTTCCGGACTGAAGCGCCTAGAACAGCTCGCCAACAACGGCCGGCCGTTCGGATGAGACTGTGGTCCGATGTTGGACTGCATGGGAATACAGGACAGGCGTACTCTCGTCAAGGGTCTAGTCGACCACGACTGGGCACAAGGAAGGGTAGCCGTTTCGTGTACCAAGTACATCGTAACCCCTTCACATTTGCACCTGAAATCCGAGACCAAATAATTGACTCCTTGCAACTTTCTGTATTATCCCACATCGTTGCTCGGAGGTTAGCAGCAACCACACTAGTAAATTACCGTTCCGTATGTGTGTTGCCGTGTTTATATCACAGCACAAATGGCTGGAGTGGTATCGTAACAGGAAAGCATAGAATGTTGACGAATGGCATCGCATGGTGTTCAGTGATGACCATCATCGGCAAGTAGCGTGGCGACCTGGCGAGAGGTCTCATTCTTCCAGTGTTTTGGAGAGACACAGCAGTATTATTCCTGGCGTGGTGGTAGGGGGAGCCATCGGTTTAGCTTCAGGCCACGGCTTATAGCGGTTGAGGGAACCCTGATGGCACGACAGTACGTCACGGACCTCCTGCATCCTCATGTGTATGTGAGAGTATCGTGATGACATTTTTCAACAGGACAATGCTCGTATACATATGGCACTTGCCTCTATGAACTGTATGCTTGGTACTGTGGTACTCTCGCGGTCAGCAGGACACCAGAGTTGAGACCGACAGAACACGTATGGGACCAGCTTGAACTCCAACTCCGTCCCAATGTCAGTATCAGTGTTCCAAGGACCAGCTACAACAGTCGTGTACCAGATCATCTCAGAACAGGATACGACGGCTTTATGGCACCCTTCGCAACCGAATCAGTGCATGCTCCCAGGGGTTCAACGTCATACTGATAAGTAGGCTCATACCGCCAAGTTCTTTGTAAATGTGACTCGATTTTATAATCACTGATATAACATCCCTTAGCCTCTTATTTCTGTAACTTTCATTTCGGTTTCTCCTCACCTAAATTGAGCTCCACATTTTTTTTTTTTTTGGGTCAGGCACTGTATTTACGAACACTGTTCTAGCGTCGCGTTACATGGCTTCGAGTTGTACAGCATTCCTTCCAGACACGTCAGACAGTCCGAGTTCGCACGCTAAGAAACGTGACGGTTGCCCAGAAAGTAATTTTTGTCTTCAACAGTTCTTTACTATACCTAATGAGGATTACACACACGAAATAATGATGTTTCATCTTTTACACGCAATCTCCATCCCGTTCTATGGCCTTCCTCCAGCGCGAAACAAGGACGTTTATGCCCTGTCGATACCAACCCTTGTCCTGGTGGCGGAGCCAGTGCTTCACTGTGTGAATCACCCCCTCATCGTCCTCAAAGTGTCTTCCACGAAAGCGTCTGTCCTCGCGAATGACATCAGCTCGCTGCTACATGTCATCTGTGACACAGCCGTGGATGATCTCCCCGACCTCTGCAAATCGTGGAGCTCCGCCGAACCGCCTTCTGACGACCTCACCCTCCGTGCCCAGCGACTAACTGTACTTCTGTCGACGGAAGATGCCCCATAGACTTTGCGCAAGCGTTTGTGAATATTCCCCACTCTTTCTTTCTCTGCAGTGAGAAATTCAACGACTGCACGTTGCTTGTAACGTACATCACCTACGGACGCCAATTTGAAACTGTCCTGCAGCTACGCTATCGGTCGGAAGTGACGTAAACTTGGCGCGCTCTCTCAGGAGACTTCAAATAGTACATACGTAACATTTTGCATTCGTAGCATTGTTTTCTGCTGAGAAAAAAATGCGGTGCATTACTTTGTGGGCAAACCTCGTAGAACAACTTCAGCCACGGTGTTTCCATGAGCACGTACAAATTTGCTAGGTGCCTTCTCCATGCCGAACTATCTAACTGCACTGATCCCACGCAACCAAAAAGCATGGTCGAGCTGTTCTAGGCGCTACAGTCTGGAACCACGCGACCGCTACGTTCGCAGGTTCGAATCCTGCCTCGGGCATGGTTGTGTGTGACGTCCTTAGGTTAGTTAGGTTTAAGTAGTTCTAAGTTCTAGGGGACTGATGACCTCAGCAGTTAAGTCCCATAGTGCTAAGAGCCATTTGAACCAACCAAAATGCACATACACGCCATGACTTTTGTCAGAGGTGGAGGATCACTGACCGCCTGGAACCATTTTAACTATCTGCAGTGCTGCAACCACAGTGCTTTTATCCTGTCCGGTAAACTTCTACACAGAAAAGTTACGTGATCTGACTTCACGGTCTGGTTCCTTTATTATTTCTGCAGAATAAGGTTGTGTTTTCGTAAACCTTGCTATGGTCCACCGTAAGAAATGGCCAGCAGACGACGAAACTGAACGTGCCAACGATTATGGCACGGAAATAGTTTTCGGGACGACCCCAGCATTCAGAATACGACGTTGTGGTATAGTCCTCACGAACAATCTGTGGATTCTCTCCTGCCCTACTCTTTGGTACAACGCTGCAGTGGAACGCAAGACCTTCTATGTCCACTCGTGGCTGTTTTCTTGTGCTGCTAGCAAACAGGATGCGCAGCACTACCATCAGAGTATGCTACTCACGCCAGAACATGAATGGATCTAGAGGTTGCCGTAAGGGTAATTGAAGGTCGCGTCGTAGGCGTCCAAAATTGTGCGCCTCTCGTGGTTGGCTCATTTCAGCCCACGCAACTGGCCGGTCGCGAAGGCAGGCTTCCCGCGCAATTTGCAGGAGGATGATCCCAAGTCCGCCCCGCCTGCGCTCACTTTTGGGGGAGAAGCCACTGCGCAATGGCCTCATTAGACACACGCCGGCAAAATTATTTGTTCTGGCCAATCCAATACGCGTAGGAGAGACGGGCAAATTGCTCACGGTGCGGTAAGAATTTCCCATTCGTTTCGAAAGCGTGTTCTCACTTGCAACGTACGACCCTCTGATTTACTTTTTAGCTGCAACAACGTGTGTGTTAACCATTCTGCCAGGAGGTACTTACCGATGTGTACTGGTTCATGCATGAGAAAATTATTAACTGACAATAGTTCACGAGAACCAAACCGCCGACTGACGCCAGTGTGGACAGAGGGAATTGCGGTTTACTCTGGAAGATGAAAAAGCTGAACAAATTCAAATAGTAAGCGAGGTCCATATTACTTGATGACTGTCATGAAATATAAATTGAGAAAAAAAAGGAAAATGAATACTACGAGGAAATTCATTCGTAGGAAATACTGATACCGGGTAAGTCATATGTACAATTTTTTTTAAGGATCATGGAATTTTATATACGAAAATCTTCGAGGTGTTGGTCAGCGTTGAAGTGTAAAGGCTTCCTTACTTAGTGCCCAATGTTACCATCATGTCTACAACTACACCTACATTTAAACGGATACTCTGCAAATCACACTTAAGTGCCTGACAGAGGGGTCATCAATCAGCCTTCACAATAATTCTCTATTATTCCCCTCTCGAACAGTGCGCGGAAAAAACGAACACCGATATGTTTCCGCGCGAGCTCTGATTTTCCTTATTTTAATACGATGATCGTTTCTCCATGTGTAGGTCGTCGTCAACAAAATATTTTCGCATTTTAAGGAGAAAGGTGGTGATTTCAATTTAGCGAGAAGGTCCCGCCCCAACGAGAAACGCCTCTGTTTTAATGGTGTCCACCCCAAACATTGTATCACGTCCGTGACACTTTCTCCCCTATTTTTCGATAATACAAAACGTGCTGCTATTCTTTGAACTTTCTCCATGTACTTCGTTAATCTTATCTGCTGAAGATCCCAGACCTCGCAGCTGTACTCCAAAAGGACATGGACAGGCGTGGTGTAGGTAGTCTCTTTAGTAAATCTGTTGCATCTTCTAAGTGTTCTGCCAATAACACGCTGTTTGTGGTTCGCCTTCCCCACAACGTTTTCTATATGTTCTTTCCAATTTAAGTTGTTCGTAATTGTAGTTTCGAGGTGCTTAGTTGAATCCGATTTGATTTATTTGATTGATTTATCGTGTAACCGAAGTGTAACGGATTCCTTTTAGCACTTCACACTAATTCTCTGTTACTCCACCCTCGAACAAAGGGCGGAAAAGCCACACCTATATCTTTCTGTGCGAGCTCTGATTTCCCTCACACTTTTCATTATTTAGGATCAATTTTCGCACCACACAGATATCCCATCTAAATTGTTGTCCAACTGGTTTTGATCTTCTGATGATTTTACTAGAGAATAAACAACAGAATCATCTGCAAACAGCCAAAGACGGCTGATCAGATTGTCTCCTAAATCATTATTACTGGGGCGCTAAGTGATGTATTGCTACTTGTTTGCGATTAACTGTGTTCGTAATCTGTACAAGTGATGAGCAGTGAAACCAACAGACGACAGAAAACTGCAGTTGGGCATTTCAGATGTAGAACGTGAGTTTAAAGACGATTCATCACTTTTCAAGTGTATTTAGTAAGAAAATAGAACAATAATACAGAAAGAAAGTAAAGGAAAATAAAAGTAGCTGAAAGGTTGCTGTCGAAGTAACAAAAGATGTAAGGTATACGAGGAATAGAGCGTGGGTGTATGGAAGTGCAATTAGACTACAAGAGAAGAAAGAAAATATTCTCTTGCCAAGAACAGCAAACGTCTAAATGTAAACTTCAGTGCACAGTGGTGTATCTATTAATGTGCCGGTGAGGGGTTGCCAGAAATATCACAAAAGCTTTTAGTGCAAATATTCTGAAAAGTTAAGTGAGTTTTAAACAAGGAATGGAAAATACATGTATTCATTCAAACGGCGTGCCAACACTATGCACTTCAGGTTTATTGATACTACTCTCCTTTTATTCTCATACTGATGCAAAAAATTTTGTACCCCAAATGTGTTGCTGAGATTCAGAAGTTCCCTGCTACGAAATTTTAAGGTCTTGTAGTAAAAATTTGTGGTGATGGGTATTTCTTGTAAGAAGGTTAGGGTTTAGACGAGGAATAATATTTTTTGTAAGGAAAGTTTATGAAAGGTAAAATAAGCCCATTTTATTGCTCTTTGCGTTCAGTGTTTAGTTGTTTGTGCACTACGTACCTAATGTGTAAACAGAAAATAGCTCCGTATACAAGACGTAGAGATTCCACAAGATAGTCACTTGTTAACAGTAATGACAAACAAAGCGAAAATGATGAAAAAGTTGTTGAAATTACCTACTAAGTATAAAAACGTGAAAATACAGTAGTATGTGGAAAAGGATTCTGCTATCTAGGAAGCACGATTGAAGACGGTTAAGGATGATGTCAGGTACGGATGAATACAGACGTAAGTTTTAATCAACAATATTGAACAAGGATTGAGGTACAATGTTCTGAAACGATACGTCGGCTGTATGTCGGTAGCATTGCTAACTGTGGATCTCAACTGAGAAACTGAGTGGACGTGCAGTGGAGTGCTTTGCTGATACATGGACATCCCGAAAAAGTGACGTGTAGAGTTCGTAAGCCGTGAAAATGGGCTTTCACAGAAACAGCAATTGTGAGAACTGAAAAGAAAACCTAAGGACAGAGTAGGTATTTGCAAAGGATGAATATACGAAGCCACTTACAGAGGACAAGCAAAAGTAGAAAAAAATTTGGTGCGGCATTCGAAGAGTGGAAATTACGTACAGATCAGTATTTGAAAGGTGAACGCAGAAGAACAAAAGCTTAAAAGACGGAGAAGGTTTCACCTGGAAGACGACATGATAAATACGTCATATTAAAAAATTAAGAGGATCGTGCATAAGGAGAAGGAGTGTTCCTACAACACGAAATGACGAAGACGGTATCAATGAGCATTTAATAGCTGGTGCTATAGGGAAACATATATGGTACGAAATTATGATGTTCTACAAAAAATAGGAAAAGAAAGAACCTCATTGAAAAATCTTTACATCAGTAAAGGGACAAATTAATGGAAGAATTAGAGAGACATCAAGGAATAGCCAACTGGCTACGAAATGAGGAATAGAGTGGAACAAATGACAAAGATAAGGGAATATGCAGTTTGTCGACGACATTAGATACAATACCTACACAAAATAGCAAAAATTTATACGAGTAGAACTTGCACCACAATTGTTTCTTGGATGGCCCTGAGCACTATGGGACTTAACATCTATGGTCATCAGTCCCCTAGAACTTAGAACTACTTAAACCTAACTAACCTAAGGACATCACACAACACCCAGCCATCACGAGGCAGAGAAAATCCCTGACCCCGCCGGGAATCGAACCCGGGAACCCGGGCGTGGGAAGCGAGAACGCTACCGAACGACCACGAGATGCGGGCCGTTTCTTGGATGTATTTCATCTCTGTCTTCCCATGTAACTTTACCTTCCACAGCTGCTCCTACTACCATGTGTAAACACATATCCTATTATCCAGTCCCGTCTTCTCGTCAGTGTTTTCGATACGTTCCTTCCTTTGCCTTCGCCGATTTTGTGGAGAACTTCTTCATTCCATTCCACATCAGTCCACCTAATTTTCCACCATTCTTCTGTAGCACCACATACCAAACACTTCAATTCTCTTCTTTTCGATTTTTCCGCACTCCATGTTTTACTACCATACAATGCTGTGCTCTAAAGGTACATTCACAGAAATTTCTTCCTCAGATTAATGCCTACGTTTGACACCAGTAGACATGTTTCGGCCAGGATGTGCTCTTTACCCGTGCTAGTTTGCTTTTTATCTCCTCTTCGCTTTGTCCATCATGTATTATTTTGGTTCTTAGACAGCAAAGTCAGTTATCTTCGTCTATTTTTTGGTCACCAATTTCGAAGCTAAGTTTATCGCTACTCTCGTTTCTGCTACTCCTTATTACTTTCGTCTTTAGTCGGTTTACTTTCAGTCTTATTCTGTACTCATTACCGTTCATTCCTGTAATTATTCTTCATTTTCGCTCACGATAGCAGTATCATCAACGAATCTCATCAATATTATCCTTTTAACCCTGAATTTTAATCGAACACTTGAACCTTTCTTTTATTTACGTCATTGCTTCTTCGATGCATAGATGGAACAACAAGGGCGAAAGGCTGCATCCCAGTCTTAATCGCTTTTTAATCGAGCACTTAGTTCTTGATCTTCCATTCTTATTGTTCCCTCTTGTTTCTTCTATATATTGTTCAAGAATATCACGCGTCCTTCCTTTTAGCTCATTCCTATTTTTCTCAGAATATTGAACTTGTACCATTTTACACTGTCTAAAGGTATTTGAGGGTCGAGGGATGTACAATCACGACGTCTTCCCCCCATCTTTCTGTCATGTCTACGCGTTGGATCATCTTATAGCGCTGAATCCAAGCAAACGATAACGGCATGCACACCATTTCACCGCTATATCTTTTGTAGTACAATACATGAGTACCCAGTACCAGTTCAGGACTGTCCAAGATAGGAATGACGTTGTGTAATGCATGCATTACAAAGGATTTCCAGTAAATGTTGCAGCACTGTCTTCTGAAAGTGGGTTTGATTTGTTCAGTATTTCAATACACCATATTGTGGCCCACTCTGTTAGGTACAAAACCATACTATTCAATATAATTGCGACAGCCTTACTCCGCCTTACTGGAAGGGCCTGCATGCGTTCATGGTATCACTCTTCTGGTCGATGTCGGAGCCAGTGTCTTGCTGCCTCAGTAATCTATTCCACCATCCACGTTCTGCTTCTCGCAGAGTGCGTCCTTCATTGACTAAAGAGACGGAAATCGGAAGGCGCGAGACCTGGTCTGTGGGGTGTATGAGGAAAAAGAGTGCAATGAAGTTTTGTGAGCTGTTTGGTGCGCAGACTTGTGTGAAGCCTTGCGTTGTCATGGAGAAGGAGGAGTTCGAATGAGAGTGTCCGCACGTTCCAACATTGATGAAGTCACAGCTGTGTGCTGCAGGCGGCACTCGGGAGATCGGACCAGTTTGGGCGACCTTGCAGCTAAGATGACAAACGCCTCGCCCAACGACTCGCCGTCCTTTTGTTCATTGCCAAGTCTCCGCAGACATTCTAAAAGGGCTTATGAATGCGATGCTCTGCTTTACCGCCAAATGACAGCAGCTTGCCTGGAACGCACCTCTGCTACAGACGCCACTTTGAAGGCTACGTGTGCGGTAGCGTTCTCGCTTCCCACGCCCGGGTTCGATTCCCGGCGGGGTCAGGGATTTTCTCTGCCTCGTGATGGCTGGGTGTTGTGTGATGTCCTTAGGTTAGTTAGGTTTAAGTAGTTCTAAGTTCTAGGGGACTGATGACCATAGATGTTAAGTCCCATAGTGCTCAGAGCCATTTGAACCATTTGAAGGCTACGTACAGCGTCGCCACCTATCAGAATTTCATGAAACTGTAGGGGCTTAATTGGGAATATTCCAGGATGTCCCACAACAAATTACGAAATTTGTTTTGATCGAAACTGGCCAGAAAGAAGATGCATTACTTATAGAAGGCCCCCCCTCCCCTCCCGTATGCAGTCTCGTAACTACAACAGTGTTGAACAGATACCTTCATACGGCCGACACACCGTGAAGATCCGTTAGGCGGCGCGCGTTTTATGTATGAGCACCCCGTGAAGCCGGAGCTGGGAAAGCTAAGCCTAGCCTTCGTGCGGTTGGCGGGCAGGTCCACCCTAGCTGACAGCCACCCCATGGCAGGTAATGGCAGGGCGCGATCCGTCATTTCCGAGTTAGGCTTCCGTCCTGAGAGCGTCCGCGGGCGCTGATCACACGCATTAGGCCGGCGTCGCCACTGTGTTTGCCTCCCATTAGGCGGACCGCGCATCACGACACACGAACCTGCAATTGGGAGCCAGGGAGACGGGGCGGGGCCGCGCCGAGCAGCGCATTCCTGGCCGACGGGGGAAAGAAAAGGAGAAAAAGGGAAAAAGGACAAAGGGGGACAGTGTAGCGGCCGAGCACCGCAACAGACCTTCCGCCACCGACATAGTTGCTTTCAGACAGTCCCCGAAAGAGGTTTCTCTATTCCTCTCAAAAATAAATAAGTAAACAAACGAGAGCACAGAGGACACAGAGTAGTACAGTTCTTGGTCAAAGTAAGGAAGAACAGTATACTCAGCACAAAGAGCGAGTTTATAGTAAACAGCTTAAAGATGTATCTTACACAGAGGCAACAGAAGTCGTGGGATACCTCCCAACATCGTACCAGACCTTATTTTGCCCGGCGCAGTGCAGAAAATCAACAAGTTGTTGGAAGTCCCCTGCGAAGGTGTGACCAGTGCAGGATTTGTGCACGAAATGACCTCTCGATTGCCGGCCGGGGTGGCCGAGCGGTTCTGGGTGCTTCAGTCCGGAACCGCGCGACTGCTACGGTCGCAGGTGCGAATCCTGCCCCTGCACGGATGTGTGTGATGTCCTTAGGTTAGTTAGGTTTAAGTAGTTCTAAGTACTAGGGGACTGATGGCCTCCGATGTTAAGTCCCATAGTGCTCAGAGCCATTTAGGGCGACTGGGTGGCCAAATCAGTCGTTCGAAGTGTCCAAAACGTTCTTCAAACCAATCGCGAACAATTATGGCCCGGTGGCATGGTGCATTGTCACCCATAAAAAATCGATGTCGGTTTGGTAACGTGGAGTCCATTAAAGGCTGCAGATGATCTCCAAGCAGCCGAACATAACAATTTCCAGTCAATGACCGGTTCTTTTGGACCAGAGGACCCAGTCAATGCCATCTAAACTCAGGCCACACCATTATGGGGCAATACCAGCTTACAGTCTGCCTTGTTGATAACTCTGGTCCATAGTTCCGTGGGGTCTACGCCGCGATCGAACCCTACCATCAGCTCTTACCAACTGAAATCTGGACTAATTTGACCATGCTACGTCCTTTCCACTCGTGTGGGGTCCAACTGATATGATTACGATCCCAGGAAAGGCACTGTAGGCGATGTGCTCTTACCGGAAGCACTCGCGTCAGTCGTCCGCTGCCATAGCCCAAGAACGCCAGATTTCGGCGTAGTGTCCTAACGGATACGTTCGTCGTAAGTCCCGCACTTATTTCTGCGCTTACTTCATGCAGTGTTGCTTGAGTGTTAGCACTGACAACTCTGCGCAAACACCGCTGCTCTCGGACGTTAAATGAAGCCCGACGGCTCGTGCGTTGTCTGTGGTGAGGGGCAATGCCTGAGACTGGTTTTCTAGGCACGGTCTTGACTCCGTCGATCGCGGAATATTGAATACCCTAATGATTTGCGACATGGGATATGACATGCGTCTAGCTCTAATTACCATTCCACGTTCAAAGTTTGTTAATCCCGTCGTACGGCCAAAATTGCGTCGGAAACTTTTTCACTTGACTCACCTGAGTACAAATGATGGACCTTCCAATGCACTGCCCTTTTATACCTTGTATACGCCATACTACCACCATCTGTATATGTGCATATCGCTATCCCATTATTTTGCCAACTCTGTGTATCAGAGCTAGGCGGAATACTCACAAGCGTAATTTGAAAAGTTCTCGGAATGGAATAGAAGGAAATGCCTTACCAAAGTGAAAAGTTTTTATTCTTCAGTGTAGTCTCCCTGTACATTAGTACACTTGGTACAGCAATGTCCCAATGCCTTGATATCTCGACCATTAGATCCCTGCAGGCCCGCAAAATACCCGTCAACTTCAGGTGTCAGTTCTTCGTTTGAAGTGAATCTGCGTCCACCGAGGAAAATTCTGAGCATGAGGAAGCGATGGAAGTCTGATGGACCCAAATCAGCCGAATAAGGCGGGTGTGGCACCAGTTCGTATCATAGTTCACGTACTTTTGCCGTGGCAACGACACTTCTGTATGGCCGCGCATTGACTTGGTGAAAGATGACTTTCTTCCTTGGCAAAATGGCCTTCCTTCGCCTGTCTTTTGCTGCAGGTAAGACCTTCGCTGTCTGATCAGTGGTAAGGTAATCTATGGGCAGAATCCCTTCCGCATCCCAGAAAACTAATGCCATGATCTATCCGGCCGACTATATTTTCTTCGCTTTCATAGGTCGTGGTAAATCAGTGTGTCTGCGCTGTTTAAAAGTGGTTCAGATGGCTCTAAGGACTATGGGACTTAACATCTGAGGTCATCAGTCCCCTAGACTTAGAACTAATTAAACCTAAGGACATCACCCACATTCATGCCCGAGGCATGATTCGAACCTGCGACCGTAGCAGTCACGCGGTTCCGGGCTGAAGCGCCTAGAACCGCTTGGCCACAGCGGCCGGCTTCTGCACTGTTTGACTCTTGTTTTGTCTCTGGGCTACAGCAGTGGACACAAGTGTCACCCGTGGTCACAAATTGGTGCAAAAAATCTTGTTGGTTGCTCTGGAAACAGGCCAAACATTGTTCTGATGCGTTTCTGATTTTGCGTTAAGAATCGCGGCAACCATCTAGGATTCCAGGTTCCACTGTTAAAATGCGACATACCCGTTCACCTTCAGCAATGTCTTGCGCCTTCAGTCAGCGGTTCTCCATTATCATTTTATGAACTTTTCCAATAATTTCTGGGTTCGTGGCAATTATCTAATCTGTCCCGACCAAAATTAAAGTCGGTTGTGTACTTGGTAATATTGAATACAAAGGAGTAGAATTCAGAGTGTTCTAAAAATCGACATGAATTTCCTTTGCTTTCACACCATTCTTTACGGGTTATTTAATCATTGCTCGAATTTTTCCACCTCCACAAATCACTACAGGGGAGCAACGAGAGAGACAGGTGCAGACCTCTGACCTCTACCTAGAGGACTGACATGTCACGTATTTGTTCATAAAGGATGACCTATTATTAAGCGGAACCTTACCGCGTTAGCGCTGACATCTTGTGGTGATTCCGCGAAATTTTCGAACCACCTTGATATGATGGACATAATTTTCCACGGATAGTAAAAAATATTCGAAAAAGTTGTATTCCAGAACCAGTCAGAGCAGGTCATTAAATAAAGCTTTATTAACTACCAGTTATAGTCAGTCGATCATCATCAATAAAGGTAAAACGTAAACGTAAACACCATTCAGGCCTTGTGCCTTTAGTATCCGACAATGATACAGATTTCCCGCTTAGCCCGAGTAACAACAAGGAGGACGGGTCAGAGATACTCGGGCTTCATTCCTTGGCCGCGGCTTACTCCTACTAGAGGCGCCGCAGCAGCCACAGACGTCTTATGTGGACCCGTCCACTGAGGCAAAAATGTTGGCAAATAACCACTGCCTGACACTTACGAGAAAGATTCGCTAGTTCCTTGAAGTCTTTGATACACGCTAACGATTAGTAGTGACTGACCATGCCTGTATTGCGTTTCGATTCGGTTTGCTCCCTGGACTGCTCGCGCTTACGAAAAGATTGCTACGCTCTGGACTTCATTTTTAGATAGCCTTTCACTTTGTGAACTCTGCCGTCACCGACTTCAGGAGCCGCCTCTTTCTTCTACAGCTCTCTGCCTCGCCGTCACCGCGAGTGGTCGTAAACTGTGTTCTACCTACAGAGAGTAGGGCAGAAAAATCCCGCTGCTTCTTTATTCAAGCAGATTCTCATTTGGCCACACGAGACTGAGTGGGCCCTATTCCAGGCTTACTTAACCTCAGGAAAAACTGAGGGGGTACCGGCAATCGGACCCGGAATCTTCCACTTCGAAGGCAGCAACGCTAACAATTCGGCTACGGAGACAGTCTGACAATCAATAGCTGCCATCAAATTATTTATCTTCTCACGGTAGGAGTCCGCAGTCATGAAGAATTTGTCAAAAGACATCATATTCACTGTGGATTGTAGAAATTCTTTATTTCGCAAATGCAGTCACGGCCCCTTGGCCATTTTGGAGCGGTACTGCAAGAGATTTTGCTTCAGCAAAAGTCGGACTTTAAAATCCTCCGACATGTATATGTGCCATACTCAGATGTAGGCCTTTTCACCGCAGAAATACAGTTTGATATTACTGTAGAAATACAGTTTGATGTTACTGTATTTCTACAGCGAAAAGACTTATTTTTGACGATGACATATTTAAATGTCCAAAATTTTTAATGTCTGACATTTGCTGAAGCAATATCTCTTGCAGTACCCCGTGAAAATGGCCTGAAGGCCGAAACTTCAATTGTGAAGTAAATAATTTCTTCAGCCAACGGCGAATACAATATTCTTTTAAAAAATCAAACTATTTATATTTGCCTGCTTGAGAACGTTCTTACTGTGTAGCAGAAAATAAAGTAAATAAAAACCATCCTACGTCACCGACACAGCTGTCAATAGAAAAATTCGTCAATATAGTCAACAAAACGATGCTCTTATATAGCTAAATAAACTACGTACACTGTCTTATTCAGGTTCTATCCTCCTGTGCACCGTGCACTCTGTATAAAAGAGTATGTGAGTAATCGCAATCATGTCCTCAAGGAATTAATGCCAGTTTTTATCCCGTTGAACGCTTCCCGCTGAAGTGATGAATGAAGCCATACTTAAAACCCGGCAAGAGATTCCGCTCTCTGACAATATTGTGGTGTACCGCTCGCGTTATAAGCACTTTGTGCTCGCGTCCCGTGGAGAGACGCCTCCCGGCTGGGGCGGAGCGGGATGTAAAAAGTGTAACGTACACACAGGCCGACAGATGTGGCGGAGGCTCTTGTTAGCTGCCTGCCCGCCCACCGAACGCGTAAACACTTCCTAGCGACACCGCCTTGTCTCGTCGTCTCCCTCCCTCCCCCCCCCCCCCTCACCAAAATTCCCCAACCATCCACGCCTCTGCCACTACAGCGAAGCGTTCCTTTTCGCTGTGTGCACTTTCCGCTGTCCGTTTTGTAAGGAAGTGAACGTGACCTGCGTGAATTGAAATGCCGAGCGCCGCGGCACAGTGTTCATGGCGCTTAGTCTAGCGGTTCTAGGCGCTCAGTCCGGAACCGCGCGACTGCTACGGTCGCAGGTTCGAATCCTGCCTCGGGCATGGATGTGTGTGATGTCCTTAGGTTAGTTAGGTTTAAGTAGTTCTAAGCTCTAGGGGACTGATGACCACAGATGTTAAGTCCCATAGTGCTCAGAGCCATTTGAACCATGGCGCTTGACAGAGATTAGGAATAGGAATCATTCAAAGTCTTAACCATCTAGCAAGGTCTAGTTTCCCTAAATCGCTTGAGGATGTTTCCTCTGGCAAAGTCAAACGACATGTTATGAAGCCAACAGGACATTAAGGTCTCAAAAGACTAACTCCGTTCTCATCATAAACCTCTCAGGTAGCTAAATGAGTGAGGTAGACCAGGTTTTGCTTGAAGGTTAATTGCATAAATTTCTACAGAGTCGCAGACGCTCTTGTCTGTGATGCAGCGTCAAGGGTAACCGCAGCCATGGTCTCCGAGCTGATAGTCCATGCTGCTGCAAACATCGTCCAACTGTTCGTGCAGATGGTTGTTGTCTTGCAGACGTCCCCATCTGTTGACTCAGGGATCGAGACGTGGCTGCACGATCCGTTACAGCCATGCGGATAAGATGCCTGTCATCTCGACTGCTAGTGATACGAGGCCGCTGGGATCCAGCACGACGTTCCGTATTACCCTCCTGAACCCACCGATTCATATTCTGCTAACAGTCATTGGACCTTTACCAACGCGAGCAGCAATGTCGCGATACGGTAAACCGCAATCGCGATAGGCTACAATCCGACGTTTATCAAAGTCGGAAACGTGATGTTACGCATTTCTCCTCCTTACACGAGGCATCACAGCAACGTTTCACCAGTCAACGCCGTTGTGTATGAGAAATCGGTTGGAAAGTTTCCTCATGTCAGCACGTTGTAGGTGTCGCCACCGGCGCCAAACTTGTGTGACTGCTCTGAAAAGCTAATCATTTGCATATCGCAGCATCTTCTTCCTGTCGGTTAAATTTCGCGTCTGTAGCACGTCATCTTGGTGGTGCAGCAATTTTAATGGCCAGTAGTGTACTAGGTAACGACTAGAAATGTATGATTTCCCTGCTGGATGGTGATACTGTTGCTGTTCTTTTAATCTGGCCCTCTTTGTGTTTGGAACGTAGCAAAATTTAGCCACATGGGAGGAAGAAAATTGTTGCATGAGATTTGTGATTTGACAACAGGAAAACAACCAAACATATAACGAGACCCGTTCGGGTAGCCGCGCGTATTGACACGACCGATTCCGGGATGGAGAGCTTCGCCAGCTCTGGATGGAATCCGCCCAGGTGATTAACGACGAGCAGTCGGTTTGCCAGATAGTCAGGATGTGGTTTTTAGGTGGTTTTCCACTGCGCACTAGGTGAATATTGGGCTGGTTCCCATATTCCGCCTCTGGTACACGCTACACAAACATTTACAACTTGTTCTCCCACATGGACACGAAATTTACTCTAAGGTACATGTACCAAATAAGACCTGGTTCCTAATAAGGCCCACTCTCATTTTCGAGCATAGAAAGTTTGAAAACAACTCTAAGTGTTTTCGGTAGTCATAGCTTGTTACATAGAGTGGCCAGGGCAACAACTATTTCCGCACCCGCTCTCGTGCCGGCCATTTTACTTTCAGTCGTGATACGGCGTTCAACGGAGGAGGGCTGTTTCTCACTTTCACGGTACGCTTCATCTAATGCAGTCGTTTCCATTATGAAGCATTTTTACTAGTAAATATGTATTTATGAACAGAAAATTGTGCTGTATTAAGATAGTGGCGTTATCTTCCTAATAATAAGTTTCTTTTTAAACAATAAACGCACACGCGCTTTGCCGGCCGCTGTGGCCGAGCGGTTCTATGCGAATTACCAAGCTGCTGGAAATAGTCCAGGAACGGCACGTATGTACTAACTGCATTACCCTGACAAACAAAAATTGCAACATGCAGTGGGCTCAAGTGGTGTTGCATTTTTCATTTAGGTAGGCCATGTGTGGTATTTGAACCCAGTTAGATGTGGAATTAATCGAGAAGTTCACATTTAAAACACGTTTGACCTAACTAGGATAATACTTCAACGTTCAAGACTGTGGAGGCTCGAAATTACGCATTCGCAGTTATCTTGCAAACGCACGTTTGTGGTCATGTGGTTATTGAGACTTTTTGCATTATTTTATGCTTCCATCCAAGTCAGTTTAGGCTACTAATTATAATATAGCGTGTATATCACATCGATATTTTATCGATGTGACAAGCTCCAGACCTTACCGCCAACCATGGAATCGCACTCCGTCGGGAACTCTTGGCTATTTATGGGAATTACGTCATATTTATCCGTATCTGAACAGGGTGGTGATATGTTGTTACCTCCATATTTCAACTGAGAAGCAGATGAATTTTGCTACAGTAAGTGACGTAAACTTCAACTGAAGATGGAAGTAAGATATTCAGGCAAGAAGTCAACATCACCCAGCTACAATGTTACGGATTACTGGTATAAAGGCATGGCATTTGTCTCTTTTATGTGGTGATGGAAAGGTAGGTGGTCAATGCAGACCAATACAGGATGGCCAGAAACACTCTCCAAAACTTGTAAGGGTGTTGCAAGGTAGGTTATTCTGAGAAATACTTGTTAAGGAAAAACAAAATCCTGCAACGGCCTGATTGGCTAACTTTAGTGGTGATCAACACGCAAATGGCGCAATGTGTTCGATTTTACAAAGAGTACTTACTCTAAGGCATTGGCTACTTACCTACCTTGCATTCATGGGCGGGCTCAAATGGCTCTGAGCACTATGGGACTTAACTTCTGAGGTCATCAGTCCCCTAGAACTTAGAACTACTTAAACCTAACTAACCTAAGGACATCACACACATCCATACCCGAGGCAGGATTCGAACCTGCGACCGTAGCGGTCGCGCGGTTCCAGACTATAGCGCCTAGAACCGCTCGACCACTTCGGCCGGTGGCTTGCATTCATCGTCAATCTCTTGCCCACCACAAAGTCCCAAGCGACTGGAAAAAACCGCAGCAACTCCGCTATATAAAAAGGGTAAAAGAACGGACTCGCAAAATATCACTACCTTCCGTTTGCTGCAGATTCCTTGAAAATATTCTCAGTTCGAATATAATAACCGTTCTTGAGACTAAGAAGCCTATGTGCACGAATCGCTCGTGCGAAACTCAGCTTGCTCTTTTCTCACATGATATACTGCGAACGATGGATGAAGGCAAACAGGCAGATTCGATATTTATAGGTTTCCGGAAAGCATTTGACCCGGTGGCCCATGGCAGGCTATTCACGAAGACGAGCGTAGGGAATAAGTTCACAGACATGTGGGTGGCTCGAAGACTTCTTAAATGATAGAACCCAGTATGTGAGAACTGTGGTAGGGGAGGTGGTCGACTTCGATTTATTGGGAGAATTTTAGGGAAGAGTGGTCCACCTGTAAAGGAGGCCGTATATAGGACGCTGGTGCGACCTACTCTTGAGTATTGTTCGAGTGTTTGGGATCCTACCAGATCGGACTGAAGGAAGACATCGGAGCAATTCAGAGGCGGTCAGCTGGATTTGTTACCGGTGGTTTCGAACAACACGTAAGCGTTACGGAGATGCTTCGAAAACTCAAATGGGAATTCCTGGACTGAAGGCGACGCTCTTTTAGGGAAACACTATTGAGAAAATTTAGGGAAGCGGCATCTGAAGCTGACTGCTGAACAATTCTACTGTCGCTAACATACGTTGCGCATAAGGACCACGAAGATAAGGTACGAGAAAGTAGGTCTCACACGGAGGCATATGGACAGTCTTTTTCCCTCGCTCTGTTTGCGAGTGGAACAGGAAAGGAAATGACAAGTAGTGGTCCAGGGTACTCTCCCCCATGCACCGTATAGTGGCTTGCGGAATATCTATGTGGACGTGGATGTGGATATGTCGAATTTTTTCTGCACAATTGTTTCTCAGCACAACCTACCCCGCAACACCCTTACAAGCTTTGCAGAAATCTTCTGACCACCTTATATATTGTCGACTGGGAGATGTACCGGGTGATCAAAAAGACAGTATAAATTTGAAAACTGAGTAAATCACGGAATAATGTAGATAGAGAGGTACAAATTGACACACACGCTTGGAATGACATGGGGTTTTATTAGAACCAAAAAAATACAAACGTTCAAAAGCTGTCCGACAGGTGGCGCTTCATCTGATCAGAATAGCAATAATTAGCATAACAAAGTAAGACAAAGCAAAGATGATGTTCTTTACAGGAAATGCTCAATATGTCCAACATCATTCCTCAACAGTAGCTGTAGTCGAGGAATAATGTGAACAGCACTGTAAAGCATGTCCGGAGCTATGGTGAGGCATTGGCGTCGGATGTTGTCTTTCAGTATCCCTAGAGACGTAGGTCGATCACGATACGCTTGCGACTTCAGGTAAACCCAAAGCCAATAATCGCACGGACTGAGGTCTGGAGACCTGGGAGGGTAAGCATGACGGAAGTGGCGGCTGAGCATACGATCATCACCAAACGACGGGCGCAAGAAATCTTTCACGCGTCTGGCAATACTTTTTTTTTTCTAATAAAACCCCATGTCATTCCAAGCATGTGTGTCAATTTTTACCTCTCTATCTACATTATTCCGTGGTCTATTAAGTTTTCAAATTTATACTGACTTTTTGATCACCCGGTACATACGGGCCACCGTCACGGAGACTTGTGACGCATCTCGGAGGACCTAGAGGCGAGCGGACGAGCTGCCCCACCCTGCTGTGCTGCTGCTGCTGTTGCTTCCGTCACCACTTTTTGTGTGTGACGCTCGCGTGCGGCCGGCCAAGGTGACGCCGTTATAAATACCGCCAGTGGAGACGCAAGATGCTGCGCAACCCCCACCCCCGGCCGCTCCACTTGCTCCAGTAGCCGGGATGCGATGCTCGGGTCAGCCCGGAAAGAAAACTGGTCAGACATTCAGAGCTCGTAGCTGCTGGAAATGCTTATGAGCGGAGCGAAGGACCTCCCTATTACCCGGGTAATACCATCGAACAATGGACTTCATTAGTCAATGATTAACCATCTTAGAATATCCTTAGTTAGCGTCTTCAGCTCGTGGCCTAGTGGCTAGCGTTGATGCCCCTGGACCACGGGGTCCCGGGCTCGATTCCTGGCCGGGTCGGGGATTTTCTCCGGCTGGGGACTGAGTGCTTGTGTTGTCCTCAGCATCTCATCATCATTCGAGACGCTGCGAGCCTAGGCATGGAATGATTGAGAACTTGTACGGGCCCTGATGACCACGATGTTGACCACCCCACAAACCATCATCATCATCATCATCATCATCATCATCATCATCCTCGGTTAGCATAATGTTCGAACTTAAGTGCTATCAAGGCTAATTGTGTTTGGCTCGTGTTCAGCCAGCATAACGAGAGGTAAAGAACACATCTACCAGTCTGTCGTTTACACTCACTTCCTCTAGCGAGGGTATTCAATTTACTGATGGTCTCACAGTACTTTGCAGAGTTTATCGCGGTGACTTTAGGCATGAGTTCCAAATTCACCACATCTTGAACATCCCAGAATACAGTGAGCATGGCGTTGCCTGCCGATGGCATGTTCTTGAATTTCTTTGGCGTCGGTGACACCCTCTCAGGTACATTGAGCTGACCACCACCTTTTCCTTCATTACGAGCACAAACAACCCAAAGTCACACGTTGTTGATGACAACACAATCGTCGCGGTACACAGCTTTCACCTTCTATACTTCGATGTAGGGCGACAATTATTGAACTATATGAAAAGAAAAACGTAAATTGGTTACAAGCTACCCCGTGCAGACACTTTATTCAACATGTAAACGTCGCTACGGATAACCGGATTTAGGTTATGACATTTTAGATATGCCTGCTATCATTGGCGATGATGTGCCGCAGGCTGGAACCGTGCGACCGCTACGGTCGCAGGTTCGAATGCTGCCTCGGGCATGGATGTGTGTGATGTCCTTAGGTTAGTTAGGCTTAAGTAGTTCTAAGTTCTAGGGGACTGATGACCATAGATGTTAAGTCCCATAGTGCTCAGAGCCATTTGAACCATTTTTGATGTGCCGCAGGCGAATGGCGACGTTCTGCATGACCCGCTGAAGCGTCGGAACATCGATGCTGTAGATGACCTGAATGGCTGTTTCCAGCTCAGCAATGGTTTTGGGGTTCTTGCTGTACACCATGTCGTTAACATAGCCCGACAAAAAGGAGTCGCAAGAGTTCAGATCCGGAGAATATGACAGGCAATCGAGGCCCATGCCAATGGCCTCTGGGTACCCCAGAACCAGAAAGCGGTCCCTAAAGTGCTCCTCCAGGGTATCAGAAACTCTCGTGCTTCGATGGGGTCGAGCTCCGTCGTGCATGAACCACATCCTGTTGAATATGGGAATGAAATCATCTTCCACAATCTTCACGTACCGTTTAGCAGTCACCATGCCATCAAGGAATATCGCACCGATTATTCCGTGACTGGACACAGACACCACACAGTTACCCGGTGAGGGTGAAGAGACTTATTGATCGCGAAATGCAGATACTCAGTCTCCCAGATGCGCCAATTTTGCTTATTGACGAACCCATCCAATTAAAAGTGGGCTTCGTCTCTAAACCAAACCATACAATCCCCATCATTCCCCGCATCCAACCATGCTGTTTGAACGTCATAACGCAAAACAGTTCAGAGGTTATGACGATTTTATTTCATACAGCTCAATAGTTCTCACCCTGTAGTTAACCTTACGTCACACACTGACATGTTACGCGCTTCATTTCGGAGCCCTCTAGCGGCAGGGATTGCAACTTGCGTCAATGAAGTGGGAAAGTCAACCGCTTAACATGCATGACATGCAATATCTCTTTACTTTTCAGCACGCCATCGTATAATTCGAGGCTCTAGCGTGTCTTTTTAGCCCCATATTTATGTTACATATACAATTTCTCCAAAAAGCTCAAAGTACAGGACACATCATGCTTGATCTCTCAAGCAGAATCTAACACTTTGTTCAAATGACAGTGAGCCTCGATTGCGAGAAATTGGATGTAGTTAATTAAAATTCAACAACCGGCTTTTGTATTCGGGAGTAATTGGGGAAAAGGAGAGGGGGAAAGGTAGAATAACTGAGCTGATTGAGAAATATGAGATGATTGAGAAATATGAAGTGTGTTTTCGTGATGCTGGAACTATCGTCCAGAGACAATAGAAAAGCAAAAGAGTAACAGAGGAAAGTGGAAATCCTCGCTCTAGCCAAATGCAGACATGGGAATAATGACGACTCCGCTTAGCAGCATCTCACCCGTCGGCCTTTGAAGAGGCATGTCATCCTATCATTCCTACACACACGAGGGAGTAGAGAGGACAAAGACCGACGTGTTTCTCTTATCGTCTGTTATTAGATATGTACCCACGGAAGGGTAACAGAACCTCCAATGTTCTCAGTAGTCATGCTATTTATCGCTTACGGTCAGTAGCGCTCTGAGATTGTTCACTGATGACGCTGTTCTATTATTAACATGGAAATAAGTGGCTAACATAGATATTTTTGGGAGAAATATGCGAAAGTTGGTGTATGCGTAAAGGAGATCGCAAACGACACGTGTGGGCGACCACATCTAAAGTAGGCCTACTTTCCAGTATTTGACATCCTTGTTAAGTAGGGTAGACAGCTGATTTCAAACGAATCCAAACTGCACTGCTAAGTTATTAGAAAGTCAGTTTAGCCCATGGGAGGGCGTAACAGAGTCGTTCAGGGATTTTAAAAACGGGGTCTTTGCCAGAAAGCCAATCGAGGAAGAGTGCACAATTCTGATGCCTCCATCTAATACCTCGCGTTGGAGCAAAGGGGCTAAGGAAGACAGATTAGGGCGCGTACCGAAGTGTCATTTTTCATCGCTACGAGCAAGTTATACCACCATGGTTTGAGCTGTGTCCGCCCCTGGTAGCTGAGTGGTCAGCACGACGGAATGTCATACCTAACGGACCGGGTTCAGTTCCTGGCTGGGTCAGGGATTTTCTCCACTCAGGGACTGGGTGTTGTGTTGTCCTTATCATCATCCTTTCATCCCCATTGACACGCAAGTCGCCGATGTGGCGTCAATTCAGCAGACGTGCACCAGGCGAACGGTCTACCCGACGGGAGGCCCTAGCCACACGGCATTTCCATTTATATTGAGCTGTGGCTCGCTCGGTGAATATTTAGACGTAGAAGTAACAAGATCAGGTAACCGACAGGAGTAGAATTAATAATTGTGACTGAAATGCAACTGGAGTTGCGTTCGACGTACAGCCACCAGACGAATCTATGGCAGATGAGCCAAGAAAGTTCTTAACTGGATTACAAAAGGCAAAAAAAGGGACGAAAACGTAATGAAAGCTGGGTGGACGACATTATAAAACATGCAGAAGCAACCTGAGTGCTTATAGCTGAAGCCAGTAATGTAAGGAAAACTGTAAAGGAGGCCTTTTCCCAGGAGTGGGGGGCCAAGTGGTAATATGACGAAAGTAACAAAGCTGACTTGTTACTGGAGTCTTCTCAGAGTAGCTTCAAGGCGAACAGTCGGCTAAGAATTGACTTTTACAAGTCCCTATAAGGTTTTGCGGTAATTTGTTACTCCCTAATTTATGTTGGGTCTGCTTTTGGTTCTTGTCGCTTTGTTACTTTTTTTAAGTGGTCTTTTCTTCAGAATCCTGTTCTTCATCGTATAAGTTTCATTCCTGGGCTTCGTATTTTACCGGACACTCTTTTTATAGTTACTACCATGAAGATGAATACACAGTTTTGTAAAGTTTTACCCTCTTTTCTTGTCTGCTCTTATTTTTAAATGCGTTACGAATGGTGTCACATATATTTACAAACCTAGTCATTTCGACAAGTAGATCTTTATTACTGTTTCGGCCAGTTTGACATTCCAAATAAGTGGACTAAATTTGTTCTAAAATCACATTATCCGCAATAATTTTCCGTCCAACCGGATCTTTACTCCAGACAGCCATCATTTTAGTCTTAGAAATCTTACCTTTTACTGAGAATCTTCACATAGTACAGCCGGGCATAGGAGCAAGATAATGAGTGCAATATGTTCCATTCAGTACTCAATGATACTGTGCCAGCTTAGGTACTGTTTGGGGTAGGGGGTGGGGGTTTGTTCCGTCACATAAATATTTGTTCTGTTAATGTCAGCTACTCAATAGTCTACATCAGTGTCTATTGAAAGCACGATATTTGGAAATGGCTCTGAGCACTATGGGACTTAACATCTATGGTCATCAGTCCCCTAGAACTTAGAACTACTTAAACCTAACTAACCTAAGGACAGCACACAACACCCAGCCATCACGAGGCAGAGAAAATCCCTGACCCCGCCGGGAATCGAACCCGGGAACCCGAGCGTGGGAAGCGAGAACGCTACCGCACGACCACGAGATGCGGGCGATATTTGGAATTTTATGAAATGCCTGGCCGGCAACTGAAGAGGCCACTGAGGACGAATAGTTGTTCAAGTCACTTGTTATGTTACACTTCCCAGTAGGTGTTTCGGAGGATTAAATGTCCATCATCAGGTGCATTTTTGTCTGTTATTAAGTCGTTGTTTTATGTCTAGGGCCCACGACTTTCCGCGTAATGTGTACTACGGTCTTTCCGCGGTCACAGACTGCTTTTCCAATCGCATTTACGTAACATCCATGCCTTGTCAACTGACTTAAAATGCACCTGATGATGGAGGTATGATCCTCCGAAACACACGCTGGGAAGTTTAATGTAATAAATGTGTCTGGTTACAGCAACACGTATCTTCAATTGATATTCATATCGGTCACAGTCAAAAATGCCTCCTACATGTTGACATTTAAAAACATTTCTTCCTTCCCGATAACGAACTACAGCTGAAGTTTGTCAGCCTGCTCCGAGCTCACCGTAGCGGAGAAGCCAGAGACGCAGACAACAGAGTGCTCTCCTTCCTCCCCGCTGGTCGTGTGTGTGTGTGTGTGTGTGTGTGTGTGTGTGGTGGGCGCGCGAGTTCCTGTGGGCTGTGAAATGAGATTTCCGCGAACCGATCGGCCACCCGCAACCACCTGTCGCATCCTCAGGGCCCATTGTCGGCGCAGAGATTTATCTGCGCTCCGCGGGACGGTGCCGCTGGCCCGGGCGAAGGCGCGCGTTTGAGAAATGGCACGCCGCGACAGCGGAGGACAGTCGTCCCAGCAGGAACTTGCAGAAATCCCGAGGGGTCAGAGATTACACGTCCCGTAGCGGGATGCGTTCTTTTTGTTATCAGATTGGTTCCTGAAGCGTGGCTTTGTAATTTATGAAAACCATACGTCATCGGTGTCGATTCTGAATCGTTTTAGCATCAATGCTGTGTCCAGCATCTTTATACTCTTTTTACTTTTGCTATAGCGAACCTATTGTGATGGTAGCCACGTTTACTTCATCAAGCATCCTTAAAAATCGTTTCGGTCCCTTTTGAAGTCTTTCATGAGACTAATCTGATATATTGCCCTCTACACGTTTTGAAATGTTACTCATGTTCTTCTTCCTATCTTTTGATGGCTGTACATTTTTTCTTTTTAATGTGTCCGTAATTTTCTTAGCTCAACTTAGTTTACATTACATGTGCATTCAGCAATGTGGTGCCATCTGCCGGAAAAAAGTCCGATCTTCCTGAACGGCATTAACTGTACGCTAGACGGATGCCAACACCGTTTTAAGTTTTGGCATTATTACTAACTTTTGCTCTTGGATAAAAATTGTGATAAATAATTAAAATTTTTTTAAAAAATTTTTTAAAATTTTTTCGATGGTGTGCTTCTCATCTATGTTTGTTCCTTTTTACTAATTTGTACAATCGCTTTTTGGCGTATATAACTGTACTATATGGTTGACAAAATCTTTGTCAATATATCCATTTCATGGAAATATTGTAGTATTATTTCATTATATTTTATCTCACTTTGTATGTCATACCTCTTTCTCCTTCTTCTCATTTTTATTTTAGCTGTATCTTTTCGCATAGAGGGCGGGTTTGCTTTGCAGCACCCCCTTATGTTTTCTCGTTGTCATAGTCAATTCTCGATGTATCACTTTATGTTTGACCTCTGCTTAAAATAGTATTACTACTCAGGGCACGTAGTGGTTCAAAGGTAAATTTGTATGTTCATTTTAAATGGTTAATTTGTCTATATACATTTAATTGGTTTACGTTGCTTTATGTACATTTATTCATTTATTCACTGTTATTAATTATTTTTATTCTTGTATTTGTAGCACCGATGATGGCTGTTAATCAGTTGAAATCGATTTGCAAAAGTGAATAAATAAAACATGATTTTTCGACTGGTTGCTGCATATTTAGTAATTTTTTGTCATAGCTCTTTCGTGAAGTTGAATCTGACTTTAATTTTCTCTGTTACCTATTTTAATCAACTACAGTAAAGTTTCCAGTTTATTTTTACGTCTCACATACCTTCAATGAAAAAACAAGACTGCACATCTTTCACGATCCTCAAAGGTCTATACCGGTGATTCCGTGACGATGTTGCACACTTACAGAGATGTACAATGGCAAATGTATCTATTTGAGGTAAGGGAGCTAGTCCGGAGACGACCGAGTATAAGCGAAAAACTACTGATGTTCCGCCTTACCCATGCGCCGCGCTCAAACTAAGAGTCCAACTCCTGAACCCTAATCATCACTTACAGAACTGCCGATTAATACTCCCCAGTAGTTTCAGATAATTTAACCTGTTGATGTCCTAGTAACGGCGAACTTAAATTGACGTCAGAGGGACGAAAAACCCTCCTAAGTCTACGGTACAATAATAAGAAATTCCAGTCACATGCACAAGTTTCACAAGCTTCTGCATTTACAACAGCTGTTCAGAATGGCTTCTCCCAGGGTCAATGCAGATAAGTGATCGTCGCACGAAGTTCTGTCGTACCCATTCTAATATCCCCGATCATCATCTGAACAGTGTAGCAGGCAGCGAGAATTCTCGCCAGGAGCTCTTAAGTCTCGACAGGCGTCTCGCACACAAGACTTTCCACATGATCCCACAAAAGAAACTAAAGAGGAGTGAGATCACGTGATCGTGCTGGCCACGAAACAGGACCTCTCCTTTTCGGGGAATATCTGAGTGTCCGATCCAGGTGTTCAAGAACCGTCACTCCAAAATGAGGTGAGGTTCCATGATGTTGGAACCACATCCTGTGATGAACCACATTCTCTTGTTGTTGTTGTTGTTGTGGTCTTCAGTACTGAGACTGGTTTGATGCAGCTCTCCACGCTACTCTATCCTGTGCAAGCTTCTTCATCTCCCAGTACGTACTGCAGCCTACATCCCTCTGAATCTGCTTAATGTATTCATCTCTTGGTCTCCCTCTACGATTTTTACCCTCCGCGCTGCCTCCAATACTAAATTGGTGATCCCTTCATGCCTCAGAACATGTCCTACCAACCGATCCCTTCTTCTAGTCAAGTTGTGCCACAAACTTCTCTTCTCCCCAATCCTATTCAGTACCTCCTCATTAGTTATGTGATCTACCCAACTAATCTTGAGCATTCTTCTGTAGCACCACATTTCGAAAGCTTCTATTCTCTTCTTGTCCAAACTAATTGTCGTCCATTCTCTTATAACTTCCGATTCAGTAGTTTCTGGACCATGGTCCCGTACCTCAAATTGATACATTCATCCATCCCCTTCATCCCTGAACGTTTATAATCCCATCACGGAATCATCTTGTAGACCGGCTCCAAATTTCCATATCTTCGGCACCTTCCTCGTGTGGGCAACAGAAAAAATTATCATAGCTTACGTTGTTAATTACAAGCAGAAACACCAACGGCTTTGTCGCAGTGGTAACACCGGTGCCCGTCAGCGCTGTCGAGCTTGGCTGACACGTGGATGGGTGACTGTCCAGTCTGCCGAGCGTTATTGGCAAGCATGATGTATTCAGCCATTGTGATGCCAGTTGAGGAGCTATTTGACTCAGACGTAGCTGCTCCGGTCACGGAAACTGTCAACGCCTAGGAGACCGGTGTGCTGATCAAATGCCCCTCCATATCAGCATCCAGTAACGCCTCTCCGCTGAGGATGACACGCCGGCCGCGGTGGTCTCGCGGTTCTAGGCGCGCAGTCCGGAACCGTGTGACTGCTACGGTCGCAGGTTCGAATCCTGCCTCGGGCATGGATGTGTGTGATGTCCTTAGGTTAGTTAGGTTTAAGTAGTTCTAAGTTCTAGGGGACTGATGATCACAGCTGTTAAGTCCCATAGTGCTCAGAGTCATTTTTTTTAGGATGACACGGTGGTCGGTCGGTATCGTTGAGGCTTCCGAGGCCTGTTCGGAAGGACTTTAGTTTAGTTTTAGTAAAGCAGAAACAATTAACTGTCTAGTGGAATTACGATTATTAATTTCAGTTCCTCAACTATTTACAACAGTTGTCCGTCATGAAGCAACATTGACGAGGGGAAACGGTATGGCCATCTGCTTAATAGTATGTCCGTCTATCTTCGAAACGCAACATAGCAGCAGGTCCGCATGGCGCGGATTTGGCAGATCATTGATGGACCAGATGTCCACGCACAGGTCACGCAATTCTCCTTAATTACGCGTCAGTTGCGTGTGGGCGCGTAGCTGGCGCCCGAATGTGTCCCAGACGACCCAACTGGCCGTTTCTGAGATGCTGGTGCACAGGTGCCACGCGATAACAATCTGCCCTTTGTCAAAGTCACGTATGTCAATAGATTTCTCTATTTGCTGGCCATACCGTTGCTACAATGACTGTTCCCCTCTGTTTGGCGTTTACAAATTTTTTACTGCGTCACCGGCCTGGAATGCCATCAAGTCTCGTTGAATCTAGCTATCATTCTCAGTGGTCTTGGAAGTTGGTAATATACTTGAAGTAATTTATAACAATGCAAAAACTGCGTATGCGCGCTTGCGTGAGTGTACGTGTGTGTATTCGTGTGTCTGAAGTTTTGACAAGCTTTCCTCTGCCCTACACTTGCAATGGGCTAATTCCCTCTATTAAATCTTCGACGGTTCTCTGGACGTTGCAATACTTCCTCGGCTAGGTTGCCCATTAAATTTTATTCACCAATAAGTTCTGTGTGGGCTGAGGTAGAATTATCGTCCTACATTCGCTCTTCACACCAGCTGTCGGTGACGCGTGATCGCAGATGTACAAGATTATTCTTTCAATAGATCAGGGCGGTGCATCTTTGCTGCCGTCAAGTAGCTACATCTTTCAGTGGAGTTCAGTAAGCAACTAAGGTAACAAACGAATAAAATGTTCTCGGGGTTCCAACCGCCTCAACTGCTCAAACTACAAGAGCTTTCGGCCAAGCACTCCTTGGCCATTGTCATATCACTTGACAATAGCCAAGGAATGCTTGGCCAAAAGCTCGTGTAGTTTTAAGCAATTGACGCGGTTGGAAACCCGAGAACATTTTATTCAATGTTATCGCTGCGAGACTCTGCGTTCACACAAGGTAACAACCGTTTAAAATCGTGGGTGGGTGCTGCCAGAATACAAATCCAAAAGTCTTGGGTTCGATTGCTCAGGATCCCTAGGATTTGTAATTATCACTTGTCACTTCTTTGACGGCTGGAACAGTTTGTTATTCTCGTGGTTCGGTCCCCTTATAACTGGCTAGATAAATCAGTTCAGAGGTCGGAAGAAGCAAACAGCTTACCAACTCAAGTAGTACTATGCCTCGTAAAGCACTGTTATGTTCAGGCCAATCTTCGGATTGATTGCTTTATCCTTTTTTATCTTAAAATTGTACTGCATGATGACCACGTCATAACGAATGCGGAATTTCCCTCCTGCCTACTAACCTCTTCTCAATCTTAGTTGTGAACGGAAGTAACATAAGTTGTTTATCAAGTTTTATACCCATCGTTACTTACCAGCGGTGGGCAGTGCGCTGCGTTATTGAACTTCTCATTTCTTCGTATGTTTACCTTTCCATGGATAATATTCTTTCCAGAAACTACAGAGATTGGATAAAACTATGGGAACACCGAGAGAAATGCAAGCTTGGACTTAATGCAAGCACTAGCCAAGCCTGCAGGTTGGCGATGTTGTATTTGACCATGAACGGCATCTGTGCAGTGTCGTGGAAATGTTGCATGTGACAGTCGTGGGCTGAACACTGTCCATGTAGTCGTGAGTGCATTATGTCGGAGCTAAGTGACTTCGAACGTGGGCAAATGGTTGATGTTCGTACGGCGCGTGCTTCCGTAACCAAGGTAGTGGAGGCGTTTGGTGTTTCAGGAGGCAGCGTATCGAAGATTTATGCATCATACAGGGGAAGCGGAAAAACATTATCCGCTAAGTCACAACGCTGACGAAAGTGTGTGTTGAGTGATCTTGACAGACGGTCACTGAAGATGATTGTGAAGAAAAATACGGGGACGACAGCTGTAAAAGTCGCTGCAGTTCTTAACGTTTCACTCGCGAACCCTGTGAGCGTCAAGACAACACTATGGGATCAGGGAGTGAGATACAATGTATGTTCCCATGGGGCGACGCTGTGTTTGAAGACGACAGGGCCACTGTTCTAACAGCTCGCGTCATCCAAGACTGGTTGTGTGAGCACCAGGATGAATTTTCGCTTCTTCCCTGACCCCCGTAGTTACCAGATCTCAATTTTATTGAGCATTTGTGGTCTACTTTACAGATAAGGGCGCACCATCACGGTCCACCGCCATCATCATCACCTGAGCATCCCACTGGTTTGCAGGAAGAATGGTGCAACATTCCGTTGAAAACCAAATAGTTCCTGTATTTATCCATCCGGAGACGACTGGAAGCTACACTACTGGCCATTAAAACTGCTGCACCACGAAGATGACATGCTACAGACGTGAAATTTAACCAACAGGAAGAAGATGCTGTGATATGCAAATGATTAGCTTTTCAGAGCTTCACACAAGGTTGGCGCCGGTGGCGACACCTACAACGTGCTGACATGAGGAAAGTTTCCAGCCGATTTCTCATAAACAAACAGCAGTTGACCGGCGTTGCCTGGTAAAACGTTCTTTTGATGCCTCGTGTAAGGAGGAGAAATGCGTACCATCACGTTTCCAACTTAAATAATGGTCGAATTGTAGCCTATCGCGATTGCGGTTTATCGTATCGGGACATTGGTGATCGCGTTGGTCGAGATCCTGCTGGATCCCAACGACCTCGTATCACTAGCGGTCGACATGACAGGAATCTTATCCGCTTGGCTGTGGATCGTGCAGCCACGTCTCGATCCCTGAGTCAACAGATGGGGGCGTTTGCAAGACAACAACCATCTGCACGAACAGTTCGACGACGTTTGCAGCAGTATGGACTTTCAGCTCGGAGACCATGGCTGCGGTTACCCTTGACGCTGCATCACAGATAGGAGCGCTTGCGATGGTGTACTTAACGACGAACCTCTATGTACGAATGGCAAAACGTCATTTTTTCGGATGAATCCAGGTTCTGTTTACAGCATCATGATGGTCGCATCCGTGTTTGGCGACATCGCGGTGAACGCACACTGGAAGCGTGTATTCGTCATCGCCATACTGGCGTAACACCCGGCGTGATGGTATGGGGTGCCATTGGTTACACGTCTCGATCACCTCTTGTTCGCATTTACATCACTTTGAACAGTGGACGTTACATTTCAGATGTGTTACCCGTGGCTCTACCCTTCATTCGATCCCTGCGAAACCCTACATTTCAGCAGGATAATGCACGACCACATATTGCATGTCCTGTAGGGGCCTTTCTGGATACAGAAAATGCTCGACTGCTGCCCTGGCCAACACATTCTCCAGATCTCTCACCAACTGAAAACGTCTGGTCAATGGTGGCCGAGCAACTGGCTCGTCACAATACGCCAGTCACTACTCTTGATGAGCTGTGGTATCGTGTTGAAGCTACATGGGCAGCTGTACCTGTACACACCATCCACGCTCTGTTTGACACAATGCCCAGGCGTATCAAGGCCGTTATTACGGCCAGAGGGGGTTGTTCTGGCTACTGATTTCTCTGGATCTATGCACCCAAATTGTGTGAAAATGTAATCACATGTCAGTTCTAGTATAATATATTTGTCCAATGAATACCAGTTTATCATCTGCATTTCTTCTTGGTGTAGCAATTTTAATGGCCAATAGTGTATTTTGAATGGCAACGGTTTTCCTGCAACTTATTAGACATGGTAATACTTTGTGTTTATACATTTTTGTCCACCCCCTGTACGTGTTACGCAAGGTATCCGTAAGGACTGGTTCCGAAAGCACGAAGACAGGCGACGAGCTTCGCTTGAAGGTCTCAGCGTGAGCCTCCACCCAATTAACGTAGAGGGAGAGGGAGAAGCGACAGGGGTGTCACGAAACGGTCGTGATAGAGCACCCATCGCTGACACGAGACACGCTATCTTTCTTACTTTCTGGAGCGGCAACGACGTCTTCAGAGAATTATTCCATCTGACACCTCCAGGTGCGCTGGCAGTCTACGGCGTAGAATATTCAAATGTTTCATAACAGGAGACTGTACCAGAATGAACAATGAATGTTAATGTGTTCAAATGGCTCTAAGCCCTATGGGACTTAACATCTGAAGTCATCAGTCCCCTAGACTTAGGACTACTTAAATCTAACTAACCCAAGGACATCACACACATCTATGCCCGAGGCAGGATTCGAAACTGCGACCGTAGCAGCACCGTGGTTCCGGACTGAAGCGCCTAGAACGGCTCAGCCACAGCGGCCGGCCTATTAATGTGTACAAAATGAAAACAGAACAACGCAATGTTTTTGTTTGGGTAAGTGACTCTTTACATAGCAGTTTCGCATTAGCATTTAAAATACGGATTTAAATATCTCGCCCGAAATGTGGAGAGGCGCTCTCAACAAAGATACATATGCAGAGCATTTCAAAGAGCTCTTTCAGATGTAAGACGTTGCTTAGTCAACTTTATCACTGTAAAATTGAGACTTTTCGTAGAACCTGAGCAAAATAACGTAGAACACGTAGAAAATGTTGTGGGGAAGGCTAACCAAAGACTGCGTTTTATTGGGAGGACACTTAGCAAATGTAACAGGTCTACTAAAGATACTGCCTATACTAAGCTTGTCCGTCCAATTTTAGAATACTGCTGCGCGGTGCGGGATCCTTACCAGATACGATTGACGGAGGACATCGAAAAAGTTCTGAGAAAAATGGTTCAAATGGCTCTGAGCACTATGGGACTCAACTGCCGTGGTCATCAGTCCCCTAGAATTTAGAACTACTTAAACCTAACTAACAGCGTTTTTCGTTGTGGAGGAATCTTCTCACGAAATTCCAATCACTAACTTTCTCCTCCGATTGCGAAAATATGTTGTTGACGCCGACCTACACAGGGAGAAACGATCACCATGATAATATAAAGGAAATCAGAGCTCGTACGGAAAGATATAGGTGTTCGTTCTTTCCGTGCTCTATAAGAGATTGGAATAATAGAGAATTGTGAAGGTGGTTTGATGAACCCTCTGCCAGGCACTTAAATGTGATTTGCAGAGTATCCATGTAGATGCAGATGTAACTGTAGAACTCGAAAGGAAGTGATCTAGAAGCCTGTGAATTCACAGAAGAAAGGTAACAAATGATACGATATAGGAACTGTGAGAATGTAGTCAAAGAACGTGTCTGTGCCGCGCGGGATTAACCGAGCGGTCTTAGGCGCTGCAGTCATGGACTGCGTGGCTGGTCCCGGCGGTGGTTCGAGTTCTCCCTCGGGCATGGGTGTGTGTGTTTGTCCTTAGGATAATTTAGGTTAAGTAGTGCGTAAGTTTAGGGACTGATGACCTTAGCAGTTAAGTCCCGTAAGATTTCACACACATTTGAACATTTTGAACATGTCTGAAGGGAAAATTTGGGTTTAACGCCCCGTCGACGACGGGGTCATTAGAGACGAGGGACAACTAGGGACAAAGAATATCTCATCATTTGCGTAAAGAGGCTTGGGGATATCACAGAAAACCCAAATGTGGATCTCCTAACTTATTGTGTACCTGAACTGCTTTTCTCCCCAGTACGAGTCAAATGTCTTACCCCTTGGCTACCCCGCTCGTTAGAGGAGAAATAAGTTTATCTTGAATGAAGTATATCAAGTTTTTCACCTTAATCGATTCTCCTGTCCCTTCTTGGTAGAACACTGTCATATTTTAGTAATAATTGTGTTTTGTTTCACTAATTTTTGTTTATTGCTCTACGTTTTTCGTCTTTTTGGACACTAGGTAACAGGTTGCCGGTGATGGGCTAATACTTAGTAATAAACAAATGTTAGTATGTGGCAGATATCTCCCTACAAACGAATATTGTTGGAACATTGTCAGCTTTTCATCTTTAGATAAGTAATTTATTAGGATTTGATTGAAGCATTTAGTGAGTCGGAACGCTCGGAGTGGGAGAAAACGACGCCCTGTGCATTGCAAGACTGACACCGCATTTATATTCTCTAGTGAATCCGTGAGCATCATGCTCAGTATCTGAGTATACTGAAAATGTTGGGGACATCAAATCACGTTGATAAGAATTTTCCAGAGTAAGGGATTCGTCATTAACTTCCTTTGATCGTTAAGTGATGGCTTTGCTATTCGATAAACCTGGAAATTACTGGGATGTATGCTTCTGCAGTGTACGGTCGAATCTCTGCGGCTAGACGGGCTTATGTCTCCAAGGAGGCCCTTTCTTAGGGATTTACCGAGAAATAACAGTTCCCAACTCCTCCAGTCCACTGCAGCCAACTTCCAACTTTGACGAAGAATAGTGTATGATGAAATGATCAGCAGCTCTATGTCGCCTTGTTTCTTCCCATGTAGTGATATTCAGGCAAAAGAAATTTCTTCCATCACCAGATTTGCAATCGGCTGCCTTCATTCTGTTAACCTGATTTAACGACCATGTCAGCATTCCAATCCTGCAATACTAATATACAAATATTTGAAATTCAGTAAAACAGAACATTGTTAGAAGAGCAAAAAATTAATTTGTTGATCCGCGAAATTCGTAACTTTCAAGTACGTTGCCAATAGCGATAATTTAGCGAAGCCTCGGTGCTTGTGAGGCTGAAGAGAAAAGCATTCAGAACTGAGCGTCCGGTTCACCAGCGCTTTCTTCACGGCTGTCTAACGCTTAAGAAGACCTGTAATGAGATAATGCGGGAGGTAATGGTACGACGTCATTAGGCGAGTGTTGAAACCCTATCAGAGAAAATTGTCAGCAATGAATGGAAGAGAGTAATCTATTATGTGGCCAACGAAAACCGTGCGATGCCAACACACATGAACAAACTGGGAACAAAGACTCAGCTCTGTCATTATAGTCGCGTTAGAAGCCGCCTCTAATAAAGCAAGAGGAACGTCTTCATTTCCCAGGGCCTACCGCGACGCTCTCCCCCCCCCCCCCCTACCTCATCTCCCCTCGACCATTACCACCCTCGGTCATATCTCACAGCCAGTTCCCGCTTGTGCTTATCTTATTTCATCAGTCCTCTTCTATTTCTCGTTGACTGTTACTTTCCAGGAATGCTGATGCTCTCCTCCTTTAGCTTTCTGTTTAGTGCCTAATCTTGTTTTACAGGTGTTATCGACAAGTACCCATACGACATCCACGGGCACCAAATTGGTTTCAGGAGTCTGATTAATAGCTATCCGCACCACGTTGTTCGGAGCTTGACACACTTGAGAAACATAGTTTCGGGCTGGGCTACTCTGTAAATGGCAAAATACTTTTCTGGCGTGGTAAAAGCTGTGGATAGTAACTCCATTTTAGGAGAGGGATCACTGATAAGTTCACATTGCTTTTAAGAATAGTACGATATCGTTCCAATGAGTAGTTCAACCCTTTCATGTTTCTTTACCCACGTAACCACAGTGTGGGGAAATATAGACCCCCATTTAAACAAGAATACTGGTTGCTCTGGAGCTGCGTACGCTGAGATGACGTCATGGGATAGCGATATGCACATATACAGATGGCGGTACTATCCCGCACACAACTTACAATAGGGCGGTGCGTTGGCGAAGCTGTCATGTGTTCTCAGGTGATTGATATGGAGTGGTTTCCGAGATTATTATGGCCGCACGACGGCACTTAACAGACATTGAACGCGAGATTCTAGCTGGAGCTAGATGCATGCCAAAAATGACACTGTTTCGAGAGGTCCACAATATGCTGGTGCATTGAAACAAAATATATGCATAGGACGTCAGTTTTAATACAAAACCCACCAAATACGGACTTCACCCACCGAAATTCAATATGGCGTCTCCCGAGTTGTGCTTGTGTCATAGAATGTTACCTGTCATGACCATAGAAAATGTTAATAATTTTAATTAAATGTCAGACAAGAAACTGCCATTAATTTTAATTGCATGTTAGGTCATAACTAGAAGTGGAGACAGTTATCAGGCGCATGTGAAAGACGGGAGACAAACACGTTGAGATAACTTCCCTAAGGCAACCGAAAGCTGTCTGCTTCTCAACAGCTGGTGGTTCGCCAAGGCGACAAGAATCGAGGTCACAGAAGTCAGTGGTAACCTTCCGATGCACGTAATGGAGGAATTTCCAGTGGAAGTTAGAACATTAATAAGCTCACATGTCAAGGGAAGATTCCAAAGGAATGTTTCCGACTCATACTGCAGAGGGCAGCGTGCAAACATATTCAATGTAGAGTAGAATAAAAGCTCAGGCAGAGGCAGATTAAAGGAGAGTAGAGACTCAGCGAGTAATCCGAGCAGCTGGAGTACACTGACGCTGCTGAGCAACACCTGATGGAGCAACAAGAACTTCATCTACGAGAAGACAGACTGTGGTGGACACATGACAACTGCATGCTCACTGGAATAGCACTCAACGGAGACTGCCTGTCTCTGTCTCCAAGAACGAAGGTTATTTTTAGTGAAGTCAAGTTACTGATTGGTAACTGTCTCTTCTACTATGAGGCAAATGGCCGTTGACTGATAGGATATTATTTCAAAGTGTTGATGGTTAATGATTTAGGCCACGTGGCTGGTAGTTAACAGACCGAGTGGCAGTGATAGCACTTGTATCTGACAAAGGTTCTTCGTAGTGATTATTTAAAGCGTCTGAGAGTCCATCAAGGGGTTTTGATCCGACACTTCGATAAACAAATGTGTTGGTTACAACAATAAACGAACCGATTAGAAGTAATAACCTGCTACTTCAGCACGTCAAACTTGCAAACTGTACGAGAATTATCAACCTGTTTTAACGGAACACCCATCCAGTCATCAGTATTCTGACCTTTAGTGGCCCACCACGAATTCCTCTCCAGTGCCAACCTCTTCATCTCAGAGTAGCGTTTGCAACCTACGACCTCAATTATTTGCTGGATGTATTCCAATCTCTGTCTTCCTCTACAGTTTCTGCCCTCTACAGCTCCCTCTAGTAAAATGAAATGTCCTATCATCCTGTCGTTTCTCCTTGTCAGTGTTTTCCATTCTCCGATTCTACACAGACTGCCTCATATTCCTTACCTTACCAGTCCACCTAATATTCAACATTAGTCTGTAGCCATGTACGGAAGTGAAACATGGACGGTAAATAGTTTGGACAAGAAGAGAATAGAAGCTTTCGAAATGTGGTGCTACAGAAGTATGCTGAAGATTAGATGGGTAGATCACATGAATAATGAGGAGGTATTGAATAGAATTGGGCAGAAGAGGAGTTTGTGGCACAACTTGACTAGAAGAAGGGATCGGTTGGTAGGGCATATTCTGAGGCATCAAGGGATCACCAATTTAGTATTGGAGGGCAGCGTGGAGGGTAAAAATCGTAGAGGAAGACCTAGAGATGAATACACCAAGCAGATTCAAAAGGATGTAGACTGCAGTACGTACTGGGAGATGAAGCAGCTTGCACAGGATAGAGTAGCATGGAGAGCTGCATCAAAACAGTCTCAGGACTGAAGACCACAACAACAACAGTCTGTAGCACAACATCTCCAATGCTTCGATTTTCTTCTGTTCCAGTTTTCCCATAGTCCATGTTTCACTATCATACAATGCTGTGCTCCAAACGTACATTCTCAGAAATTTCTTCCTCAAATTAAGGCCCATGTTTGATACCACCCATACGGTCGCAGGTTCGAATCCTGCCTCGGGCATGGATGTGTGTGATGTCCTTCGGTTAGTTAGGTTTAAGTAGTTCTAAGTTCTAGGGGACTGATGACTTTAGAAGTTAAGTCCCATGGTGCTCAGAGCCATTTGAACCATTTGATACCACACAACTTCCCTTGGCCCGGAATGCCCTTTTTGCCAGTATTAGTCTGTAGTCTGCCTTTGATGTCATTCATTGGTTATTTTGCTGCCTAGGTAGCAGAATTCCTTAACTTCATCTACTTCGTTACCATCGATCCTGATGTTAAGTTTCTCGCTGTTCTTATTTCTGCTACTTCTCATTACTTTCGTCTTTCTTCGATTTACTCTCAATTCATATTCAGAGCTTATTAGACTTCATTCCCTTCAGCATATCATCTAATTCTTCTGCACTTTCACTCAGGACAGCAATTTCATCAGCGAATGCAGATAATATCGACTCCAAAAGAAAAACGAAATTGGTGTAGGGAAGTTGTACTGGGACGTGACACATCTTGCGTCTCACTGGCCACATTCCTCTCCACGAAGTTAAAGTCCGACGTGCCTTATTAAGGCTGTGAAACTTAAATATCCCGAGCGGTTCTAGGTCCTACAGTTTGGAACCGCGCGACCGCTACGGTCGCAGGTTCGAATCCTGCCTCGGGCATGGATGTGTTTGATGTCCTTAGGTTAGTTAGGTTTAAGTAGTTCTAAGTTCTAGGGGACTAATGACCTCAGAAGTTAAGTCCCATAGTGCTCAGAGCCATTTGAACCAGAATATCCACCTTGTGATGTCACAAAATTTGACCAGCTCCTCATCCACGAACGCTTACAGATTGCATGTGAGCACAGCTTTATCTATTGGACTTGCTGGATCGCCTGCTTGGTACGTTTTGGACAAGTTACATTGTAATTACAATGAAATGAAAACTCTTAGCTTCTTACAGGCGTTGACATACGGCAACGGGGACAGGTGAAAATGTGTGCCCTGACCGAGACTCGAACCCGGGATCTCCCGCTTACATGGCAGACGCTCTATCCATCTGAGCCACCGAGGACACAGAGGATAGTGCGACTGCAGGGACTTGTCTCTCGCACCCATCCCGCGAAACCCACATTCTCAACGTATTGTCCCGCACTACATTCGTAGTGCCCCCGCCCATTATACTCATTACTCGCAGTGCGTTGCCGATTCCCGTAAGAGTTCGGGCACTGTTTGTGCATCTGCATAGAAGAAGATGGTCAAGTGGCCGGTGAGCCTTAATTATATATATACTAAGATGGTATCTGTTCTTTCGGACATGTCCGAAAGAACAGATACCATCTTAGTATATATAAAGTTACATTGTTACCTACGATTTGCTCTGTGGAAATTCTTCTCCTCCGCCTAAACTCTGAGCCTCCCCCCTCTTCCTTCAACCCCTCCCACCTCCCATCCTTTCGAGGACCTAGCAGCGAGCGCATTTCTCGCCGGAAATTCTCACATACAGCGCGGACAGCCTCGTCCGTGGTTCGGTGATAGACGGCGGGGTGCGGCGGGACACGCGCGCTATATTACCCGTACGGCGCAGCGCACGGCGGAATGACAGCGACTAATACGCGGCGCGGCTCCATGCATCACCCGGCGCCGCGAGCCCTGCGTTCAATTAAGCCGCGCGCGCTGCTGGGAACAACAATTCGCGTCGGCCACAGCAGCCGCCATTACTCTGGGCCGGCCACACCTGCCGCTGATGAATTGGAGGAGTGGCGCGGGGTAGCCTAGCGAACCGGCCGCGGCCGCTCATACGCGTACTGGCTGGTAGTGGCTGTGGGCCGGAGCTACCGGCGCGACGTTGCGGAATGTTGCAGCTCGCCCCGTCCAGCAGATGTAGATCTTCCACGTCTCGCTGCCGGGTGTGGCAGGCTGGAGCACGATTACCATTCGTTCGGCAGTTGCACTGCTAGATCGGACATCATTAAAGAGAGAAACATTTATCCTCAGATACGACGAGGTTCAATTTGTTGGAGACCACTGTGCCGCCGTTCTGTGAAACAGTATAGCCTAAGTAAATTTAAACAGGGACAGGCTTGAGCTACTGGAATGTCGCTACAGGCCATCGGGCATTCCACACCGCCAAGATGGCGGAGACAGAGACAGGTAGCCTCTGTTGAATGTTCATCTACATCTACATCCACAATCCGCATGCCACCTGACGGTGTATGGCGGAGGGTACTTTGAGTACCTCTATCGGTAATGGAGAAAGATTGTCGGTATGCCTCTGTGTGGGCTCTAATGTCTCTGATTTTATCCTCATGGTCTCTTCGCGAGATATACGTAGGAGGGAGCAATATACTGATGGACTCCTCGGTGAAGGTATGATACCGAGCTACTGAGCGTCTCTCCTGCAGAGTCTTCCACTGGAGTTGTAGGAGGGAGCGATATACTGATGGACTCCTCGGTGAAGGTATGATACCGAGCTACTGAGCGTCTCTCCTGCAGAGTCTTCCTCTGGAGTTTATCTATCATCTCCGGAACGCTTTCGCGATTACTAAATGATCCTGTAACGAAGCGCGCTGCTCTCCGTTGGATCTTCTCTGTCTCTTCTATCAACCCTATCTGGTACGGATCCCACACCGGTGAGCAATATTCAAGCAGTGGGCGAACAAGTGTACTGTAACCTACTTCCTTTGTTTTCGGACTGCATTTTCTTAGGATTCTTCCAATGAATCTCAGTCTGGCGTCTGCTTTACCGACGATCATCTTTATATGATCATTCCATTTTAAATCACTCCTAATGCCCACTCCCAGATAATTTATGGAATTAACTGCTTCCAGTTGCTGACCTGCTATATTGTAGCTAAATTATAATGGATCTTCCTTTCTATGTATTCGCAGCACATTACACTTGTCTACATTGAGATTCAATTGGTATTCCCTGCACCATGCGTCAATACGCTGCAGTTCCTCCTGCATTTCAGTACATTTTTCCATTGTTACAACCTCTCGATACACCACAGCATCATCGGCAAAAAGCCTCAGTGAACTTCCGATGTCATCCACAAGGTCATTTATGTATATTGTGAACAGCAACGGTCCTACGACACTCCACTGCGGCACACCTGAAATCGCTCTTACTTCGGAAGACTTCTCTCCATTGAGAATGACATGCTGCGTTCTACTATCTAGGAACTCTTCAATCCAATCACACAATTGGTCTGATAGTCCATATGCTCCTATGTTGTTCATTAAACGACTGTGGGGAACTGTATCGAACGCCTTGTGGAAGTCAAGAAACACGGCATCTACCTAGGAACCCCGTGTCTATGGCCCTCTGAGTCTCGTGGACGAAGAGCGCGAGCTGGGTTTCACCCTTCTGCGCCCACTGCCGCGACCCTCCTATTCGTCAGGGCTTCGCGCGCTGTTCCAGTGAATACTGAAAATTCCTGTTTAGCTTGCAGTTGCCATGTGTCCACCGCAGTCTATCACTGTCTATCACCACCTTTGTGATCAGACACTACCTCCTATGCACATGTGCAGACTGAAGCGACGAATGAAAATTTGTAATTGCTAAAACTGGACAACGTTCCTCTACGCCGGTCATTTGTCCTGTCTGCCATCACCTTTGCAATAAAATTTATTAAATACCGAGTGAGGAAGAGCGCAGTTGTTAATACACTAGAGTTGCATTTGGTAGGAAATGGTTTCAAAACTGCCACGTGACGTATACATTTAGAGTTTCCAAGAAGAAGGCAGGGACGGTTCCATCATTTAGCTAATTGCTGATTTCCCCATCCTTATCTTGTGCTATCTTGTCCTCAACTGGGTTTTGAGTGCTACCAACGCAAGGAGCACTTCACCGACACTGCTTGTCGACTGTGGGTCTGGGCCTGTCTTTGACGTTCTGAGCTTAGAGTTAGGATTACATTAGTTAGCTTAATTTAGTTTCTTGCATGTTCTGTGAACCATGGTCGCGACAACTCGCTAACAAGATACATTTTCTCTATGAAACCATCGCTAAGTCTCTTGCAAAAATTATTGTTATTTATTTTGATATATCTTGCATTGTACAGAAATGAGTGAGTTCTGTGCAACTACACTATTGATTACAAATTGCTGGAAACAGTAACCACTGTAAAATATCTAGGAGCATCTATCCGTAGCGACCTTAAGTAGAATGGCCAAGCCGGCCGATGTGGGCGAACGGTTCTAGGCGCTTCAATCTGGAACCGCGCGACCGCTACGGTCGTAGGTTAGAATCCTGCCTCGGGCATGGGTGTGTGTGATGTCCTTAGGTTAGTTAGGTTTAATTAGTTCTAAGTTCTAGCTGACTGATGACCTCAGAAGTTAAGTCGCATAGTGCTCAGAGCCATTTGAACACTATTAAGGTAAATACATTGTTTGTTCTCTATCAAAATCTTTCATTTGCTAACTATGCCTATCAGTAGTTGGTGCCTTCAGTAGTTAGAATCTTTTATTTAATTGGCAGTATTGACGCTCGCTGTATTGCAGTAGTTCGAGTAACGAAGATTTTTGTGAGGTAAGTGATTTATGAAAGGTATAGGTTATTGTTAGTCAGGGCCATTCTTTTGTAGGGATTATTGAAAGTCAGATTGCGTTGCGCTAAAAATATTGTGTGTCAGTTTAGTGATGATCAGAATAAGTAAAGAGAGAAATGTCTGAGTACTTGCAGTTTTGCTCAGCTGTTTGAAAATCAAATAACGTAAGGGGTTTACCAGCATAGTCATTCACCAATTTTTCTAAGGGCATGTTTCAAGTAAATATAATTCATACACTATACAAGGCGCTTTTTCGACCGAATCATTTATACACTGAGATGAGAAGTCATGGGGTACCTGCCAATACCGTGTCGGACCTCTTTTTTTTCGGCGAAGTGCAATAATTCGATATGGCATGGACGCAAAAAGGCGTTGGAAGTCCCTGAAGAAATACCAAGCCATGCTGCCACTATAGCTGTCCATAACCGTGGAACTGTTGACGGTGAAGGACTGACTTCTCATTCATGTCCCATAAAAGTCAGATGGGATTCATGTCGGGCGATCTGAGTGGTCAAATCATTCGCTCGAATTTTCTAAAATATTCTTCAAACTAATTGCAAACAATTGTGGCCCAGTAACATGGAGCACTGTCATCCATAAAAATTCCATTGTTGTTTGGGAACATGAAGTCCATTAATGGCTGCAAATGGTCTCGAAGTAGACGAACATAACCATTCCCAGTCAATGATCGATTCACTTGGATCAGAGGACCCAGTCGATTTCATAGCTCACACCATTATGAAGCCATTACTAACTTGCACAGTGCCTTGCATAGTTTCGTGTGGTCTGTGCCACACTTGAACCCTACCATCGGCTCTTACCAGACGAAATCGGGACTCATCTGACCAGACCACGCTTTTCCAGTAGTCTAGGATCCAACCGATATGGTCACGAGCCCAGGAGAGGCGCTGCAGGCGATGGTATGCTGTTAACAAAGGCAATCGCGTCGGTCGTCTGCTGCCATAGCCCGTTAACGCCAAGTTTCGCCGCACTACCCTAACAGGTAAGTTCGTCGTGCGTCCCACATCGATTTTTGCTGCTATTTCAAGCAGAGCTGTTCGTCTATTCGCACTGACATCCCCACGCAAACACTGCTGCTCTCGGTCATTAAGTAACGGCCGTAGGCCAGTGTGTTGTCCGTGGTGAGAGGTAATGCCTGAAATTTGGTATTGTAGACACGCACTTGACATTGTGGATATCGGAATATGGAATTCCGTAACGATTTCTGAAACGGAGAGTCCCATGCTTCTTACTCCAACTACCATTCCGCTTTCAAAGACGGTTAATTCCAGTCATGCGGCCATAATCACTTCGGAAAACTTTTCACATGAATCACTTGAGAACAAATGACAGCTCCACCAATGCACCACCCTTTTATATCTTGTGCATGCGGTTCTATCTCCAGCTGTATACGGGCATATACGAGGTTCACTCCAAAAGAAATGCACACTATTTTTGTAGAAGTACAGTTTCATTCTGCATGTGTGAAAGTTTTACAGTGAGTGGATACATCCTTCCCGCTTGTTTTCAAACTTAGTTCAACCTGTTCCCGTGAGTGGCGCCGTCACAGCATGTCTTCACGATGGCTGCTACACTTGTCGTCGGTCAGAAGCAACGTGCTGTCATACAATTCCTGTGCTGTGAAAACGAGACAGTGGGAAACATCCACAAGAGGTTGAAAAAGGTGTATGGAGATGCTGCTGTTGATCGCAGTACAGTTAGTCGGTGGGCAAGCAGGTTACGTGATGAAAGCGGGCACGGAAATATTGAGGATTGTCCTCGCAGCGGCAGGCCTCGTACTGCACACACTCCAGACAATGTGCAGAGAGTTAACGAATTGGTGACTGCTGACAGACGCATCGCAGTGAACAAATTTTCACGCTACGTTGGGATAGGGGAAGGAAGTGCTTCCAGAATACTGAAAGTGTTGGCGTCAAATAAGGTTTCTGCCAGGTGGGTTCCCAGGATGTTGACAGTGGCTCACAAAGAAACAAGAAAAACGGTATGCAGCGAACTTTTGGAACAGTACGAGAATGGTGAAGATGAATTTCTTGGAAGAACTGTGAGAGGTGATGAAACATGGCTCCATCATTTTTCATCAGAGACGAAGAGGCAATCAATGGAGTGGCATCATGCAAATTCACTCAAGGAACAAAAAATTCAAAACCACACCTTCTGTTGGAAAAGTTATGGCTATGGTGTTTCTCGATTCCGAAGGACTCTTGCTTGTGGACATCATGCCAAGTGGAACCACGGTAAATTCTAATGCATATGTGACGACACTGAAGCGACTTCAAGCTCGACTGAGTCGTGTTCGACCACATCGGCAAAAGCAGGATGTTTTTCTGTAGCGCGACAATGCACGGCCACATGTCAGTCAAAAAATCATGGAAGTGATCACAAAACTCGTATGGACAACACTGAAACACCCGCCTTACAGTCCTGCCCTGGCTCCATGTGACTACCATCTCTTTGGGAAACTGAAAGACTCTCTTCGTGGAACAAGGTTTGAAGATGATGACTCCCTTGTGCACACTACCAACAGTGGCTCCAACAGATTGGTCCAGAATTTTACCGTGCGGGTATACAGGCACTGGTTCCAAGATGGCGTAATACAGTTGAGAGTGATGGCAATTATGTGGAGAAATGAAAATATTGTTCCTAAAGGATGTATCTACACATTGTAAAAATTTCAAACATGTAGAATAAAAGAAGGATTTAAAAAAAACAGTGTGCATTTCTTTTGGAGTGACCCTCATAGCTATCGCGTTACCTTTGTCACCTCAGTATACGTAGAAAGAGTAGGACTGGTCCCAGAATTCAACCCTGTGGAACACCAATTCTAATTGAAACTTCTTGGCAGATTAAAACTGTGTGCCAGACCGAGACTCGAACTCGGGACCTTTGCCTTTCGCGGGCAAGTGCTCTACCATCTGAGCTACCAAAGCACGACTCACGCCCGGTCCTCACAGCTTTACTTCTGCCAGTATCTCGTCTCCAACCTTCCAAATTTTACAGAAGCTCTCCTGCGAACCTTGCAGAACTAGCACTCCTGAAAGAAAGGATACTGCGGAGACATGGCTTAGCCACAGCCTGGGGGATGTTTCCAGAATGAGATTTTCACTCTGCAGCGGAGTGTGCGCTGATATGAAACATGTATATTCATATCAGCGCACACTCCGCTGCAGAGTGAAAATCTCATTCTGGAACCAATTCTAATTGTTCCCACTTGAAGAATAAGCATCATGAGGGCTGCAAGAACTACTTACAATGATCTTTTTTTGTAATTTGAGAACGAGGTGAGCCACTTACTCGATGCACAGGTACATCGAAAACTATAACTTTAAAGTTTGCACAAAAATATAATAACGATGATTGCATACTACATTTTTTTAAATAAAAGTGTAGTGATACATAAGGTTCGTAATTATTTTTTGGGGGGCTAGGGATTAATATAAGTTAACATTGTTTCCAATGGGAAAACTCGTTCTTTGGCCAGTAGCGCTAAACAGAAGTCTCCTGCGTCCTGGTCCTTCGGAGGAAAGACTTCGTGACGGGAACCCTAGAAAGGGCGAGGCTAGGAGTGGATGGAGGTGGAGAAGGCATGAATAAAACATGCGCGAAAGAGGCGGAGGAGGACGAGGAGGAGGAGGAGGAGGGGGGGAGGAGGGGTCAGGAGGTGGGAGGGTCCAACAGGCGGCCGATTACTGCTCATTACCCCGCGAGCGCGCGCGGCCTTCGCATTGCTCGCATTCCAGTGTACGCGGCCGACGCTGCACGCCGACATCTCCGTATGTACCAAAGAGCTGGGCAGGCCAGACATGCGTGCTACCCTGGTCGCCCCTGTCTGGTCCTTATCTGTATGTGCACCTAATTCGTTCCTCATAAATCACAGTTCAATAGTTAAAACCAAGGGTGGTAACATGAAGAGTGCAACGGGAATTCCGCTGTTAAATGCAGATGAGAGAGCGGATAGGTGGAAAGAGTACATTGAAGGCTCTACGAGGGGGAAAATTTGTCAGATGTGACAGAAGAAGAAACAGGAGTTGATTCACATTAGGTAGGGGATCCAGTATTAGAATGAGAATTTAAGAGAGCTTTGGAAGACTTACGATCAAATAAGGCAGAAGGGATAGGTAATATTCCTTCAGAATTTCTGAAACCACTGGGGGAAGTGGCAACAAAACGACGATTCATGTTGGTGTGTAGAATATATGATTCTGGCGACACATCATCTGACGTTCGGAAAAATATCATCCACACAGTTCTGAAGACTGCAAGAGCCGAAAAGTGTGGTAATGGTATTCCTATTTGTGTGTAAATTCCACTGTAAAAGACAACACACACAGGTAACAAGCACACAGAAAACACACACACACACACACACACACACACACACACACGCACACACACAAAGATAAAGTGCAAATAAAATTCAAATTTGGCCCCGAACTCTCTGGTGAACAAATGAACACTGACTGGGCTGGGACACATAACAAACCGCAATCACACTGTGTTCTGGTGTAGTGAAAAGCGTTTTACTACGTTTACTTGTGGAAAATACTTGTTATAGTTACGTATGCATCACAACATCACATTATGATGCGGAGAATGGAAGAGCTTGCCACACGAAAACGTAAGTAAATACGAAAGTAGGCGCGAAAACACGGCGAAAAACTAAATTACATCTAGGAGATAGGTTAACTCTCTGGAAAAAAAAAAAAAAAACCTTTCTCATCATCATCGTTTGGTTGCAGACGACAAGCTACCTCCAATAATGAACACAAAAGTGGTCCAGAAAATTCGTGCTCACCAAATGTAAAGGTATTTACAAAAAGAAACGATCTGTTGTTTGAATTAAAAATACACATAATTTTATAATCATGTAACAAAAATGTTCTCATTGCAGAAAATAAAAACGAAAACCCACTGATGATGGCACAGTGGTGCCGAAACGTGTTTGGGTACTGAGAAAAACGGTGTTTTGCATAACTGGCGGACCTCAGATCCAAAGAAATTTTAACTGCAAACACGGCCAATACAAGGAGCTGCAAATCAAAAAGATGGAAAAGTGTGAGAGTTATCGTACAGTCAGATTAACAGCTCATGCATCCAAGTTGCTGACAAGAATAATACACTGAAGAATGGAAAAGAAAACGGAACTGGGGATGTGTTAGATGATATTCAGTTTGACTTTAGAAAAAGTAAATGCACCAGAGAGGCAATTCTGACGTTGCGGTTGATGATAGTGCAAGCAAGACTAAAGGAAAACCAAGACACGTTCATAGGATCCGTCGACCTGGAAAAAAGTGTTCGACAATGTAAAAATGGTGCAACATGTTCGAAATTCTGAGAAAAATAGGGATAAGCTCTAGGGAGAGACGGGTAATATACGATATGTACAAGAACCAAGAGGGAATAATAAGAATGGACGACCTAGAACGACTTGCTTAGATAAAAAAGAGTGTAAGGCAGGGATGTAATCTTTCGCCCCTACTGTTAAATCTGTACATCGAAGAAGCAATCATGGAAATAAAAGGAACGTTCAGGAGTGGAATTAAAATTCAGCGTGAAAGTATATCAATGATACGATTCGCTGATGACATTGCTATCCTGAGTGAAAGTGAAGAAGAATTACATGATCTGCTGAATGGAATGAACAGCTAATGAGTACAGAATATGGATTGAGAGTAAATCGATGAAAGACGAAAGTATTGAGAAGTAGCAAAAATGATAACAGCGATAAACTTAGCATCAAGATTGATGGTCGCGGAGTAGATAAGTTAAGGAATTCTACTACCTGGGCAGCAAAATAACCAATGACGGACAGAGCAAGGAGGACATCAAAAGCGGGCTAGCCCTGGCTAAAACGGGATTCCTGGCCAGGAGAAGTGTACTAGTATCAAACATGCACCTTAATTTGAGGAAGAAATTTCTGAGGATGTACGTTTGGAGCGCAGCACTATATGGTAAAGAAACATGGATTGTGGGGAAACCGGCACAGAAGAGAATCCAACCATTTGAGATGTGTTGCTACCAGGTGAATCTTGAAAATTGGGTGGATTGAGAAGGTAAGGAATGAGGAGGTTTGGCCATGTTGTGCATAAAAATTCTAAAAATTCGTACGTGCCATTTGCGCTGTCTTAAGGGCTTCTGCATTACGCTATCAAGTACTTTTCGAATTTTCCGCTCTCTGTACGTCACAACAGAGCTTTGTATGTTGCTGCTCTTTGTTGAGCCCACACTGATTTCGTCAGAAATCTGTATATCTGTTGGCCCACGTCTCGCGCTCTACATAGTTTTGACATCGCGAATTTCAACGATAGCAATGTTTTCAAGGCCCTGAAAGAAGAAATCGACGATTCAAATTCGGAAGGAAAGGCTGATTTGTTTCTTATCGGCATCATGAATGCATTCACGCTGTGTAAGGAGACAAGGAATATGAATGAAAGAAGTAAGTGCATCCTCCCCCAGTTTCTCGAACATTTAGGGAATTCTTTTGTGGCATCCGTAACGCAATTCTTCGCCAGGTCTTGAACCAAGCAGATTACTGGGCACATTTGGCCGAAAAAATACAACCTACCCAGAAAAAATCGGGTGCAATAAATGTCCATAAAGTGTGTTCTGATGACAGTGAGAGCCAGAAGGTAAAAACGTTCCGAAAATAAACGTCTTGGTGATGTCCAAACTGGAATGTATTTCCTTGTATGCCTCAGTGTTTTAAAACATTCCTCACCCAGGTAAATTATGGCTAAGGACCATGGGTACAAGCCTTTTTTCTGAATAACAACACGATTTAGTAAAACATTTTGTTTATGTGCTAATTTCACTATCTAATAATAAGATTTCTGAAAGTGAGTATACCAGGTTTCATCGTTTAGAATGAAACGTCACACAATTTTATTGCATTGGAGGCTGCAACGCTATATTTTAGAAAAATGTGTTAAAAACAGCAGTCCAGTTGCCCATATAGGATGTCCGAGGACAGTCTCGATCGTGTTTTGCTTTCGTACACCTCCCCGCACAGAAACGTTTTCGTTCAGTCAAGTCTGGCAGGAGTGAAATAAAGACGTACTGTCTCCTGGCTGCGTACATACCTGTGGTGATTCCGTACAATCAGTATTCAGTCCATGACGAATGGTAACTTAGGCAGTCCAGGGGGACGGAATCGTGTTTGCCAGCACAAAACGTCAAAAGTCAGTGGGAGTGAGAAATATTAACAGAAATCTAAATGTATATGTGATATGGACAAAAAGTAAAAAAATAACAGTGTACAGGAAATTTCTAAGAGCAGTAAAAGCAGATGTTTGGCAGTTTTTGTCTGAGTTAAACAGAGCGGTGGAAAAAGCGAGCAAGAGTAAGGAAAAGTGAACAGCAACTTCGTGAAAAGAATGGCATAGACTTAGTGAAAGGAAGGATAGATATTTATGGAGTAATGTTACGTTAGACTGCTGAATTGATAGTAGCGGATCAACAGAGCAGAAGTAAGCTTTCTGACACTGGAGGATGTAAAGGTAATGACATACAAATGTGGCAGAAACTTTGAAACTGTCCTCGTGGAATATAATATTTTGTGCAATACGGAACATACTGGAACCCGAGGTGAAACATAGGAAAGCTTTTAAGACTTAGCGCTAGAGAACTGTGTTGAAAACTAAGGGGATAAATAAAATGCGAACTGGAACACTACTAGAACAAATATTTAACAAAAGAAGTCCTGGTAAGACAATTATAGGCGAAGGGACAGGTAGTTGAAATACTTTGTAAGTCATGCTTTCCCGCTGTGTCGTGAAACAGTTTCCCAGAAAAATGGCTCACCTTTGAGTAGTGCCCATGTGCACATCATTCATTCCACATTTCTCTTTCTTATGCCTAGTTGGATTTCTACTGTAATTGAGCCTTCCATCTCACTTAATGATTCTCCCAGGTCTGCCCAGACTGGAGCACTTGTTGAATCTCGGGTTTGGAATTTTCGTTTCTCTGGTGTAAGTGTACACAACAAGCATTAAAACCCCTAAGCAGGGATTGCAACGCAAAATATGACCCCAGTAATTTGCATAATTCAAGTCGTGAGTGAGTCGTGTCTAGTTGAAACGAGGAAAATGAGCTTCGAAACGAGGTAAGGTCAGACCAGAAGTTTTAGAGAAATTCTTAAGATTTCTCCTGTACGTGCCAACTAAGAAAACTATTGATAATGAGTAAAATACAATTATTATCCAGACTGACTGTTGCGTGACGCTGTAGAAATGAACTCTAGACTAAGGTATGCTAGCGTCGAGAATGAATGATACGCGGTTTAGACTCGTTGGTAATTGTGTCTAACGACGTGCCCAATTTACATAAATATAAGAGAATGAAGAAGGAAGTAATTATAACAGCATTTAGATATTAGAATTTCGCACTTTAACACTTTGAACAGCGTTGTGTGTTGGAAAATAATACTTCTGCGAACAGATTTACTATTACTTAAAAAACATTCGTACCGTGGGACTTTGATGTGAAGTCAAAGGATCATTTTTTTTTCAGTGTGCCTGTAATAATGAAGTAAACTACAATGAAACTAGTACTGCGAGAAAATTGTAAATGTTTAATAGGACCCTGAAAGAGTTTTTTGAAGGATGAACCGAAGTAAATGTTAACAGATGTTTTCGCAGAATTACCGAGGTTGTGTACACGTGTTAGATGAAGCAGTGGCATCAGTGTTCTCTAATTGAGCATATAATGAAGTGTTAATTCTTCACTAAATATTACTCAACATCAGATTGGTACACCTTGGTATAGAACACAAAACTGCATCAAATTATCACATGTTAAAAGATAGTAAATTAACTGAGAAGTGATTTGTTCGTGAAGCACAAGGGAACTCTTACTTGGAGCAAAGCCAGAGTTCATTTTTTGACGCGTTCTCCATTTGCCGCTATACAACATTTGATACTCGAGTTTCTGTATTTGAAATTCAACCCGAATATGGGCATATAGATATCGAGTTGGAGATAGTATCATTGCACTACATTGCGGGAAATTTTAATATAATTACACTAAAAGTACTTTTGAAAGATTGTTGAGCATAATGTTACTTGGGCCGATTTGAAAATAGTAACAGGGCAGGAGACAGTTTTCAGTGAAGAGTTTGTTCGTAAGAAAGGATACTGATGTTTTATAAATGAACTTCTTTCATTAAATGTTGCTGTGTAGCACAGTCTACAAAATGATATTGATAAAAAGATTAATGAGTAAGATTGTCAGGTGTTCTTGCAGTGTAATGGCGCCCTTTATTCGATGGTTGCTCTAAAGGAACAGGGGTGACAGTTCTGCAATAGGCCTGCAATGAAAACTATAGCAAAGTCGGAGACAAAAATCTCGTAGATGAATCATTTTCACTTTCGGGACTTTAAGATGTGGAAGTGATGCGTAGGACTGATGACTGATTGGATTATATGTGGAACAGTACACGACTTGTTGCACCAAAAGTGTAATACTTTATGAGTAATGTTCAACATGCTCCCATTGGATTTTTTGCCGCCAATCACTTTTAGCTAACGCAGAGATTTAATCCCAACGCCACAATTACTTAGCTGAATATGTAATACACATAGGTCACAAACGAACCTCTAGCGCAGAACTTAGACTGTGTAGGTAGGAATGCTAGTGCAAAGCACGCTGCCTGCAGAATTTCATCTCTCTAACTTAAGACACATTCATGAAGTTATGAACTGAAGAGCTGAAAAGTGAAGAACATTTCCTTACGCCACCTTTCGCAACACACACAAACTCGTGGACGTATAAACACGTACGTACATCATGCAAAAGCATACACAAGTTTATGTGGTAAAATATTTTTAAAAACTTAAAATTTTAGAATAGCACAATTCTTTATTAAGAGCTTCAGTTGAGCATAATACAGATCCCCATCTTTCTCCTGCCCCGTTCTTCTCTCTCCACCACTGTGGACTTTTAATGTTGGCATTATTGACAGCGATCGAGACCAGGTAGAAAAAGTCACCGACTAACAGTACTATTTACTACACAAAAGTGACAGAATGGAAAGATGGATGTTCCGTCTCTAGTTGCAGGGCACGGATCGAAGTGATGGCTCATATGCCATATGGTGGCCACGCTGTATAGTTTGATTGTAACTCCATAGCTGTATTAAAGGCAACAGATGTGTGATCGCGGGGCAGATTTCTAACGAGCTAATCCACCTGGGAGGCTTTTTTTGGCATGGCGGCACCCCGCAGGTTGTTGTAATGGAGCAATATGCGGAGGCTTGTTACTAGCAACCGCAGATTGTTTGGAAATTGGCTCTCTGACGTGGCTGAAACCGAATACATTACCTTGTGCAACTGCCAACGTTAAAGTTAAAAGAATATGGCAAATCCCATTATATGCGAGATGATACTGCAACCATTATGATTGTTTCTTCCGTGTTTAGTAACGACTAAACAGATTTAATGGGCATTCAGTCGCTCACTTGAAAGAGAGAAACCGTAAAAAGAATTTAAAAGGAAGTTTTGACCTGAATAAGGGTGTGCTGGATGGAGAATTGTTGCTGACGAAAGGTGTTATGATATTCCTTCCTCTTTTGTTCTCAATCTGTAGACTGGTCGGCAACAATAATCATTCTCCATTTCTCCCTATCTACCGCAAGTCTCTGCAGTTCAGACTACGTTATCAATTTCACATCTTTTTTCATCTGCCTGACGTGCCGAAGTCTTAGTCCTTCTCGTGAATATTTCCCAGGCATTTCTGTAAACATCTTGTTCATCTATTCTGTGGATTTTCAATAAATGTGGTGTTTCAGAAATTATTCCATTTTCTGAGAAGTGGTACTATGGACCAAAACAACGAAAGAGATGTCCAGTAAACTTGAGCTCTAAAGTGCATACCTTAAGAACTATGAACACTTATTCATCTTTGCTATTATGAAAAACATCTGTTGCAGCTCTGTTTATTAGAAACGGCCTAAAGAACAAACAAATGATGGCACATTCGTCTGTTATTGTCGTGAATTCAGTATGCGGTAAACACCTGTTGGTGTTGTTACTGAAATCGGATTCACATACGTCAATTCTGATGGATCCAATTTGCATTTTGGTAAGTTTGTGAAACGCTTTTCCGTTTTAGTTGTATCTTAGCACTTATCATCTTAATGAAAGTCTATTGTTCCTCAAAAGAAGTGTCAGAAAAGATCTTTTGTTATAGTCTGACAAATGGAAGCAGACTTCCGCAATTTACCGCCTGGGATAATAGACTAACGTTAACCAGGTATGTGCAAAGATAAACCTACAATGTAAACTCACAAAGTTATAAAAAACACAAACTGGGTCCATCAGAAACAATGTATACTATGGCCTTGCACATAACTGTGAATTCAGTTTACAGTACCAAAACTTAACTGATGTTCACCGCATTCTTTACCCATGGAAAATAACAGAGGAATATGTCTTCATTTGTTTACGGCATTCTCGTGCGTCATGGCAAAGAGCTTTCACATGTTTACTGGACTTTTTTATTACTTTGGTCTCAAAATTTGGAATGCTTTTTTTAACACCCTGTGTACATTGAGGGTAACATACGAAAGATAATGAACAGCATGGGGTTATTAAGCAATAAAATCTTCCGTGGCCAGATTTTACAGAAATGGTTCGCTACCAACCACGTGTTTCCGATGTTCAGGCCATTAGTATCAATTCTGGGCCGCGAAAGTCTACTACCAAATCACCGTCAAAACCTTTAATTTGTAATCTCTACACCCCAATAAAGAATCGACGAACAGTTGTTTTCCTTACTATCAGAAATCTCTAACCTGGACTACTCAAGTGACAGAGACCGCTCCCAGAAATGTAAATTAAACAATTTATTTATTTTACCTACTTAAGCTGATCTGATTAGGACCATCAGCTCCTCTCTTACATCGGACCAGGATTTCACACATACAATACCTTTTTATGTCGTAGTTACCTAAGATATAAAAATTTTAATGTAAGGGTAGTAATCACTATCAAAGTAATATCTTCATTGTTTGAAGGACTTTGGGAGGAAGACATGTTCACTGCCTTATTATGCAATTGCCTCCACTGCACCTAACGAGATTTAGAGAAATCGAGGTAAATGCTAACAAGGCTCAAAAATGGCTCTGAGCACTATGGGACTCAACTGCTGAGGTCATTAGTCCCCTAGAACTTAGAACTAGTTAAACCTAACTAACCTAAGGACATCACAAACATCCATGCCCGAGGCAGGATTCGAACCTGCGACCGTAGCGGTCTCGCGGTTCCAGACTGCAGCGCCTTTAACCGCACGGCCACTTCGGCCGGCTGCTAACAAGGGTAAATGGACATTGCGTTTTTCGTTCTTCCTGATTACAAGCGCAATATCTTACTTATGAGACAGCAATCGTGAACAAAATAATATTTGAACAAACGATACTAATGTAACTTCCGAACTACCTTTAGCCTAAAATACACCGGGAATTCATCACCAACGAATGCACAGAGATAGCGAATTGTTTCCATAGAAAATTTTAGAATTTCGTGGCTGTTGAATAAAATATGAAAGTTGTAATGTGACGGACTTCTCAATAGCTACTGTGAGATAGTGGACTTCCACCAGGGAGAGCCACGGTTCAAATCGCCGCCTAACCAACCCGATTTAGATTGTTCCGTAATTTCCTTAAGTCGCTTAAGATGAATGCCGGGATGGTTCCCCTGGAAACGCATGGCTGATTTCCTTCCTCGTTCTTCCGCTATTCTTGCCTCTGCTACAAAATGACCGAGTCATCGAAGGGACAGAAAATCATTGTCTTTTTTTTTCATTTAGTGTAGATCTGCATCAAGGGCATTGTAACTCACGATGATCTAAATGCTCTTCGCGATTGATATGGTTATGAACAGCCTCCTCAGAACGAAGGAGTAATTTTGCTTCGTCTGACGGATAAGACTGACATAGCAAAGTGAAAAGAGGCACTACTAATCGGAAAGCTTACGAAAGTTCTGAAAATCCCGAAAATTTATGAATCTGAAGTGTAAATAATGAGTATTACCCTGTTAAGAGATTTGCGGATAATCCATGATTCGATAATTATGAGAGCTGAATAAATTATTTCGTTTGAGCGTCCTTCAATTAATGCGATTCATTCTTGCTTTGAATGCTGGAATACATCTTGCAACTGCGTGTTGCAGTCTGCTGTTAGTGCGGAAACTAGTGTCACATGCGGCACAAGTAGGCATTATGAAAGATAACGTCTCTTCAATACGAGCAGTCCGTGCTTTAACTGGGGAGTACTAAAATAGAATATAAGGAATGGGAAAAATATTCGTTTTAGTTGTCTTGTATAGACTGCAAAACAGTTAGCCAAAATGAAAGAATCATACATTAATGTTTTTCTCCGTTGCTATTTTTTTTCAACTTCTTTATTTCTCATTTTTCGTAGAATCAGTTCAACAGAATCACGTGACCAGACAGCTCCAATAAGAATACTGGCGGCCCATTTTCGCGACTGTTTTGAGAGCAAACTTAGTAGCAATTAATTTGCTATCGATTAAGCTTCTTCATGGGAGAGAACAGGTGTTAACGCCTTTTTTGTATTTTTTGCTGTTGCCCCCTTTAGATATCAAAATTTAGGTCTGCAGTATTTCGACACTTAACTGCAGACATTTGTACTGCATTCAGTTAACTGACAAAACATTGCATTCGATAAAACCGTGGGTACAAATTAGATTTAGAGAGAGAAGGTGGTGATGGTTATGCACGTTAGCTTCCGAAAACTAAACATGAAAGAAAGTAAATGTTACTGCCAACAAACCAATTCAGATATCAGATTTTGAACAATATAGGGGCATTCTGTGTAGGAACTCGATATTTATACGCATCGAAGTGGCACGCTGTTGAACGGTAGGATGAACGAGAGTATATCACATTCAGTTGTAGAGAAATCAATCTACTGTATGTCTGATTAATTAATGGTGGAAAAATTTTCACGCAAGACTTGAGATAAAAGATATTACAAAAATTATGTTCTTCAATCTACAAGCTTTCCCTTGAGCGACAGCTCTGGAGGTATGTGCGAAGCGCATGTGCAAGTCTGTAAGAGCACCTGTGATCACTGACCCTCGGTGGTTATCTTCACATAAAAGGCACAGTTTTGGGATTGTTGATGACTGTGCTGCAGTAAGAGGCAGAACATTCAAGTCAGTACCCGTTTTCAGCAACGAGAGTGAACGAAACGGCCTCCATCACTCACTTCATTTCATCGGTGTGTGTTCGTTAGTGTGTGTGTGTGTGTGTGTGTGTGAGTGAGGTGTTAAAACACGTAGTATCACGATTTCAAGACGCCGTATCTACATAAGGAGGTGCTGGAGAGAGCTTCTGAAACATCCATAGTGATTTGAGCGTTTGAGGCTGGTGACAGGTGTAAAACTGGTTGAACTCATAAACTGCCTTTTCCTAACCCCTAACTTTACTAAAAGAAAACTAAAATCCGTCCGAAGTGGCCTAGAGGGCACAACGGGATCGACTGACCGCCGTGTCATCCTCATCCGCTGGATTGCGGATACGATGGGGCATGTGGTCAGCACACCGCTCTCCCGGCCGTTTTCGTGACCTGAGCCGTTACTTCCCCATCAAGTCGCTCCTCAGTTGGCCACACAAGGGCTGTGTGCATCCTACTGAGTGCACACACTTGCCAACAGCGCTCGGCAGACCAGACGGTCACCCATCCAAGCGCTACCAAAGCCCGATAGCGCTTAACTTAGATGATCTGACGGAAATCGGTATTATCACTGTAGCAAGGCCGTAGGCATGCTATGCTTACAGTACAGAGAAAAGTGCCCAAATCCGGACAATCGTTTTGATTTTGATTTATAAAAAGTAGAAAGTAGTAAAAAATTATGTTTGAAAAGCGTATAATATTTACTTTTTAATACTATCCACCACCTACATTTTACTCTTAGAAAATGTTGTTAAAAGGTATTATATGTTCCGTCAAGTTACAGATTTTTTTCTATGCCTCCCTTCCTGAACCAAGAGCCCTGCTACAGAGTGTTCCTGTAGGCTTTCTTGGTGACAATTTGGTTTCGTGACGTTTAAGAAAAAGGCTAACTCACTTTTCAGTAGCAATTTCGTCTTTGAACGGACGTTCAGTGTTATTTCTCTCTGTCAGTTTTACGCTAGTTTTTCACAAGTCATTGTGAGCAAACCCAAAGAAAGAAACTTCCTTAGCAAGAGTCCAGCATTTCTCCAAGATATTTACCCAAAATTCTAGGTTCGGCCGAATTTTTTTTTTTTTTTGTTGCTCCTTCTTGGGTTCCGTACTTCATGCTGTACAGTCTCGTAAGTGTTGTTTAGGAAACATTAAAATGTTTACTGGCGTTCTCCCAACTCATCTGCTTTTGCTGAACTGCATTTATAGCTTCAGTCATCTTAGAAGGACTGCACTTTCTTTGATCAACCTCCCCCATTATCCTCTTCGGATCTGCAAGAGAAATCCAAGAGGACAGGAGTGTGTACTAACACAAGCACATTTTAAACATGAAAAAGAATGGGATCCGTTTCAAGCAACTGAAGAGCATCTATTTTAGGACACTACCATCTACACTTTGTTAATCAAATAAACTTTTAACCAAACATTTAAATGAAACTTTTTAGCCTTAAACATCAACTTTAGATCCTACTATTCAAGAACACATATGTATATATATTGAAAGGTTAATCTGCCAATAACTAAGTGAAAGAACGAGAAATGCAGTACAATGTAAAAAATTTTACATTGTCCAAACATGTAATGAGGGAACTGATAAGTAACAAGTGAATCGGATGGCTTGTGGACTCTGCCAGAGAGTGTCAGAAGCATGAACTACTAAATACGCTTGGTTCCACTAGAGTTCAGGAGAACGCAGAACCAGGAACCAATGGGTCCGCTTTAGGGGGAGTCAGATTTTGGGCACTTTACTCTATTTGAGAAAACACGACATTGCAGCTACACATTCTTGCTTATGAGTCACAAGGAAAACTTAATTAAGTCGATTCTTGATACAGCTGCGCTGTATTTTTGATTCCGAATATATCGCAGTTTTGAACACATCATGAAGATAACGTTTTTTTTAGTGTGGTTGCATTGACACAATTCCGTTGTACGATTCGTTTGCGACAAAAAGACCCGATGAATCTGCGAAGTACGAGTCTCTTTCGATTTATCCGTTGAGGGCAGCAGATACAATCTCTCTGAATATATTCGTAACAAATGTTTAACCTTTTCCGTCACTGCAGTTTCGATTCGTCAGCAACGAATTGCAGCATGCCACAGACGGCCATAATTTAACTGCCATAAGAGTCTGTCACTGGAAAAACATTTCGAAGAACTGGTAACACATTAATTGGTCAGTTTCTCTTCAAGAAGTGCGAATGATGGTCGCAATCAGATACGCAGATGTATATGTTAATTCAGGGCCTTCCATATATAGAGGGACACTTAATCATGTTTTAACTCTGAAACACGTTTGACTGACGTTTCCAGTTGCAGTAGCAAAACTTTTAAGGCCACCACACTGGACTACAGCACAAATTACCGTACGGGTGCGGAACTGAAATGCTCTTAACCACTTAAATTGCTTTTTAATACAGCTACGAGGTCGTTCAAAAAAATGTCAATCGAGTAACGTCAGAAAACGAGGTTAAGGCTCCCAACCACCCATCCAGTACATAGTGCTATTATGCTTCCTGCCTTACCAATGTCCTTTCTTTCTGTTTTACGTAACTTACCTCCTTGACACTATCATTTCAAGTTCCCATCTTCTAAGGGAAATGCTGATCTGAAAATGATCGATGAAGCAGAATGGTACCTAATACCATGTTTCATACTGCATACTATGCCGAGAAAATTTGCGATGAGCCGTTTCGGGAAGCACCTCTAGGCCCGACGGAATATATTATGTCAATTTAGTTTTGTGTCTGGAAGTGCATGAAACTGTACGTAGTATTTTGTTGTCTTATTTGTAAGCATAGCCGCAGATATGAGGGCATCATTCATAAGAAAGAGTCAATGGAATCTTACTATAGATTCGTTTTTCATGACCGACCCAAGTCTCAACAAAATGTTGTGTGCCCGTCTCCGACACTGCGTTTCGAAAAATATGAATGATCCATTTCCAGTATCACAAGAAATAAATATATTACTTTTCTAATGGTTCTAATGGCTCTGAGCTCTATGGGACTTAACTTCTGAGGTCATCAGTCCCCTAGAACTTAGAACTACTTAAACCTAACTAACCTAAGGACATCTCACACACACCCATGCCCGAGGCAGGATTCGAACCTGCGACCGTAGCGGTCGCGCGGTTCCAGACTGTAGCGCCTAGAACCGCTCGGCCACTCTGGCCGGCTATTACTTTTCGATATCCATTTTATCCACAAGGATATTGTCGAAAAAAAAAACGAGCCGTGTTATTAGCGGCGTGGCAAAAATATGGAGAATAGTTCATGTACTGATACCTCGTCCATACAACCAGTCACTGCATATCCACTTAGTTGGTATGTGGCAAGTCGTGCATTCTCAAAACTGCAGTGAAAGCTGCAATGTTTATAAGGACAGTAGACGCTGGCGTTGGTATCTCTTGTCGGTTTGAAAGTGGAAGAATTCGTTCCGCGCTTCTGCTTACGTCTGGATTTTTAAAAAACTTGGATCACTGATTCTCGCCCAGCAACAGCAGCACCCCTCTCCACCGCAACCTGGAACCACATATTGAGCCGATGGTCATAAATTCTCTGGGATTTAATAAGTTCTTATGGAACGACACGCCTCCATTGTTGCACTCCCACCTGGAAAAATTTCTTTGGACGCTCATGATCGCAAGTAGTCGTACATGTGCAGAGCGGTTACTCGGTCTTACATGAGTGACTCGTATTTGAGTTTTGTCCGTTTCAGCAAGATATTCCCCAGAACCAAGCAATGAACCCTGGGAAGACAGGCTTTCAGTTTTTCCGGGAATTTAAAATAAATTTATGTTTCAGCTCATGAAGACGGATCGCTTGTGCTGTATGGAGAAATGTTGCTCACACAGGTAAGACAGATAATTACTGAGCGAAACATACCTACATGACGTAGTATGGCGCATTAGGTACTGAACTGTGGCGTTTGTGATCTTCCTGGCGTTAATGCTGTAATGCTATTGACTCATCTTCTAGAGCAGTACTACCAAATACCAATAGCTTCAGGTTCAATGCAGCCAGCAAATAATGGTTCGTTGGTCGAATTGGGGGAGGGGAACTAGCAGCTAGGTCATCGGCCTCATCGGATTATGGAAGGATGGGGAAGGAAGTCGGCCGTGCCCTTTAAAAGGAACCATTCCGGCATTTGCCTGAGGCAATTTAGGGAAATCACGGAAAACCTAAATCAGGATGGCCGGACGCGGGTTTGAACGGTCATCCTCCAGATGCGAGTCCAGTGTTCTAACGACTGCGCCACCTCGCTCGGTCAAATAATGGAATTACATGTTATGAAACCGTTTGTGCTCTGGCAGATGAGACAATAGAGAGAGGACTGTCGGAAAATAGTGTTATGCAGCTGCGTTAACCTTGCACCTTGATCATTAGTATGAAGAAACTAATGTAGGATATCTGACCTAAGCGAGATGAAAAGAACGAGACAGAAATTGTGACGGGAGATTAGAAAGCGACAAAAATAATTTCAGATCGCATTGTAACAGTTATGCTAAGTGGGACGATTTGCACAGTGCGGAAAATGTGCCTGTTCCAAATCAGGAAGGGATAGGAAAAGAGGAGTAAGACAGTTTATCATTATTTCAACATAGGTAGCAGAAATTATTCGAAGAAGAGGAAAGCTTGGAGCTTAACGGTACGATTTACATGGAGGCCGTCAGAAGAAGCACTCGCTAGGCTCGGGGATTAAGAATCTAGCGTTCTCTATTGAAGGAAGCTTTCAAGCTTTTGCCTGTAGTGACGCAGCGAAAGGAAATTATAATTCAGGATCGCAAGATATATGTTTGAATCTTGCTTCACATGCATAGTTGTGAACGCTATTTAGTAGCAGGAAATGTATCTCTAAGTGTAAGGTTCAGAAGATTGTGCGAAGAGATGGAAGTGGTAAAAGATAGAGACCAATACTATTGAGAAGATTTAAAGAACCGGCATTCGTGGCTGACTGCAGAACGACTCTGCCTCAGTGAAGGTATGAGGTGTTGCCAGAATGGTTCCGTTCAGAGACTGTACAATCCAGAATCGGTACGCCAACGAGGGAAAATTGCCGAGAGCATTGGGGTAATGGTCGCATCGATGCCCTGGGTTGAAGACAGGTAAAACGTCGTGTCCTGCTACGTGATGAAGTCTGTAACTGCCTGTTGCACATCCTCGTCCGACAAGGCCTTTTTTAAGGGCCGAAGGCGTTAGAGTCGCATGGGGAGAGACGAGGACTATAGGGTGGGAGCTCGAATGATTCACAGTCGTTGTTGCTCGTAATGGATGAGGCTGACCTCCCAGATCGACCAGTGTCTTGTGTCGAATCACAACTAATATGGAACTTGGCGCACCATTCCACAACGCTGCTTTTTACGGACATGCTGCGCCATACGCATTCTTCATTCTCCGGAGGTTGTCTACTGGTGTGTGTCCTTCGGCAGCCAAGAAAAAAAATAACAGAACGTTGGTCTGGACGCATTTGACAACAGCGTCGCCTTAGTTCATATTTCGCATTTACCGCGCGCACATCTGACAGTCACGAATGCTGCACTACTTCCTTGCCTTTTTTTTTTTTCTTTATTGTATTTCAATTCCCCATCGAGGCGGGCTGGCAGCAGCATATGCGCTGCTCTTCAGCCGAAAGACATAGAACAAAACAATAGAAGACATTTAAAAACAGCAAAGGAGAGAATAAGGTGAACATAGATATAAAAAAGGGGGAACAACATGGAAGGCAATAGACAAAAAAATGGGGTGACTAAAATGGAGATAAAAAACTGTTTAAAAGTAGCACACACAAAAGGCCACACACTGCGACGATGAAAAGAACACAAGGCACAGTATAAAGGTATCGACGGATGGCATAGCACATAACATAACACTGACGGCGAACCTCAAGGCAGTACACAATTAAAATCACACCTCTTGACGCACAGGAGAAACAGCACTAGACAACACTGATGTGGCACACTGATGATGATCAATACAGAGGATCTGCCAGGCGCTAGGAGATGAGGGGGACCTGAAGAAGGGAGGGAGGGGAAGCGATGGAGGAGATGGGCGGGGGGCACTTCCTTGCCTGCATGTCGGTGCTTATACACGCGCGTCGGAGCCGCGCTACTCTGCGTATACGCTGCAGCTACGCCCTCCGACGGAAACTTTTTCATCGACCCTTATATATCGCATGATCAAAAAGTCAGTATAAATTTGAAAACCTAATAAACCACGGAATAATGTACACTCCTGGAAATTGAAATAAGAACACCGTGAATTCATTGTCCCAGGAAGGGGAAACTTTATTGACACATTCCTGGGGTCAGATACATCACATGATCACACTGACAGAACCACAGGCACATAGACACAGGCAACAGAGCATGCACAATGTCGGCACTAGTACAGTGTATATCCACCTTTCGCAGCAATGCAGCCTGCTATTCTCCCATGGAGACGATCGTAGAGATGCTGGATGTAGTCCTGTGGAACGGCTTGCCATGCCATTTCCACCTGGCGCCTCAGTTGGACCAGCGTTCGTGCTGGACGTGCAGACCGCGTGAGACGACGCTTCATCCAGTCCCAAACATGCTCAATGGGGGGCAGATCCGGAGATCTTGCTGGCCAGGGTAGTTGACTTACACCTTCTAGAGCACGTTGGGTGGCACGGGATACATGCGGACGTGCATTGTCCTGTTGGAACAGCAAGTTCCCTTGCCGGACTAGGAATGGTAGAGCGATGGGTTCGATGACGGTTTGGATGTACCGTGCACTATTCAGTGTCCCCTCGACGATCACCAGTGGTGTACGGCCAGTGTAGGAGATCGCTCCCCACACCATGATGCCGGGTGTTGGCCCTGTGTGCCTCGGTCGTATGCAGTCCAGATTCTGGCGCTCACCTGCACGGCGCCAAACACGCATACGACCATCATTGGCACCAAGGCAGAAGCGACTCTCATCGCTGAAGACGACACGTCTCCATTCGTCCCTCCATTCACGCCTGTCGCGACACCACTGGAGGCGGGCTGCACGATGTTGAGGCGTGAGCGGAAGACGGCCTAACGGTGTGCGGGACCGTAGCCCAGCTTCATGGAGACGGTTGCGAATGGTCCTCGCCGATACCCCAGGAGCAACAGTGTCCCTAATTTGCTGGGAAGTGGCGGTGCGGTCCCCTACGGCACTGCGTAGGATCCTACGGTCTTGGCGTGCATCCGTGCGTCGCTGCGGTCTGGTCCCAGGTCGACGGGCACGTGCACCTTCCGCCGACCACTGGCGACAACATCGATGTACTGTGGAGACCTCACGCCCCACGTGTTGAGCAATTCGGCGGTACGTCCACCCGGCCTCCCGCATGCCCACTATACGCCCTCGCTCAAAGTCCGTCAACTGCACATACGGTTCACGTCCACGCTGTCGCGGCATGCTACCAGTGCTAAAGACTGCGATGGAGCTCCGTATGCCACGGCAAACTGGCTTACACTGACGGCGGCGGTGCACAAATGCTGCGCAGCTAGCGCCATTCGACGGCCAACACCGCGGTTCCTGGTGTGTCCGCTGTGCCGTGCGTGTGATCGTTGCTTGTACAGCCCTCTCGCAGTGTCCGGAGCAAGTATGGTGGGTCTGACACACCGGTGTCAATGTGTTCTTTTTTCCATTTCCAGGAGTGTAGATAGAGAGGTAAAAATTGACACACATGCTTAGAATGACATGGGGTTCCATTAGAACAAAAAAAAACCAAAGTTCACAAAATATCTGATGGGTGGCGCTGGTCAGCAAAACGTCAGTGACTGCGCATGACATTCGTGTATAAAAGGAGCTGTAATGAGAGAGAGAATCAGATGCGCCAGCAGTCGCAGCATGTTGACGCTACCTGAAAAGGCCCTTTTAGTGAAACTGTATTATCAGAATAGGGAATGCGCTAGTTCAGCGTTACGATTCTATCGCCATAGGAAGGGGATTCGAACGGGTAAAGGTCCGTTGACAAATGCAGTTGTGGCGAGAATGATTTCGAAGTTCGAAGCCACGGGTTGTTTAGACTATACATCCCATAGTGGCCGACCGAGCACAAGGCGTAACGCTGCTGAGACACTTCAGGAAGAAATGGAGACTGTAGCGGGTTCGTCTTTGTAAGGGGAAGTCAGCGCTCGTGCAGTCGCACGTCGCACCGGCATTCCATACACTACTGTTTGGTTCGCACTTAGGCGTACCCTACGATGCTATCCGTACAAAATCCATCGGCATCATGAACTGTTACCTGGCGATTTAGTGAAGCGGAGGGCATTTGCGGCGTGGGAATTTCAAAAGATGGCGGAAGATGACGACTGGTTGAGTAACGTGTTGTGGACCGACGAAACTCATTTCACGCTCCGAGGGTCTGTCAACGCCCACAACTGGAGAATTTGGGCTACCGAAAATCCTAGAACTCCATTGCACGACGAGGAAGTCACGGTGTGGGTTGGATTTACCACATCTACCGTTATCGGGCCTTTTTTCTTCGAGGAAATGCGTGACTCTGGTTTTGTAACTGCTACCGTGACGGGTGAGAGGTACGCCGATATGTTACAGAATCGCATCATCCCCAGCCTGGCTGATAAACACCTGCTGGAACGCACGATGTTTATGCAGGATGGCTCTCCACCCCATATTGCTAGGCGCGCGAAAGATCTCTTGCGCGCGCGTTTGGTGATGATCGTGTGCTCAGCCGCCACTTTCGTCATGCTTGGCCTCCCAGGTCCCCAGACCTCAGTCCGTGCGATTATTGGCTTTGGGGTTACCTGAAGTCGCAAGTGTGTCGTGATCGACCGACATCTCTAGGGATGCTGAAAGACAACATCCGACGCCAATGCCTCACCATAACTCCGGACATGCTTTACAGTGCTGTCCACAACATTATTCCTCGACTACAACTACTGTTGAGGAATGATGGCGGACACATTGAGCATTTCCTGTAAAGAACATCATCTTTGCTTTGTCTTACTTTGTTATGCTAATTATTGCTATTCTGATCAGATGAAGCGCCATCTGTCAGACATTTTTTGAACGTTTGTATTTTTTGGGCTCTAATAAAACCCCATGTCATTCCAAGCATGTGTATCCATTTGTACCTCTCTATCTACATTATTCCGTGATTTATTCATTTTTCAATTTTATACTGACTTTTTGATCACCTGGTATTTCGTATAAGAAACACTAAGACAAGATAAATCAGGGCTCGTACGGAGGCGAACAGAGTCGTTTATTCCTCGCTTTATTTACGAGTAGAAGTTACCACCGCCATTCACCATATGGTGCCTTGTGGAGTATGTACGTAGTTGGAAACAGAGTAAAAGAAGGTGCCACAGGAATTGCAAAGGAATTTTGAAAGAAGTAGAAGATTAATAAGGGGGGGGGGGAGGAGGAGGAGTGATGGAGAAGAAAGGGGTGATGCAGAAAGAATACATTGAAAATAAACCTGATGAGGAATTAGATGGAGAAGGAAGAAGAGTAGGACGTACGAAGAGAGTCGAAAGAAGAAGGGAACAGGTTGAGAAGAAACAAAGGTAGAGAAAAGAGGATAGAGAGGCTGAAGACGTAGTCTGGTAGCGGCGTTGGGTTGTCGGAGCGCTCTCCACCACCGCGGAGGGGAGGCCGTCCGCGTCCGGCGCACGACCGCGCCTCACCGCCACAACAATCTATTAGGGGCAGCACGCCAGGCCAGGCCAGGCCACGCGGCCAGATAGCATCGTGTCGCTTCGCTGCACAGACTCGTGTCCGGAGCCTCCTCCGCTCTGGCTGGCCGAACGTCGCCGCGAGCCTGTTGATGTTCCCCTCGCTGCGTTCAACAAGTCCCGAAAACTTCATTTCACCGTTCTCTAGAGGCCGGCTCTCTTCTCCAAGACCCCCTTAAGCTTGCTTCCTCTACGTGTAAATCCTGAGACACACGAAACAGGAGCGATCGCAAAACCGGAGAAGTTATACAGTAACTGTAGGTCTTTTCTTCCTCCGTTAATGCTGCTACAGGTGGGCAAATAAAACTGGCACGTCCGAGAGCGTACCATTTGTGGTAGTACTAACGGAGGAAAAACGCACAGTTACTTCCAGCATCATGGAGCAACTGCCGATACAGCCGGCCGAATCTTGGATCACGTTTACACAATCTTCACACCTGTGAGAGTTGTTACCAGAGGTCAGTTTGGTCGCGGCCCTAGCTGGGCACCCAACTCACCTGATCTGTCGGTGTGCGATTACTTTGTGGGGGAGCCCTCAGGTCTGAGGTCCATCGCAATAACCCTCATAGTCTTCAAGAACTGCAGCAAAACGTTTCTGATGAGACTGCAGCAATTCCAGCAGCCTAGCTTCGATTCACCTTCAGCAGCTTGCTGACCGGGCTGCAAGGTGCCAAAAGATGAATGGTGGTCACATTCAACATGTGCTATAGTCAGGTTAGTTCTGTACTTCCCTTCGTCTGCTGTGTTTCTCCTTACTCTGAAAATATGTTCTCCAGGCCATTTTTATTTTTCCCACCCACGAATGAAAGTTCCTCTGACCACGAGCCATGTGTTCCTTGTGAGTTGCAAGATGCAGCAGAATAGTCCAGTATCCGTGTCGGGAAAAATCCGAGATGGTGTTTGTGTACGGCCAAGCGGATGAAAACGGTCGAGAGGCAGCACGACTATACCAAAACAAGCACCTTCACAGATACCAACCGCATCACACAACATCTGAAGCGATTTTTGGGCGTTTGTGTGCTCTTGGGTCCTTTCAGACAGTAGAACGAGAAGAACGTGGAGCGAGGCCGTGGACTGTGCGTACACCGGATTTGAAGGACCGGGTTCTACAGGATACTGAGACGAATCCTAACACACACCCCAGGCAAGTGCCCCTCTAACATGCTGTGAGCCGAAGTATGATTATGTGTACCCTGCAGGAGTACAGGCCGGCCGGGGTGGCCGAGATGTTCTAGGCGCTACAGTTTGGAACCGCGCGACCGCTACGGTCGCAGGTTCGAATCCTGCCTCGGGCATGGGTGTGTGTGATGTCCTTAGGTTAGTTAGGTTTAAGTAGTTCTACGTTCTAGGGGACTGACGACCTCGGAAGTTAAGTCCCATAGTGCTCAGAACCATTTGAACAATTTTGAACTAGGACAACAGCTACTATCCCTATCACGTGTAATCCCGTGGTGGCTACTTCGAATATCTGTTGTGACGTGGATTTTATGGAACCCTGTACTGTGTTCAGGGACGATTTATTGTTGTCACGCGCAAACCGTCCATCTCTGGACACATAAGTCCTTTTTCCCTCCATTTCAAGTCAGATATCTGTCCCTGCAGATGGTAGGTTTTATTGTTGTTCACTCTGTATAGTGGATTAAGGACTGGAAAACGTGGAGGCCACAACTCTGAACTTCCACGACCAGTTCATTTCCCTGGAAACTCTTCATTTGAGTAGTTACGTACATTCATTCCAAAGTGTGGTAGTGCACCATCATACTGAAACCGTAGCTGTCGCTGCAAATTTTTCAATGCATCAGGCAAAGTATCGCAAAGAAACGTGCTATACAGAGGTGCATTCAGCTTGTCCAGCAATAGGTAATGGCCCAAAAGCATTCCTCCCGTGATTTATACAAAAGCGTGCCTGGAAGTCACATTGACGAGTGACTAATGGGTGGTGTTCTGAGCAATAACAAATGTTCTGTAGGTTGAAAATACCTTTACGAGTGAAGCTAGATTCGTGGGTCCATATCACGTTACTTATAAAATGTTTGTTATCTTCCACTTGGTGCAAAAGCCATTCACAAAACAGTGCTTCTGGCCGCTGGTGTAATGATATGGGAGCAGTTCTTCATAGAGCAACACTTCCACAACCGTCTTTGGGAATCTGGATATGCCTTGTAATATCACGAGCACTTCGCGGAGGTGACTGGTGGACGGTTTCCATAGTAAGGTCCTTTGTTTGTGGAGTTCGTCTAGTTCCTGAACAACCTGTGTCCATTACTTGTAGATAAAGAAGAAAAACAAAAAATGTTGAAATGTGTGTGAAATCTTACAGGACTTAACTGCTAAGGTCATCAGTCCCTAAGCTTACACACTACTTAACCTAAATTATTCTAAGGACAAACACACACACCCATGCCCGAGGGAGGACTCGAACCTCCGCCGGGACCAGCCACACAGTCCATGACTTCAGCGCCTTAGATCGCTCGGCTAATCACGCGCGGCGCAGAAAAACATTATAATTCGGGAAAGCGCATTAAGGGATACCACGCTGCATACGCACGAGTACCAGCAGCAGCATCGGATGCACCCGGCACCAAAAGCATACCGACGTATTCATCGTTTGCGTACTCTGTCGGGAAGTCGCCCTACTTGAAACTGACAGGACAAGTTGCGGTTGTGCACTGTGCGGTTAGTAGACACGAGCATGCAGTTTCATGGATCTCACTGTCATGTAATAGGCTATTACCATGCGACAAAATGATGCCCTGCTTATAAACGACGAGAACTAGAGAACGGACGCCTAAAAATGAAAAAAAAGGAACCTGGTGAGGATTCGAGCCATAGCTCCGTGGTGATAGATTGATTAACTAAGAGCGGTTATGGGACCAAACGGCGAGGTCATCAGTCCCGCGATCCCGAAGTTCGTCACAGAAGAAAGAGAGTCCGCTAAAAGTGGGCCGATCCAGTCAGAGCCCGAATGACAGTACTAATTTTGGTATTCGGCAATGTATCCCATCGAAAGAGCTTACTCGATGAAGTTGGTATATTTTCCGAATTTACCAACCCAGTTCCAAGTATGAAAACTTGTGTATTTAATCAACAATGATCCCTATTTTTGTAAATTACAATTTGTAAATGGTATTAAAATTGGAAGATTTTCATTTCGAATAAACTGGTGGCATGGGACTCATTTTTATCTAGAAATCGGTGCTAGAAGCGGAATCCCAACGTTAATCTTTCTGAGTCCTCATGCAGCATGTATTTGCTACATCCAACTTTTTTTTCAGCCATGACAATTAACTAAACTGACTATGTCTGAATGTAGCGTGCACTATACACCACGCGCTTTCAGCGCATCAATTGTATTCATTCCTGCAAGTCACCAATAGGTTCCAGCACCTGATCGAAAAAGCTGTATATCGCAGTGTTCGCACGGATTCGAGAAATAATGATAATTTTTGATTGTTTTTAGTAATTTTTGACTACAATTTGTTTTAATATGCTGCAATATGTCAGTATACCATATGCCATCGAATATGTGATGGTTTATTTCTTCACAACAATATGTCGATAAGAACTCTCGAGTTCGGGTCTCGGTCCGGCACGCAGTTTTAGTCTGCCAGGAAGTTTCACATCAGCGCACACTCCGCTGTAGAGTGAAAATCTCATTCTGGAATAAATTGATACATTTATTTCGACGTGAAACTGGCTCTACATTCTGCATCGTTCTATACTTTCACTTTTAAAAGAGAGAATAGAATAGAAAGAGCAGAATGAAGAGGAAGAGAAGGAATATGATGGCAAGAATGAAGCATTTCCCCAAAACGCCAATGCTTGTGTCACCAGCGGCCGCAAACATGTTCCATGCCATGCATCTACCTAACATAAATAAAAATCAGAAAAGTCGTTTCATATGTTGTTTACCTGGACATTAAGATTCTTGTGGGCGAAACATCGAACTTGCACATGGATTCACCCTCAAATTCTGGCGACATATGGACCAACTGCAGTGCTGTGTTCAGCTGTAGTGAAATGGTGCCAACAATATTTGACCAAAGCCGCACAGACGTGGTTCATGCTGATCGAGAAGAAAAGCTACTGAAATCGACATCGCCCACAGACGACAAAGATTCGCAGCAGTCGCAGATTTTCCGACGATTAGCACGTACACAGAGCGGTTCTTGAATGGATCTCTGACCAAGGAGCATAATTCCTTCGCCGGAGTACTTAACGCGTGTTAGTACGTTCGGCCATTCTTTATAGAAACTAGGTGATCATGCTGAAAAATATTTTATTGTACCAGTGTTACGTTAAACTGCAGTGCAGCATTTAATAAAAGTTACTTGGCCCACCATCATAATGTGTAACTTCCTTCATGAAGTCCTATCGTACGAAAATTTTTCTGGTTGTGTATTTAGGCATAACAACTAAATAACGTTTTGTGGTATTTAAATAAATCTCAAAGGACTTATTTTTGAAAATATTTCTGAGAACGTTAGCGATTACAATAGAAAATTTGAAATTAATTATAAAACAGTCCAGACGACAAAAGCACGTTTATTACGAGGTGACTGGTTTTGATCATCACACGATCATGTTCAGACCTAGAACTGCTGAACGACGATTTTTTGTGATCTAGACTGTTTTATAATTCACTTCAAACATCAAAGGAATCTACTAGGACAAAAAACATATTTTTTTGCTGGTGTAGCATATATGCAACATGCCTTTGGTGAAGCACGACATTCTTGTAATTTAGAGTTTTAGTCTTATTTTGTCCCAGGACAACGCACTGACCAACAATATAAACTTTTAACTCTCGAAATCTAAACTCAGGACAGTGGATATTTAGTGATGAGCGCTACATCATAAAAAGTTCTGTCGTTCCATAGGTCCAGGCATTTTTTTTAGTTGCACATACAGACACATGAGAAGAAATCATCAATAAAAAAGGACAGACTGGATTTACAAAAATCAAAACGAAACAGTTGTCGCGGAAAGCGATCCGCGCTAACATCGACTCGGCGCGGACACAAACGTGGCGCTGCATTGCGCCGCGTTCATTAAAATAATCACTGTTACGGACAGATTAGCCTTGGTTTGTCGCAACACAACTCATTAGTCTTTCTAATTATTATTGTTGTTGTTATTCGGCTGTATTTAAATCTTTCCTTTTGAAAAGGCTAATTAGCGAAGGGGTCGCGGCGTGCAAAACACGACAGCGCTTCCCGAATAACATGTTTATTTCGCTATAAATATCCGGGCAGAGCGATGCCAAAGGGAAAGCCCGTTTCCGGCCCTTCCGACTCGTCTGAAGGGCGGCGAAGCTCGTCTGACGTTTCACATAGCCGCACCGACCAAAACAAAAAAAGAAAAAGAGTTCCCCACAAAATTATCAGTCTGGCGTAATACGAAAAATCTGTCCGTAAATTGTCATGACGAAATTAAACAGTTCCAGTGAATAGAGGGGTGGAATTCTGAGTAATAGAAGTTACGTATCGGCCAAAAAAGGTATAGTCCTCGAGAAAAATTCGGAAATCATCCAAAATATGTTACTGAGATCGGGGGAATTCATAATGAAAGCAAGATACGACTTTATTCTGAGTGTTTGCTTGATACCTGACTTTTCATTGGTACCACAATGTGAGTCAGTTCACTTACAGTGTTATATTATTATATTCAGATGCGTATAAAGATTAAGCTTAAGTAGAAAGTCTGTGTAAATGCTCAATCGAAATGTATAGAATTGTAGGATAGAATCACAAAAATGTTTTAATACTATTGAAATCGGAAAGGTAACATAATAGTTCTACGATAAAACCGTAACAGAGGAAAAAAACACTCATAAAAACTACTTTTTTCATAGATTCATCGAGACAAAGATTGATATCGTTTTTCGGCAGTTTTGGTCCCACACCGTGAAATTCTGTTTAGTATCGTTGCCTACTGACGTGACTGGTCAGCCTTCCTAACTACTGTATCTGCTTTGGGATAACTTCGAATGGGTTCAGTTAGCCTGGTGAAGATAACTGTGTAACTGCTTGAATAAAAAAGTAATAACACTAACACACTAATCAAACGTAGTTTGAGATACACGATTCTTTTCTAAAAACAGAAAATGTATGAGAGCTATGATCTATACATATATTTGGCAACTCCATTAAAATTTCAGGACCCCCAGAAACATCTAAAAACTGATATGACGTATAAACAGCGTAGTTCCATCGGATCTGTAAAGTTGACATAGACTATGACAAACGAACTGCACTGGAGCCAGCAGAAGTATCTAGGAAGTCGTGAACGAAACATATTAAACTGAGAGAAAAACAAGATCCGCAGACGAAGAACTAAATGAGGAAATTACGAGAAGTAGAGAAGAGAAAACTGAAATTTAGGTTAAGTCACGAAACCACAGTAACAACTTGGTTGAAGCTAAAAATGATCAGCTGACAGAAAAAGAAACAGAAGAATTAATAGCTGCGCTTGAAGTTTAGTACATAATCAATCGATTGAAGTTAAAGGGAACAACTATTTCTGACATTTGAGATAAGAGGAGTCTCGAGAGATGAATATTTCCATGGTAGACGTTGGCACCGCTTTACACTGAACAACGTTAGATCTATCGCTTTACTCTTACGCAAATTTCTCTTAATCTCTATTAAAATGGTGAGTCATTTCTGTCGGGAAGATGAAGGGATCATATACATGGACAAAGGACCTGAAAATGTTTCGAAAACCAGACGGATTTACGAAAAAATGTAGGCTGAAGAGCAGCAACCAAATCGCAAAACTTGTGTAGTCGTCTTTCTGCTTTTATTTTGGATATAGTTTCTAGATTAAACGGGGGAACAAGGGGCGTGGATGCATCATGCTGACACACAAAACAAGTAATCAAGCACTGAAGCTCGTCCCTGCGTTACATACTGAAAGCTGTGCGATAATTCTAAGTTCATAGAGACGACAAAACTACACCAAACTTCTTTAAATAAAACAATCTTCCTGATTTGAGACCCCGCGTTATATGGCTACAGCTAGTCATTCAATACAAATTTTTACTGCACTAAGACTTTCGATCATCAACTGGTGCTTTGCTGCATCTACATTTGCCTTGGAACAGAATGTTGTCTACTGTTTAACATTAACCCTAATTTTTCTAAACAGCTTTCTTATTATGCAGAAGTCTATTTATTATGCCGCTGTCTACCCTGTGTTTGTATGTAGCTGGGTAAAATGGTTCAAATGGCTCTGAGCACTATGAGACTTAACGTCTAAGGTCATCAGTCCCCTAGAACTTAGAACTACTTAAACATAACTAACCTAAGGACATCACACACATCCCTAGCTGCCGACAAACGCGCAATTCACGTAGTTTTTGTAGAGAAAAAGCCCCTAATATCGGTTAGCTACAATGTTTCCTGCTTTTTTTGCCATTATAAACTTGACCAATACATATGGCTTTGTAAATTATTTTCTGTTTACTTGTTTATAGTCCTTTGTATGTACTACGCCTTTCTTTGGACGGCAACCGTGGACATTTAATTCACTTGCGTACGTTTCATGTATTGTGGTAACAGGCCAATATTTCGGTGAAGGATGACTTAATGGCGTTAAAACAGAGGAAGACAATGACTATGTCTGAAAACCATTAATCGGTATCTACATATATCCATCGCATTTCATTGATCGCAACATGACAGTTGTATGATCAGCATGTGTACTAACGCAACGTGTTACATCTCGTAGACTGTTACCACTGTTACAGAGACAAGCATAATTAGATGAAATTCGCGCCAGAATACAGCTTAAAACTACTATTACATTCTTCAATTTATTCCTGTGTAGAAGTAAATTAATCTGTTTAATCCACTGTCCGCTAAGCGACTTATGTGGAACAACATGTTACCATTTACTTGGTTTTACCTACTAATATAAGCTGCGCACGCATATGAAATACATGAGTAAATACTAATTGAATTCTGTTTACAGGTTATCAGCTTTAACCAGAGTATCACATTACTGGATGAATATATGCGAAACAAACTACCTGTAGCTAACAGTAAAGAATCCACGGAAATAAAGTCAGGAAACATAACACTGTTGAAGTGGACTTAATTTTTTCTAATTAGGCTGTCTAAGACACTACATACACGCATTCATTTAGTTCTCAATTTCAAATCCTGACACCTACTATAGCTATTTAGTACCGCTTGTGGTGTCTATCTATTTAATTAAGAACGAAACTATTGATAGTGAACCATTAATTACTCCAGGCTAGGGTGAAATGACAGGAATCCATGACAACTAATACGGAAAAAATCAAAAAAAAAAAAAAAATCAGGAGACTGCAGTGAACTGCAAGATTATCGTGATCTTCACATGTTGAATATGAAATTAGGTTTTCATTAACTAAGTATCTTCTCTACTGACATCGCGATTATAAGACGGGATACAATTACTCGATTATACAGAATTTTAAATACACTAATTATGTCATGTGAATCGGAAGTGAAGTCACCTTCGCTGAATAAGATGTAAAATATAAAGATCGGGGCTCAGCAGAATGAAACGCTTGTATATTTGCGTGATAATGGACGTTCTTACCGACGGAATATTATCTGGACTGCATTATTACTTAGCTATACGCCTTCCAAAAAATTTCTTCTTGTAAGTGCTAAGAATCTTCGTTGACCTCTTTACTGTTTCTCGTCGCTGTATCGCGATAAAAGTCGTCCTTAGAACTGAAGAATTGTTTTAAGTCTATACACGTTAAAATAACTCGGAAAGGCTATCACAGAAGCTCTTCCAGCAAGGCACTGCAAATGGAAATATTCACGGAATTCAACCGCACTCCAAGTGAAGTCTCTCGCCAGAGTAGGAAGATTTCGGTAGACATGAATATTTAAAATCTCTTAACAACGAATTAACGGTAGGGCTATGTACCACATAAAATTATTTTTTGAGAACATTAAAGAATAAAATGATAACGCACTAAAAGTAACCTACAGACACAATGTGGATTTGATGCATGCGGTGGCACTACACTAAAGTTTTTCGTTCAGCCAGACCGTAATGGCTTGTGATTCGTGGTAACTTCGAATATCTGGCAACGCTGAGGCAATAACACAGCTATTAACGTTGTCGCTTTGAAAACAACGATTCTGATAGTTTTCATGACACGTAAATGGAGAAATACTGTTGTACTGGCAGTGTGGAGACCTCGTGCTAAATGAGACATGTGTTACGTTCGTGCTTCATCGAGGAAAACAATGACATTACCAAAACGCAACTCATATGACAATAATGAGCAAAATGATTTAAGAAGGAAGCATTACCATACTTCAACAGTCTGTGCGTCGTCGTGCGTCGTCGTGCGTATGAAAGGAGGAAAAATATGGAGTATCAAAAATATCTCACAAACTTAATGACTTTGTAGTCACGTTTTTCAAGAAACGATGTTTTGTACCTGACTGTGATACATTACTGGAGAAGTGAAGATGTATGTATGTCCTCATTTCCACACTAATCTAAGCCATGTATAAGACGTGCATTGTCAATTTTATTAGATTCTCGTGCTCTTCCATTCTCGAAGGCTGCGTTAGTGTGGTTCTACTCTACTGGAATTTAAGTGATTTTTATCGTTATAGTTTTTAAAATGTGCGTAACGAGAGGCGAATAACTTCATCTCACAATGTTTTGGGAAGTCTGTTACCAATATTTTTTTTGTTTCATAGTAGCCCTCGACAATAACAATAGCGCTTTATTTGTTGATAGCTCTCTCCTACACTCTGGCGCAAACCGCACAAAACACTCACAAATTTCTTTGATTTGCCGTTTCTAGTATAGCAGAATCGGACAAGCAGAAATTTTACTTTCCAAATGATGCTTCTAACTGCTTATTAATCTGTTATCTTTGATTAAGTACAAGGGAAAAAGTCTCATTTTAACGCATCGATCCAAAGGGCGTTGCAGTATCCCGAAGTGGCGTCTGATGTTCTGATTCCAATATGGCAAGGTACTTATTGTCAGTTACAACAAATGCGCGTCATGGGGAACTTCATTTGCTGTGTGGATTCTACCACATAATTAAAATTAATAATACATACTCTAGGTCACTGGAAATCTCTCGGTAGAGTGCAGGACTTGAAAGTACCTCGCGACGCGATATACTACGGCGGCTATGATGGGCCACTGATGTTCTTAATCAGCAAGAGTATTATGATTTTACTTTTTTGCTATAGATCGTCTTGCATTTGGTCAAATGGGATTATGAAAGATGAGGAAGCCCAACAGCTAGCATCTGGAAATGGAATTTTTAATTCCGGAATAGGTAATATTATAAGTCAATTTATCAAAAAATGCAGCTGTTAAATATGCTGCTACTTCAAAAAATTTAGTTTTCTATTTAATAACGTATTTCAGAATCAATATTAGTTTTAGTTGCACTAAAGACTTCGTTAAAGATTTCAGAACCAACACATCAGCACTTTAAGGAAGTGTATAATTAAATATTGTACCCACACGATCTATTTGACCGTTAGACGTCAGTTAAAGGTTTTTTTGTTTGTTATCGGATTTACTGGTGGTAAGAGATTGAGGCTGGCATGCGAGTGTGTTTGTGTGTGTGTGTGGGGGGGGGGGGGGGGGGGGAGGTTGGTTGGTTGGTTTGGGGGAAGAGACCAAACAGCGAAGTCATCGGTCTCATCGGGTTAGGGAAGGACGGAGAAGGAAGTCGGCCGTGCCCTTTCAAAGGAACCATCCCGGCATTTGCCTGGAGTGATTTAGGGAAATCACGGAAAACCTAAATCAGGATGGCCGGACGCGGGATTGAACCGTCGTCCTCCCGAATGCGAGTCCAATGTGCTAGCCACTGCGCCACCTCGCTCGGTTGGGGGGGGGGGGGGGGGAGGGAGGGGGGGGGGGCATGAGGAGGAGGAGGAGGAGGAGGAGGAGGAGGAGGAAAAGGGGAGGGAGTCTTGGTTCTTGCTATTGATGTTGTCTCAAAAAATTACGCCTTCCTTCTAACATCAGGGCATATTTAACATTATAGTAGTTAGTGTTCCTATGTAGTCCCTTTGTCTTCCATTCTGCGAAGAACCTCATTCCTTAGCAGTTGACCTAATTTTCAGAATTCTTCCATAACTCTGCATCTCAAACTCTTCGATTCTCGTTACAAGTTTCCATTGCTGCTGTCAAAAGAAAACTGAGCTTTCGGAAGCTTAGTTCCTACTATTAAACATTAACATGGCTCGTGCAGTTAGCACTTTCTGTATTTTCAGTTGATATTGTTGTTACTTTCCCAGTGGAAATTGAGCCACACATTATGTGGATACTGTAAACAAGGGAGCACATGTCCCAGTATAAACGTAGGTGAATATGAATGCTTGCTTGTAATGTCCTGATTTACACTCTGGTCATAAACTACTAGGTGAACGTATGAATGAATTTCAACATCACACTTGTCTTGCACAGTCACCTGACTATTAAGAACTAACCGGAAGCACATTTTTTTTTCGTCAACCGAACTAAGTATAGAACCCCATGTCGGATGCTATAATATTTGATACGGAAATGTTTTAGAAGGTGTAGGGTCCGTTTCGTGAGAGGTTATAATTCTTAGCATCGACGGTTGACAAACTAAATTAACGGAGGAGGCAGAGAAGGGTCAGAAACGAGATGAGCAAATCATCACGTGTAAATTTAATCAATGCAAGAGCATCACACAATTTTTTTCTCTGAAACACTTGCAGTTAAGGCAATACGAGAAAGTCACAGAGCTTTGTGAAATGCTTTTTCTTAAAATTTTGAAATCCGACAATACACAACGCTGTAGAAACTTACATTACTTCTTGCCATAAATACGTCACGTAATGACTAGACTATTAAATTAGACCGATGCGATGTTAATCTTAGGATTGCTGTCAGTCACTTCTTTCTGTAGTACGAACAAGGATAAAATATCCTGGTATCCATGTACCAACGGCCGCACACCATAGAGTGGCTTCTGCGACATAAATGTTTTTTATTATAAGTAGGGGGCTTACACCAAGGCAACGTTAAATCTAATAGTCTAAATATTTCCACTATTTTTTAGCAAATTTGTAAATATCCCTTTACTTTTAATTTCTGTTGAAGTTTCGATTTAACAAAAAGGAACGAAGTATGTGAAAAAAAATTGTGGGAACGAGAATAGGACCGTCACTGTCGCAAAGACGTGATTTATAGAATTTCTTGATTTAGAACTATGAATTAAGTAATGAGAATTATCTGACACGAAAAGAGGTGAGCACAGAACATTCACGCTCGCAAAAAAGGGGGAAAAGGCAGTGCGTGTCGCAGGAAGAAAACACAATGCGAAAAGCCAAATGTCATATTTAACAGAAAGCAGAAGAAAAAGGAAATCTCTGGTCTTTTGAAATTCATACTCGCTGAGTATCCTGAAAGGGGAAATGGAAAGCGTGGCACAGGGCAGTGGAATTCTGCGCGCCAGGAATAACGCGTAATTACGCTTCTAAACTCGGCAGACAACAGCAACGGAAAGCGGGCTGGCGAAAGTCAAGTCGAATGCGGTCTACCGGTGGGCACCAGGTTTCCACCGCATGCGACAGTGGAACTACGGCGGATATTATTAAAATAACAGCGCTTCTGAGGAGGACCGACTGCCGCGTTTTCGTGCCTGTAGAGTCAAAAAAACAGCAGGAGCTCGTAGTGTGCACTGTGACTTCGCCCAGCGTACTGTCTCTACACATGTCTACCTGCGACTCCTGCGGTGTTTGTGTACGCTACACGTAACTTCTAAAAAAGCCTGCATCAGCGCAAACAGAACAGAGGGAAAAAGGTCGTGCTGAGTCGATTTGAGAAGCACCTCTTGCCTATACCGAGAGCAAAATTTTATTTCGTTGTTGTGCAATAACTTTTAACAGATTTAGAAACCAGCTGACAGCGACATAGAAATAAGTGAATCGAACTTAACGTGTAATCCACGCTAATCTTGTTTTTATTACATGACTACAGTAGGAGCTATTGGCGTTTCGACTCGGTAGAGCGAGAATTACACAGAAAAGACACAAGAGTGACGAATGAATTTATCGGTAGTATTTTCAGCTTAACAAGTGAAAGCAGTAGTCTTTTTGCTGTCCATTACGTCAGTACGAGGTGTGGGCCCACTTAGAACCAATTACACGTTTTATAGTTACTTAGTATTGGAAATAACGTGGGAATCCCTTGTTGCTTTGCCCTGAGCATTTTTAAATAAACTAAGGTGCGCCTCAAAACTGTTAGAAAGTGGGCAAGAAAATATTAAAGACTGGCCTTGCAAACATAAAAGTTGTAACTCCATCCTCCAATCGTATCTGTTTGATAATAGCAACCATATCACTGATGACTTCTGAGATACAGAAAGTGGAAGACGAATTTAGAAAAAGAGCTTTAGGATAAATTTTGGAGACATAAAATTTTTTTTCGTTGAACAAGCTGTAGAAACTGAAAGAAATGTCGTTGAGAATCTCAATATATTATAAAAAAATTTTTATCTGTATTTAATGAATGACACAAAGGAAAGTAGTAGGAAACTGAAATTACGATACGTAACAAAGCATCAGTAAATGTAAAACTTGATCTGTAAGGAGAGAGGAAAAAGTTTCCATCATCACATACTTTGGTGGAAGAATAACCCAAGATGGCAGTCACTTCCTGGGAGATAGAAAACAGATCTCCACAAGCTAAAACGGCATTTGATAATGAGAAGACGCTATCAACACAAAAACTGTAATGGCGACCTCTGTGTCTCTGATGAACAGACAACAGGAGAGCCCGAGAGAAAAAGATCGCAAACGTTGATAGTACAGCATTAAGGGAAGCGTCAAGCAGATCTCATGGACAGACAGACTGACGACTGGAAAGAAACCGCTGGGAAATCCTCAAGGAGACGTGCATGTGTAAGCATCGCCCTTTCATAAGGAACATCACAGGAAGAATAATGCCAGGACGAAATCCGTGAAGGTGACTTTGCTCGTACTCCAAGAAATGGATATGGGATCCCTTTGTCTCAGTATTTATAAACAATTTATTTTCTAGGGGAAACAACACTTAGTGATTGTTTGATGAAGACGCTGTTTACGAAGCAAGATCGTTCCTGGATACATAAAGGAAAAAAATAGGCGACATAGAGAGTGTTTCGATGTAATGTACGAAATTTGCTCTTTCTTTGCATGTGAATAAAAGAATACATGAGTATCAGAGTACAGCATTAGTGGACCTGACGGAAGAATTCGAATAAATGCAGAGTCACGGAGTTAGGTCAACGTCATGTCGTGACAATTCACACGAAAGTGTGAAAGAGACGCCCAGCGAACGTAAATGGGAAACCCCAGAAGAGTGGTGTCGTTGTCCTCTCGGAATCCTGTTCGGTAAATTTAGAGATCTGAGTCGTGATACACGATGCAACAACTCTACTGTCTCCTTCGTGTATTTTGCGTAAGGATGAATATAAGAAATGATAAGAAATGAGGAGCTATGTGTAGGATCATTTTTCAATTGCCCCATTCGCGAAAGGAATACGAAAGCGAGCGATTAGTGTTGGCACGAAGCACTTAACCACCATGTCTAGTACAGAGGCTTGGGTAAGTACATTCTAGTCGTCCCACGTCAGTGCCATTATGGAACAAGGGTGGTGCGTTGTCTGCAGGTAGTACATCTTTCAGGCTTCCTGTAGACATGGTCACGCTACGGTTCGGGTAATACGTGCATCACAGTCTTCGAGTGAAATAGCGCGCTAACTGGAAACATCTCCCAAAGTTGAAGTACGCGGGACAGGACGATTACTGTGTGCAAAACGTCTAAATTTAATATAGATTCATCGTAAAATTCTGCCGGTATTTGATTCAAATGTAACATCGCATCCGGCCGTAGTGATGCGGCGACAACAGTTTGGCTAAAGTCGCACAGACGTGGGCTGTACTGAAACACCATGCAGTCGAGATCTTGTACCATTTGATATCCATCTTTTCGGCAAACTTCGGCAATCTGAAAAACCATCTGGAGAATGAGGTTTTTATAACGGTGAGGAAATTCGCAGAGCGGTTATCGAATTGCGGCGTGGCCAAGGAGAGGATTTCTACCGTCGAGAAACTGAACCGTTGGTAAAAGGTTCCGACCGCTCTTTACATGGACTTGGTGACTACGTTGAAAAATAGCGTCATATATCTGTGTCACTTGTGTGACTTTTAATAAAAGTTCCTAACTTGCGATGATAATGTGTAACTTACTTTATGAAGTCTCGTCGTATATGTGGATACAGATGATTCCGCACATCAAGCAGATAACACGAAAATTAACAATACCGAACTAAGGCGAGTTGCTAAAGATAGCGCTAAATGGAGCATGAAACTTGTTTTAGACCAGTCTTCAGGTTCACAAATTAATGATGTTCAGCATATCCACGTATTCGTTAAACTGTTACTTCTTTGTCGTGTTAATGACTGGACACGATTCACATATCACCAGAAGGTTGGTCTGTAATCCCACTCCAGCGTTGTGTTTCACTGAACTGTCGACTTGAGCTCTGGAAATTGTAAGGCTTTGAGCTGTAGTAGTTGTTATTTAAGTTCACGTTATTTCCGGTGGTTTATTCATCCAAACTCAATCCTGTAGCTGTAGTCCTACATGTACCTGAAAAATATGCAAGACAGATACTTTCCGTGGTGGGGTGGCATGTCTGGAAGTTCAGTTTGTTCGTATTGCCATTTATCAACACTGCAGTTCCATGTATCAACGGCTGATTAGGGTAGAGAAATCCGCACCAGCACTGCACGACAAAATTCTTAAAATATATAAGCAAGATACTTAGGGAAGGCGCAGGAAGCATCACAGAAAAAATCTTCCAAATGTTTCTAGCCTCAGATTTAGGGTCGCCTATTTATATCAAACCACAGCGCAAAATTTACATATATGACTACATCTACTACATAGAAACAAGCCACTTAAGCGAGAACAGACTGAAGTAATCCTCAGCACGAGCCTACCGACAATCAATTCAGTCCAGATCCCTCATATACGTCCAGCGGCGCCGGCCGCTGTGGCCGAGCGGTTCTAGGCGCATCAGTCCGGAACCGTGCTGCTGCTACGGTCGCAAGTTCAAGTCCTGCCTCTGACATGTGTGTGGTGTCCTTAGGTTAGTTAGGTTTAAGTAGTTCTAAGTCTAGGGGACTGATGACCTCAGATGTTAAGTCATATAATGCTTAGAGTCATTGAACCATTTTCGTCCAGCGGCAATTAATTTTCATCACACAAATAGGTCAAAACGTAAGAGCTATATAGCCACCACTCGAACATTGCTAAGAAATATAAAATCAAACTGTTTTGCGATCAGATTGTAAATTTTTCCCTGACGCTAAACACAATGCGCTTGCTTAACTCGTTGGAGGCTTGACATTTTCAGAATGAAATTTTCACTCTGCAGCGGAGTGTGCGCTGATATGAAACTTCCTGCCAGATTAAAACTGTGTACCGGACATAGACTCGAACTCGGGACTGAGGTTCCCAGTTCGAGTCTCGATCCGGCACACAGTTTTAATCTGGCAGGAAGTTTCACTTGACATTTTTTCTCGCCAAACTCAAGGGTACTGATGTAAAGGAATTTACCGACTATTTGTCATTGCAACGTTGGACTCTTACATCTCAACTAGGAACCAGATAAATAATTACCTTTTGGAGTAAGACATTGGAGGAAGTCATTTTATGTCTACAATAACAAATCTTTGTGTGATGTAACTATGTTTTTTCTCTCTTTTTTAAAAAATAATTTATGACTATTGTTATTACTGATTTTGTAACTTTAAGAGAGGAAATAAAACGTTTTTAAAATGCGTTAACGTTTGTAAAACCTAATAATTCTTATTTCAGGTCAATATAAGATGCATAAAAAATCATGGTTCTGTAATTTTTCTTTGTCGAGAGATGTACAAATTATTTATGACCAGGACTGAAAATACATACAAAAAAATATTGCATCCTTGCTGTTTCTCCTTCAGGTATTATGACTAAAATTATACCTACACGTGAGTTGCGTTCAACAAAAACTATGATTCTGTAGTTTTGGTACATTACATAAATGACATAGTAGAATAACAGGTAGTATTGTTAGCGCTGATAGAGAAAGAAACATAAATTAATGTGTAAGAGAGAAACTGGGAGCCGACATTTTCTCTTTGTTGTTTTGTTTGTTTGGCTGCTAGTTTTGTACATACGTAGAACTGCACATCATTCAGTGTTAATCCTATTTTATATCCTTTCAGAATATAAATTGTATTTTAAAGTAATAAAAATTGGTCACATAATCTCTGAGCTTTTGTGGCCGGCCGATGTGGCCGAGCGGTTATAGGCGCTTCAGTCTGGAACCGCGTGACTGCTACGGTCGCAGGTTCGAATTCTGCCTCGGGCATGGATGTGTGTGATGTCATTAGGTTAGTTAGGTTTAAGTAGTTCTAAGTTCTAGCGGACTGATGACCTCAGATGTTAAGTCCCATTGGGCTCAGAGCCATTTCTGAGCTTTTGTGTAACCAAAGCAATTGCTTACAATACAAGTACAGTTTACATGCACTAACATAAAATAATATATATAATTGTTATTGTTTTTTGTGCTCAACAGAATGTTCTTCATCATGATCAGAGGCAAAAGTTAACTATTATTATTGATAAAGGCAAAAGTTGTTTATGAATAACATTTTTATATAAGTTCGATGAACCATTGAAGTGGTTACATATATATTGTTTTAAGTTTTCTTACTTTTTTGTTCTACCATTTTATAGAAGAAACTGCGTTTTCTAGCGCTATTTGATAAATCTGTATCGTCTTCTTTATTTTTACTACAACTGCCCTCTGTTTCACGTTACAGATCAACAGCTTTCGAACAAAACTTGAATTAAACATCGAAAAGTTAAATTTTGCTATAAACACTGTTTATCTTTAAGTAACAGACTGGAGGATAACAACATAGAATAAAAATGTTCAGAAGGTTACGCGGCCCTTTATATGCCCTCACTCAGTTTCTAGACGATCTACCATTTTCAGGTTTTAGAGGAATCTTGCAAGACACAGATCGCATACGTAGAGAAAGAGACTGTTATGAGGTAACGCCCGATAGGTATGAAACACTCCGAACGTATAGGTAACGTGGGTACGGCCATAACTGACCAAAGCTGCTAGGAAAACAGCCGTAGTCAACGCTTACTTAGGACAGTCTACTGTAGTCTACAGTAATTTTACAACTCTAGCTACAAACGTTTGCAGTGATCGTTCTGTAGGTGGAAGACCGCATTAAAAATGGTGGGAAACGTGACGGCCAAGACGGGAGAGCACCAGTGGCTACTTTGCTCGCGGCGGTACGTAAGGCACGGTGTGATTGGCTGCCCCGCCCCGCAGCGTACACACGCCGTTCGCGGTTGGGCGACCATCGTGCGCCGCCCGAGGCCAGACCGGGGTGTTTCCTGCCCCGGGGACAGCCGGAGAGTAAATACAAAGCGCGGCGCGGGCCACGCGCCACGCCAAGTAGCCAGCCACGCACAGCGCGCATTTCAATTGCTAATATTATTCGCAATTTGAATTTCATGTTTTATTAATTTATGAAAACACGCCGGTGTTTTGGCAGCACTGCTGGGGAGTTCCCCAGCCGTCTCCGGTGCTTCCCGGCCGCGCTCTACCCCGGCCAGCCCCAACAGAGTCTGTCTGACGCGTCGGGATTCGATTTTCTCAGGCCGGCTACAGGTCCCCCCGGAAATCAATGCCCCTCACACATAGACGCTGTTGCGTGCGGCGTCCACCTGTACTGACAAAAGCGATAAGCAACAGATACAAAATACTGCAGAACGAACTAAGGACTTGTAAGTAGGCTGTTTAGGTTTTTATGTTGGCAACGCCACGTAGCGCTCTGCATGAAAATCACTGACTGTGCTATGTGCAGTCTGTGGCTGGTTTGCATTGTTGGAATTTTTGCTATTGTAGTGTTGGGCAGTTGGATGTGAAAAGAGAGTAGCGTTGCGCAGTTGGAGGTGAGCCGCCAGCAATGGTGGATGTGGGGAGAGAGATGGCAGAATTTTGAGAGCGGACGATCTGGACGTGTGTCCATCAGAAAGAGTAAATTTGTAATACTGTATATCATGAACTGATATATATATATATATATATATATATATATATATATATATATATATATATATGATGACTTTTGAACATTATTAAGGCAAATACATTGTTTGTTCTCTATCAAAATCTTTAATTTGCTAACTATGCCTATCAGTAGTTAGTGCCTTCAGTAGTTAGAAACTTTTATTTAGCTGGCAGTATTGGCGCTCGCTGTATTGCAGTAGTACGAGTAACGAAGACTTTTGTGAGGTAAGTGATTCACGAAAGGTATAGGTTATTGTTAGTCTGGGCCATTCTTTTGTAGGGATTATTGAAAGTCAGATTGCGTTGCGCTAAAAATATTGTGTGTTAGTTTAGTGATGATCAGAATAAGTAAGGAGAGAAATGTCTGAGTACGTTCAGTTTTGCTCAGCTGTTTGAAAATCAAATAACGTAAGGGGTTTACCAGCACAGTAATTCATTAATTTTACTAAGGGGGGGTTTCATAGACTGAACCATTTAGATGTACTTACAGTAAAGGCGTCATCTCACTTGACGTGAAAGCGTCCGCGGCCATAGTGCGTGTCGATTTTTATGACGTCACAATGTAGAATTCCACGTTCCACTACATTGCGAAACGAGAAAGGAAGACTCATGAACGACCACTAGCTTGTAGAAACATCCATACCCGAAGACTGGAAAGTTGCACCAATACGCAAGAAAGGAAACATAAGCAATCCCCAGAAAGTCTGTCAACTGGATTAACATTTAACTGCAAAAACAGCCTCAGTCAGGTGTTTTTATGCCGTTGTTAGCGTTTTCAGTCGGGAGAACATCATCAGACAACATTTAAGACAATGGTGACAAGAACCTCGAGCAGAAGTGTGACTGATACTAATCAGTATTACTTCGATGTTCATTTCACCACTGCCTAAAATGTTGCCTGACGATGAGCTATAAAACGAAAACGCTAACAATATTGAAATTAAATAAAAACAAAAAATGGTTCAAATGGCTCTGAGCACTATGCGACTTAACTTCTGAGGTCATCAGTCCCCTAGAACTTAGAACTAATTAAACCTAACTAACCTAAGGACATCACACACATCCATGCCCGAGGCAGGATTCGAACCTGCGACCGTAGCGGTCGCTCGGTTCCAGACTGTAGCGCCTAGAACCGCACGGCCACTCCGGCCGGCAAATAAAAGCAATTGATACTTTTTTGTTTTCTTTTTTTTTACAATCAAGACATAGCAACCGCTGCAGTTCCATATAGATGATGTCTAAAATTACTCTAACAACAATATCCTTTTTATAACCTTTTACTAATGAAGACTCTGGAGTATTTTTTCAGAGCTGCTACTTCGAGTACTGCTGAAGCGTTATCCAGGTAAGGAATTTAAGATTTTCGGATATGAAGAGGTTGTGATGAATAAATGACTGTATCCATTACTTTTAGCATGTGCTGTGCTCCATTGTTATCAGTATTAACAGTCTAATCAAAACTTGTTCCGAGACTGAAAAAAATTTCCTCTTTCGCTACCACGTTTGAACAGATGGCGTTAGTTTTCAGAAGAGAGACATTTACGTTCTGCATATTACGACTATTTTATTAGGCTGCTTTCATGTTGGGCGACTGTTCCTTCGGTACAAATTTTTCATTTGACTTTAAACTAACTTCCTGATGAACTAGATACCTGGAATTTCAAACATAGCACATAACTGGATAACAAGGCAATATTAACCAGCTCTCATGTCGGTCTGTTCCGTAGGGGTTGGTAATGTCTGACATCTCGACTACCCTACAGGACCGTCATGTTGTGCTGGTAATATCAGAATGCGTTCCAGGCAGTATTGCCAGCGGACAGAGAGGGCTGAGCAGAAAGAGAGAGAGAGAGGGACAGTGAGAGGGTGAGGGGGGGGGGGGGAGAAGAGATGGATATCAGTCTTTCTTGTCTGTATGTCTGTTCGGTACAAATTTTGTAATTGAAATCAAAATAACTTCTCAATGAGTTAGTGACTTCAAATTTTGAATATAACTCAGAACGGGACAACGAAGCAGTTTTACATTGAGTTCTTGTCTGGTACGTTGCGGAGGGTACTTCGTTTACTATTGTCATTTCCTGATGAGCTAGAGACTTCCAACTTTCAAAGTAACTCAGGACCGAATCACTATGCAATATTAACTCGCTTTCATGTGTGTGACGGATAGTACCTTGTGCACAACTACCATTTCCCCCTTTTCCCGTTCGTAACGTACGGTTCACTGGAAGAACGATTGCTGGTAAGCCTCTGCATGAGCCCGAATCTAATTTTTACCTGTATGGTCTTTTCACGAGATATTCATGGGCGAAGCAATAATTGGTTGAGTTAGATGAAGGGAAACTTAAATAAACCTGTAATGTACCACATGTCTCTGTTGTAATCTCATCAAAACATTCGACATCGAACCAAAAATTTTACACACATCAGACTGCAAAGCAGAAAACAGTTATTTAAATAAAAATGAATTTTTATTATTAAACCAAGTTATTAAATCCAAAACGAAAAGCGTGGGGAGCATACAGTACATAACCGATGCATAAATAGTTCACCACTTTACTTTTACACTACTTCCTAATTGATGAATGAATAGTGCGTCTCCTCAGTATTGTCTATTGTATGCGCCCACTACTTCCGTCTCAAATCATATAAGTACTTTCAGAGGCATTAAAAATTCACAATCACTAATATTCAGGTTTATCTGTGTGGTGTTAGGAATATGTATGGAAGCAAACAAAATGATATCGTAATTTTTAATCCAATTTCAAAATGTGTAAATTTACGTTTTAGGAATAGAATGGTCCCATCTTCCCCTCCCCCTTCCCCTTCTCCCCTCCGCTTCCCCCCTCCCCTTCCCCCCTCTGTCTGTCTCTCTCTCTCTCTCTCTCTCTCTCTCAATCTATGTGTGTGTGTGCGTGTGTGTGTGTGTGTGTGTGTGTGTGTGTGTGTGTGTGTGTGTGTGTATGTGTGGGTGGGTGGGTGGGTGGGTGGGATATATCAGTGTTTCGTATTCTCAATTCTCATAATGTCTTGTGCCTTTTTTTTAATCACACTCTTCTCGTAATATTCCATTTTTGATGAAAACGTGAACCCACTTGTAGGATTCACTCATACCAATGTTAGCGATGCACACGATTTTTCATGGGATCGTCGGATATTTCATCTTTTATTTATGAACACAGTATGAAGAATGAGAAGATCGGTTTCAACTGGAAACAAATAACAATTTGATGAAGTCTGAGGCACTTTGCTATTACATATAGGATCATGCTGAGTTTACTTTCATTAATACTGTATAGACTTCATAGATCAATCACCACGGTGAACGTCTCTGCTGTTGCTAGTTGCTACACAAGGGCCAAATTCAAACATCATTGTAAACTCTGATTACAATGAAATGTTATTTCATATTTGTGTGAACTGTGTAAGTTTAGTTCTTCTATCGAAACGGGCGGAATACTGCATGAGCAAAAAATAAGTGTTTTTTTCCTTTCTTGTCTGGCAGCCGTATTATAAACATATTTTCAAACGTGAGCTATACATACAGTGGAGATATTAAATTCTAAGAGGCTCTTTTGTGTTTAGATCTATTTAAGCCTTCTTAAAAAGGAAAAACCTCCTGGAAAAAAAATTATATCGACTGGCTTAGAATAAATCTTTATATTAGTCTGTTAGTACTGAAATCTACGAAGGGTGGTACCTACTACAGGTTATTCTGTACCGCTGTTGATTTATCATAATCTCTTCATATACGAAAACAGCCTTTGCTCTCTCACCTAAATTACAGTTTTTATACCAATCATAGCAGATGTTTCGAAAATCTGCCCTGCAGACTTCAATAGTAAAACGCTAATAGAAACGGTATTTTTAATAGAATTGACAGAAGTTTTGATATAACTCTTCATTTCGCTCACAGTTGAGAAATGCAGAGAAAAACTGTCACATTTACAGAACCACACTCCATTGTCAATGAAAGGCAAGACTAGTGTATGCGTGGCTAAGTGGTAGAGTGTGCGGAGTTCTTTCCGCCATCTGCGCAATCTTTATTTTGTACGAGTTATTACTTCTCTAGCTCTGACAACGATTTACATATATACGGAAAATACCATGTTCCACCACGGTACACTGTCCAAGCTAAATTTTACGTCTCTCTATAAGCGATAGGGTAAGGGAGTTGAAAGGTTGGAGGGAGGTAAGGGCAAATAACATCCAGCAGAACCATTTTCAGTAAGGTACGTGTTCACATCAACTTTTAGTATGTGAATTGCTGTCCCATTCTTTATTGTCTTCTAATAGATTTGTCTTTATAGGTTTTAAAAATGTTAGAGTACGACTCAAATACATTACTATTATGAAATTAGGAACACACATCCCAATTTGGAATGCACATCACAATAAATACTTTTAGGGTGTCATATGCTTCCCTACCATTTCATAAATACTCTGTTATAGAAACTTTCTGTTCTTATGTCGAAGGTTCCATATCAACAGTCTTCGTGTGCCACAGGTTTTCTTGTCTTAAACATCGACAGTAAATGCATATCCCAGCCTTTATGCTTATGGCGGCAAACACGTCAGCTGATGGAACATAGTAGTATTATCAATCAAATGTAGCTTAATTTACTAACGCTGTTCAGTGGTCAATGTAATAAAGCAGTATATAAATACTAACTAAAATTAAGCGTTGTGTTTGACGAGCAAAACTTTTCACAAGAAACGATAAAACTTTGCGTGTCTGCTACTAAATTATAACTCTATGACTGGGTGAAATCGCTTGTAAACTTAAGCAAAAAACAATGTGCCGATGATGTAACAGACCGTATCAATGCTCGAACATCCTCATCATATCAAAGTAAAACATATCCGCTAAATGCAACTGATAAGTATACGATATTCGCAGTTCATTAACGTAGTTCAAAGAAAATATTATCATTAACAGAAATATTCTAGACTTTCATATTATTCCTGAGATTTCTCCATGGTCAGAGAGTCAACACAGTTCAGTCCAGTGAGGACTCAGAGCTCTTTTCATTTCAGTTATGAAACTCCTTCCGTTAGAATGTTTATTTGACGAGCAAGAAGAATATAAAAACAGGGCAATACAGTTTCAATAAACAATTTTTAGTCGTATTGCCACTTAAATACCTGTCATTCAATGAAAAACACAAATCGTATATACGGCCGCAAACTGCCGCTTATATTGCTAAGTTATTTATAAGCTGAAACGACACTGTCACTTTCATGTATATTCGAAGAGCGTCTAAAACTTTGGCTATATCTATGTTTATTCTTATAACATAATGTAAGGTTAAAGAACCAAAAATATTGTTTTAATAATAAACGCGGCTGTACAAAGAACTGTAAGGAACACGAGAAGTTGAGTGTAATCAAGAAAACGCATCTGTAATACTAGATAAATATGAACAGAAAAGCTGACAATAACAGAGGTTGTCGATACGAAACATATCACATATCAACGTAATGTTGTGAATTCACATTGGAAAGGTATTCATCAGTAGTGACTGATGGAAAAATACGATACAAACTTTTCACGATATCCCCGGTCTGTCAGGCTATCCACCCAGAGTAGCGAAGAGCGCTGTACATAAATAAAATGTTTGCTGTTTAGGTGATTAAATTCGTCTTCTACTCGTATTTTCAGGTATCAGCACACCAATGAGTCGTTGGGAAAGGTGGCGGGAAGCTAGCCCACTGGGAAAACGTTTTTGGATGCCCGCCACTTACAAATTTACCGAAGCAGAAATTATTTTGCAGCGGAAGCAGAAACGTACGTTATACAAGAAACGCTTCAGAGCACTCCAAAATTTTTGTTATCAGATCGGGGAAAAATATTTTTATTCAGTTGTCCACTGAGACGTGGTCACAATCTGAAGCAACACTCCACCCGAGAGATGAAATCGTTGAACGGAAATAAAATCATTTTACTTAACGGGTGGAAAGTTCATGCTGGCAGCAATATTAATCTTTTAATTTTTTCTTGGAGTCCATCGAAGCATTTTCCATTCAAATTTGCCGCTCACTGCGCTCAATCGCTTGTTACGCACCTACACAAAACGAACGTATAATATAGATATTTATAAGATAAAGAGAAATAAAAATACCGAATTAAGTTGTCGTTCTGCACATATTTGATATGTTTATATTTTCATATAAAACCAGTTGATATTTATGTGAGTCATCTCTTTCTCTATCAGGAAATGAGTAGGAATTGAAATAGGGAAGAACTGCTGTTTTAGTATATTTTTTCGTTAATTGTCAAAGGATAGTCACCGATGAATAACATGTGCAGAATGTATTTCTCGGATTAGTGAGCTAAGATACTGTTCTGAACTTGTAGATTAACGAAATCGTATCAGTGATGACCCAGCTCACAAATAAAAACTAAAGGAATTAAAAAAAAAAACTTTTCCGCTTTGTTTAGTAAGGCATGGTGTATTTCTGATATGTAACTGACGCGAAGAAGCGTTTGCGTGTGTTTGCTACTGTGGACACAACGAAAGTTTTCTAGCGGTACTACATGAAATTACAAGGGTCTGGGGGGCTATTCTCAACCCGATGAAAGCGAGCTGAGATCTTCTAACAGCTTCTGTAAAGGAACAGTTCTCTATCTTTATGTAATGTAGTGCATTGAAATAGGATTTCCGTAACAGAGTATTTTATTATCTATAAGTTTCGTTGTCTGTTCTTGTATACGTTATGATACCCTACAATTTTCAGATTTCAGGACTGTGAGTGAAGAGGGAAAATGGGATTCAATTACTTCGTGAACAAATGGTTCAAATGGCTCTGAGCACTATGGGACTTAACTTCTGAAGTCGTCAGTCCTCTAGAACTGCTTAAACCTATGTAACCTAACGACATCACACACATCCATGCCCGAGGCAGGATTCGAACCTGCGACCGTAGCGATCGCGCGGTTGCAGACTGCGGCGCCTAGAACCGCTAGGCCACCCCGGCCGGCCCTCCGTGAACAGCGGGCAACGATCTCAACACCGGAATGAGGAGTCTCTATTATTTCATTTTTTCCCCTAAGTAAAGGAAAAAAAATACTCTACTTCAAATTTTACTAACTGCAAAACACTGCAGTTTTAGCACACTGCAGTAGTAATACAAAAGTCATGTAAGATCGCAGGAGGATTTTAAATAGCTCTCTGTTATGAGAGGAATGAGAAGGTACGTAGCATTTAAAAAACTTTTTTACCCTTTAAAAGCTAGACGTGTACATCATCATGTTGCTGACAACCGTATGATGGCCAAAATGTTTGGCGCGTGCAACAACATGGCTCGGTTACGTATTCAAACGAAATTGATTAAAGCTAATTTCGGTTTCTATGCAACACGGACATGTAACCCTTTATATTTTTTGCAGAACGTTCTCACTGCCCTCTTCGTTACCCTCAAGCTTAACTGGTCTAGCTACGTCGTGCAGCTATCGCGTATCACTTGCAACAGTGATTGTCACCTTCCGCTGCTCCTCGACTTGACCCATATTCATCGATGACGTGGAAAGCCTGCAGCAACATCCCAAAACCGGAAGAAACGAAGTTAGCGTTAACGACACCTTACGGAGAAGTCTGTATCAAGAATCGTTTGCACTTCGTTAGGAGGTAAAATTTTTGAATTGTTTCTTTGTTCGTGTATCGGTATTCGAACGTTGTCGAATTCTACGTTTCAGGCGCGAGGCGCGAAGCATGCTGTATTCAGCGAAATGAGAAATATTTACCTCTGATTTTTACAAAGGTGTCCAATTTTGGAAGCCAGTAAGATTACATCCCACCCTTTTGGTGATTACAGAGTAAATCTACAAGCAACGAACTGTTTCACAATGGACTGCTGGGAGCTGAAGCGTAGTATCTAGTATCGTCTGTGAAAGGCTCAGCTTGCGGAATTTGGAGGAATACACTGTAATGGCACACTGTTTCACCACTCAAAAAAGTTCGTTTCTACGTGCCGAGACGGCCTGGTAAAATGATGTGAGATTGTTGCCAAAGGTGTGAAAATTATGTTAAATTGTCCACTTTATTTATTCTCTAACCTCTAACTTATACAGGGTTTTCAGAGAAATCAGGTACTATGTCATGCTGTGAGAAAAAGTGAGTTACGGCTGCGAATGATGCAGCTGATGTTAGGTCGGGACGGCACATCACAAGAGACAATGAAACGCTTTTTAAGAATGGAACCACTGGATGCTTCGGTCGTCAGTTGTGAATCACAAACATGTAACAAGCATTGCGTTATATAAATGATTAATCATTTCATTAAAATTTGATTAATATTACGGTTGTACTAGACAAGAATATAGCACAGTAGCAGTAAATCACTAGATCAGAATCTCTTGACTATCGTTCTCGATTAAAATTTCAATCTTGGCCCATTTGCTCAAGCTCCTGAAAATGATTTCGTGAACATTTGACTGTTTCTCTGAAAAACGATCCAATTGAGGCCAAATAAAACATATTCATCAACTTCGTATAGCTGTCACACCATCATCTGTAAGGAAAAGCTGCAGTAGTTCATTAGACAATTTCAAACCTACGCACCCACCTAAATATGTTAATTTGTTATTCAAAACTGTTTAAGCAGTTTTATGAGGGGATTCGTGATACGTTACAAAAAATGAGTCACAGTTAATGCGTGGTTACCGGTTCTGCTTTCCAAACTAATTATAGCTCTTCTCCTTCCAGTAGAGTTCGTGGTCGTTGTGTGGCTACTTATTTTATTGTACACGAAAGTCGTTGAAAACAACATCCCACACCATTAGGGGGTTCCGCGACTTGCGGTGGTATTACTGATGTGGAGCCATTATGTTAACTGTTATTCAAGAAATATTGAGGATATTCAGACCAGTTGTCAATCGTGTGATTTTTGCCACCAGTTTCGGGACAACATTATCCCATTGTCAAGTGCTAAAAACAAGGAAACCAGATAGAAAAATTCTCCCAACCGCACATCGGGAACGGTGGATGCATCAGCTTCTTTATGGTTTGAGTTGACAATGCACATGTGTAGCTTGTTTTAAGTTGTGATGAGGTCTAATGGCATGAAAATTTTTCTGAAGATAGCTTATAGCTCAGGACATCCGTAATCCTTATATGTCTGTCGGTATGAGGAGGATTGTTTTCCCTTGTGTCCTTATTTTTAGCACTCGAAAACGGGATATTGTCCCGAAACATGTTGTGGCAATAATCATGCGATTGACAACTGGGCTGTATATCCTCAATATTGCAATAGTATTTTCTTACGGTGCTGAGCTTATTCACCTCTGATATGATCCAATCGCCGGAAAATACACATTCATTGACAATTTCGAAAATACTGCCACTGCCTCAACACTGGTGTACCTCGGGTTAATGCGAACAAATATGCCATTAAAATGATGGATTTTTACTATTTTGATGGCCAACTAACCCCCGACGACAATGGATGCTCTATCAGTTATCCGTAAAATGAAGCTTAATGAACTGTACTTGAATCATTATCCGCGGAGTGTTGTATTTCGTTGCCGACGTAGAACCTTCAGGAAACATGAAAGCATATAAGCAGAGCAGATAGCTTCATATCGTGTTATTGCAACCATTGTGAGAAAGTTGGTCGCGCGTTACGACGCTAATAGCTCGGAAGTCCCCAGGAAAGTGAGAAAACTTTTCGCTTTGTATTACTGCAGTGAACTTCCTACCCCAAATACAAAGTAGAGTAATTTATGAAAGCCAAATACATAACGGAAAGGTCACAGAGAAGATGAAAGTTCAGATCTCCATCCGTTTCTTTACTTTTTTGTACTACGTTGTGAAATCTAAGAAGTAAACACTGCTCTTGCAGCGCCTTTCATAAGTGTGGGCGCATGTCATAGTAGTTATTTGCACATTCTGCAGGCGGATAGGCTGCACCGATTTTGCTTGCCATTCGCGCAGTTTTAGTGCATCGCGGTTTATCACACGAATCTGAATTCCTCTTGACTTCTTTAGTGTTATTCCGTTTCATGTGATACACATATAGGAGATGGCCTTTCTTTCAGCTTGGATTTAGGTTTTATTTTTATGAGAAGCTTCCCTTCTTGTTTCCACAGCGGCAATAGACTGACTGGAAGAAGATGGGCAGGAGGACCAAGTAATGAATTTAACCGATCTGTGAACACCATAAGCTCAGTCGAACGTTCGTTCACATTTTCCCTGTTTCCTCAATGTGCATCTGAAAAGGAAATCCGGAAATGGAATCTGAAAGTGGTACGGAGCCTAATCTCGGGTTGATCTGTACGAGCAGCGCAGTACAGGTTTTCATTCCACTTCTGGTCACCTGCGTGTGTCGGAAACTGTCGCTCTGAACGATAATGGTAATACATTTGTTTAGATAAATTATTTTCAGCGTCGGTGATATTCCAGTCTTACTGTCTTATTATTGTACTACACGATGACAGAGTAGTTACACCAAAAAGCACAAAAAAGTTACAGTGGAATGCATATATATAAAAACGTATCAAAATGAAGTTGAGATAAATTAAGTTAATTTTAAAATGGTGTTTCACTATGCTGAAACCAGTTTTGATTGCGCATACGAATGATGACATTGAATTAACCCTGTAGAATCATCGTAACTAACAAAAAAACTAGTAGCAGAGTTATGATTGAATAGTGTGTAGCTGCTGTTTCTGTGATTTACGATCGCACCGTAAAATTTAATGAATTACAACAGACGTCGGTATCTTTTGGTCTACAATAACAAGATCCACGTATTATTAAAGAAGAAAATAGCAAATTTCATAAACATTTCCTTTGTACCAATACTTTAGAACATTCATCTACGGTTGTTACCCTTTAGGTATGAATTAGCGACTACAGGTACCAGTTGAGGATGCTACCAGCTTCTTAGAATAGACTTCTAGGTAAGGAAAAGAAAAGATTCGTCGTCGTTAATGAAATACAAGAAAATAATTCTGCAGGTTAATTACTTTCAGTCGGTGATTCTTGTATTCGAGTTAACAGTGTGGCACTCACAGAGGAAGGTGAATTAGGTTTCTTTCAGTGATTTGCCACAGTGAAATTTCTAAGAAAAGCGGTTCGTTGAAATTATTTGTAATGTGAAGGTGGCATCTGAAGGATTTAGAGAAACGCAGTGTCCGGCTCCGTAGCGCAGCGGTAGCGTTACCTCCTACCACCCACGGGGGCTCGGGTTCGATTTCCGGCAGGGGCCTGGGTGTAGTGTGTCATTCATCATCCTTTTCATCGTCAGGGACACGCAAGCCGCCGAAGAGAGGTCAACTTAAAAGACTTGCAATACGGCGGCCGAACCCTGCAGGGGATATCCCGGCCAATAAATGCCACACGATCATTTCTTTTCATATAAACAAAAACAAAGCTAATTACTCTTCGTAACAATATGGAACAGAGAGCAGACGTACACAACCAGTGAGAGGACGTATAACGGAAAACATGGAGAAAGCGATATATGAACAAAAGATAAGCATTTTACTGAAATGAAACGCAGTGCTTCGATGTGAAGTGTGATTGAAAATGATTTAAAACTGTTCGAAAAATTATATAAAAAGCGCTATTTCATGTTTTCAGCTAAATTTGTTAAAGTATTGGGAACAATACAAAATCATAGCCAAGCGCTGAAGAATTACGATACGCTCGACAAGTTAAAAATTTTCCTATTTTTCATAAATAATAAAATCCTATTTCTTAGACGAGAACAGTGGTCGTAAACATCTAAAGGAACTTAATTTACTGAAAAAGTAATAGATATATTGGCTTATAGAAAAGCTTTGAGACTGTACATCTTAATAATATGAGGGCATATTACAGAATCAGTAATAAGAAACCCAGATTGAAAATTAGACCACACACATAAAAATTATTCAAATGGATCTATTTATAATATATGCTGACAGGTTCTTCGTGAGGTATTCATTAGTTTCAGAGCAAACAGTCTACCGTGTATCCACTTTTGGGATCATCAGTGTATCAGCCTGTCTCTCAAGTATCTGAGTGAGAAAATCCCACACACTACGACAGTACGCCTTAAAATCTCTTCGCGCCATCAACGTCACTGAATTACTTATACCAAGATAAGAATAAAAACAAGGAAACAACTCTTCGATTCAATCACATTTCAGAAATTCATAGCAAGATGTTCCTCTAAAAACTGACCGAGCGAGATGGCGCAGTGGTTAGCACACCGGATTCGCATTCGTGAGGACGACGGTAGAAACCCGCATCCAGGCAAGCGCCAAGATGGTTCCTCTGAAAGGGCGCCGCCGATTTCCATCCTCGTCCTTGAACAATCGGTGCATGTGTTCCGTTTCTAATGACTTGGGTGTCGATTCGACGTTAAACACTTATCGTCTTTTCTTCCTTCTAGTAAGGTATCTGAAACGTTTTGTACCTTAATGAGCTGAATTCTAGGAAGGTAATGTTGAGTTTAGGCTACACCTACAAGTTGTGGATAGAAATATACAGTATATAATATGACATGTCCTTCCTAAGAGTCATCGTGTGAATCTTCTCTGGTGTTTTGGCAGATATTTTCAATTTTGTGTTTGCATTGTGTAGTTAGAGTCAGCCCACACAAATACTGCTCATAACGTCTTTCAAGGAACGCTCAGCGTCGATTGAAAGTATTAGTTTGTTACCCAAAACAAATAAAATCATTTTAAGGGGAATTTTCACTCCCATTCGATGATGTCATCCTTAATTAGTCTAATGCGATATTCGTTTTCTCGATATGTATTAACAGGGACATTAGAATACGAAGAATAGCCTATATGTGTCTTAGTGTGAAAACTAGATTCTACTCTTCATTCTCAGCATAAATATAGCCTCTCCGGAGAGTCCAAGATACATCTTGGCGTATTATGATCTACGATGTTTATTCACATACAACATAGGTACTGCTTAAAATCGTGCAAGGCTTAGCTATGTCTCACTTTTATTCACATCACTCATTATCCATGGAACACTTGGTTCTTCTGAATGTGCAAGACAATCATTCGCATACAGACGTCAACTGCGCCTTAATGTAAGCGGACGGTGTTTCCAGTAACATCTCTCAAACAATAGTCATAAAATTTCCTTAACACCACCGGCGTCCAAGTCTTCATGAATCCCTAGAGAGGAAACCGAGTAATTTTGAATTTTTTTCACATAGGAAAGTATTTCTTTTTATCAACTCCAAGCACTAAAATTTTGTATAAGGATTTTTTACGCCCTTTATATGATTTGTTCCACAAAAATGATACAGGTAAATAATTATGCGTTACTATATACTTTGTCAGTTACTTCGCAATAAATGAAGAGTGAATTAAGAGTAGTAATATATATTACTACATCACGAAAACAGCGAATATAATTAATTGTGACTGTCTCCTACCATCCGTGCAATTCTGTCACTTCTACGTCTACATGTTAACCTGCAAACCACTGTGAAGTGCATGGCACATTATCATGTTCTTTGCTACTTGATCATTCAGCTACATTTATAATATCTGACCAATTTTTAGAATTCTACATGAGGAGCAATTACTAGATTATATCATAACCCACAAAACCAAACGTTTTACAAAAACACCCGAAGATACTGCTGTCTCAAGCATGCAACCCTAAAGTGAGGAATACGCTCGATGTCAACACATTGTTTAGGCATCCATCTGTTGACGATATGCAATAAAGCACTCCAGTAAAAGCGCCCCTACTAATGTTTTATTTGCCAATTGCATGAACGGAGTGAAAATAAGTCTTCCTCTAAATTACGCAATGGTTTTTTTATCAGACTTATCACAGCCAAACGCGGAGTGGGAAATGGCGAAATTGAGTATAAAACCGACCAGTGTAAGATCTAGAAAAAGATATTTAATTGCTCTAAAGTATTCACGGTAATTAAGAAAAAATTAATTAGTAATCTGAGAGATAATTTGAAAGATTTTATGAACAGATGCTGCAGTTGCGCATAAAACATTACTACGGTGTGGTATTTAACTGTCAAAAACGCTTCCTTCGACTCAAGTAGTAAATTTCGAACATTTAGAGAACAGAAGGTGCTATTAAGGTAAACGAGGTGTCAAAAACTTCACCTCCTCAATGCCTAGCCGTTTCGAGCGTATGAAGTTGCATGATGTGATCTTTAACTGTCAAAATGGCTTTCTTCGAATCAGTTACTAAATTCGGACGCTAGAAAAGCCGCTGATGTTTCAAAGAGATCGTGCTATCTGAACGAAAGTTGAAGACAAATAAATATTTTGGGAAAAAACAGATCAAATATTTTATGAAAGGATTCGTCTAAAAGTAAGAAATAGAATAGAGCAGTGAAACGTTTGTTGCATTTTTGTTTGAATGACGCTCGATATCATATACAGCATGTGAGGTGTCGATTGGGAATTTGAAGTTCAGTGTTTAACTTATAGTCTTAGAAATCAAAAGAGTGCTAGAGGACATTTGTCTGGTGAATTATGATGGTAGTGCAGTCTGCTGTTGTGTGGTTCTTCGCATATTTCTGTCATCTATACCTGTCGGTGGAAGAGAGTTCCAACAATTTTTCAGTCTCAAAAAATCCCTCAACTATCAGAAAAGCGAATGAAGATTGTCAGTTAGCACCAAGTTTACTGTTCATGATTCCAAGCATCGTTCAAAGGAGTGTCAAATATTTCTATAATCTATTTTATTTATTACTTTTAGACAAATCACTTATCAAAAAAATTTGACCCCATATTTGTGCAAAATATTTCTTGTATGGACACAATCAATAACACCTAGGAAAGTGGATCTGTTATTACAAGGGGCGTAATGCAGTACATTCTTTTTCTGAAAGCAGTTTAGTTTTATTCAGAATTCCAATACATCGTACCTCTCCCCACTCTTTTGGCTACGAAAAGCCTGTTTTCCAGCATGATCGCCGCTGGATGCGGCGGTCTTATGGCACCTTACTGGGAGAAAATGTACAACCGCATGCCGCCACTATTGGTCGTCATCGAAGCGAAAGGCTTGCTGCATCAGTAACCACCCGTCCGCCCCCGGTAGCTGAATTGTCACCGGCACAGTAGCTCAGCGTGTTCGGTCAGATGGCTAGCTACCCTCTGTAATAAAACAAAACTGAGTGAACGGACCAACGAAGAACCTGAACGGATGTCGTGGGACGTCCGCCCCGAACGAATACAAAGAAACAATTTAGAACGATAGGAGATAATCAAAGAATTAAAAAAAAAAAGTTGTCAGCGCGGCAGAATGTCGTTCCTAAGGGTCCGGGTTCGATTCCCGGCTAGGTCGGAGATTTTCGCTGCTCAGGAACTGGGTGGTGTGTTGTCCTAATCATCGACTCGCAAGTCGCCGAAGTGGCGTCAAATCCAAAGACTTGCACCCGGTGAACGGTCTATCCGACGGGAGGCCCTAGTCACGAGATTTTTTTGCCGCGATCAATCTGGTAAAGCGCAAGCAATTCCTCACAGATGGTCGTTCCTTGCTCTTTACGGTCTGCTGTTAGGAGGCGAGGAGCCCAGCGGGTACACACCTCTGAGTACTCCAATTGATGGACGAGTGTGTCAGCACTAGCAACAGAGATGTCCATTTGTACAGCGAGGTGTTTGTGATCCGTCGATCACCTCGAATGAGAGTGTCCGCACGTTCCAACCCTGCAGGAGTCACAACTGTGTGTGGGCGGCCAGCCGGCACGCGGAAGACTGGACACGTCTGCGCGAAACTTCCTGGCAGATTAAAGCTGTGTGCCGGACCTGTGGTAGAGCACTTGCCCGCGAAAGGCAAAGGTCCTGAGTTCGAGTCTTGGTCCGGCACACAGTTTTAATCTGCCAGGAAGTTTCATATCAGCGCACAGTCCGCTGCAGAGTGAAAATCTCATTCTGGAAACGTCCCCCAGGCTGTGGTTAAGCCATGTCTCTGCTATATCCATTCTTTCAGGAGTGCTAGTTCTGCAGGGTTCGCAGGAGAGCTTCTGTAAAGTTTGGAAGGTAGGAGACGAGATACTGGCAGAAGTAAAGCTGTGAGGACGGGTCGTGAATCGTGCTTGGGTAGCTCAGATGGTAGAGCACTTGCCCGCGAAAGGCAAAGGTCCCGAGTTAGAGTCTCGGTCCGGCGCGCAGTTTTAATCTGCCAGTAAGTTTCATGTCAGCGCACACTCCGCTGCAGAGTGAAAATCTCATTCAAGTCTGCGCGACTTTGTTGCAGTGATGACAGACGCCTCGCCCAACGACTCACCGTGCTTTCGTTCATTACCAGATCTCCGTAGACACTCTGCAAGAGCTTTGAATATCTGGAATGCTCTGGTTTCCCAACAGCTCTCTGCTTGGAACAAACCTCCATTGCAAGTACCATTTTGAACGCTACGTATAGGGCCTCCATCATTTGGAACTTCATGACAGTATAGCTGCTGAAACGGGAATATACCACGATATCCCACAACAAATACCTCATTTTTTCAACCGAAACTGGCCGAGAAAAACAATGTGTTGCATTTCTAAGTGAACGCTTCTCGTATGTATTATTCGACTTCAAGCTTTGTTTGCGACGCAAAATTGTTTGACGTTTTAGTTTAGACGCCACAGAGTCTGTGACCACTATAAAGGTAGATGCTGACTAGAATGGGAGAGCTACCTGTGGGAACCCGACGCGACAGCAGCGCCGGTACAGGCGGGCCCCTTGTGGGCCAGTGCAGCCGAGTGACGGGCCCCGGGGCGGTCGGCGCGCGGGCATGCGTGTGCGCGGCTGGCTGTAGCGTGCGTGCTGCGTGCGGCCGGCCACGCGTGCTGATGCGTGCGCGCCGCCTGCACGCCCCGCGGCGCGCTCAGCGCACGCGTCGCCGCACACAGGGCAGAGGGCGCCGCTTCGAGTCCCGGCCGGCCCCGCGCACCGAGGACGACCGCCCGGGGCTACTGCGCTAACGCTCTGCTCTCGCCCCAAAATACCTGCTCTTCACGAGCCATCGGGCAGCGTTACGCGTCTCCAAATTTCAACCACGAGAGCGGATTCACGTTCGACCGTATTTGTGACGGCTTGTGATCACAAATGCGTATTGAAACTCGATCGCCAGTCGCTAAATTTTACTTATCAGACGCAGTGGGTTTCGAGAGCTTAGCTCCATCTTCAGAATATAATTTCTACTGGTTAAAGAAGGGGAGACCAGATACGGTAAACTCGCTTGTAAGCCGCTAAACTTTATTGATTAGGGACGATGAGTTTCGTCGGCTTAGCTCCATCTTCAGGATAAGGTTTCTACTGGCGGCCGGTGTGGCCGTGCGGTTCTAGGCGCTTCAGTCTCGAACCGCGTGACCGCTGCGGTCGCAGTTTCGAATCCTGCCTCGAGCGTGGATGTGTGTGGTGTCCTTAGGTTAGTTAGGTTTAGGTAGTTCTAAGTTCTAGGGGACTGATGACCACAGATGTTAAGTACCGTGGTGCTCAGAGCCATTTGAACCATGGTTTCTACTGGTTAAAGAAGGGGAGACTAGATAAGGTACACACAATAACCCGTGTGTCATTACAGACGACACGTCACCGTAAAAGCTGGCATTTGGATACGTGACAAGACGAATGGGATGTAACTGGTAAGGGACGTAGACTGTACGACTTTCTCCATGACATCAGGGAGTGGTTGAGTACGCAGCACACCGATCCCACCCGCGGTATGGTACATTTAGTAACGAAACAAATGCCTTATCCCACGCACTTAAATAGCAAGAGTCTGCGACAGACACATAATGCACTTTCGGGGAAGAAGGTTCCCCAGAAAGCACTGTCTCCTTCTGAGGACAATACACGAATAGGACATACACTACACTTAAACTAACCAGAAACAGAAATACACAGCGACAAGAGACCAAGAACAATGGGCCGAATTAAATGCATTAAAAGACAGAATTTCAGACAAAAGCACATGAACCGTACCTGCCTACACGACATAACAGACACACCTATATGCAACGTAACAACTGTCTCCAGAGGGTGGACAACGACACTCACAGTGACAGCGAAAACAGTGACACTGAAGAGGAGCAGGAGGAGGAGGACGAGATGTAACAGTATATAGGACATCTAGAATTATGAATCATCCATAGCGTGTCAAAATGCACGGAGAAGTTGTCCGTATAAGTCAAATAATAGTTAAGGATTTCGAATTCTAGAGTAAATTAGAGTAAATGTCCGCCCCCGTTAGCTGAGTGGTCAGTGCAGCGGAATGCCACGCCAAGGGGCCGGGTTCGATTCCCAGCTGGGGCAGGAGATTTTCTCCGCTCAGCGACTGGGTGTTGTGTTGTCCTCATCATCATTTCATCTCCATCTCCGATGCGCAAGCCGCCCAACGTGGCGTCGAATGCAATAAATACTTGATGTCGGCGGCCGAACTACCCCGAACGGGGGACTCCCGACCCAAAAACGCCGTACACTCATTTCCACTAGAGTAAATGTAGTGTAAGGTGCTGACAATCTAGCCTTAGCACGCTGCGTTGTACACGGATGAATACCAAACGCAAATACATAGCATTAGCAGTATTATTTCTCTATTACTGACTATAAACTATTTTGCTGTCACTGGGCCGGCCGAAGTGGCCGTGCGGTTAAAGGCGCTGCAGTCTGGAACCGCAAGACCGCTACGGTCGCAGGTTCGAATCCTGCCTCGGGCATGGATGTTTGTGATGTCCTTAGGTTAGTTAGGTTTAACTAGTTCTAAGTTCTAGGGGACTAATGACCTCAGCAGTTGAGTCCCATAGTGCTCAGAGCCATTTGAACCATTTTTTTTGCTGTCACTGGTGGTCAACAGCTGGAAGAAATCATTACGAGGTATTCACCGCCAGTCACAATCGGTGACGGCCCTAAGATATCTCTCCCAACACATTTTTTCACCTTTCTTAAAACAACAATAAATTATTCACATTTCAACCTCAAAATATTTTATATTTTAAAAAAGCGTTTATTCTGTATCAAATGTTGAAGATGAAAAACACTGAAAAAAGGCGATAAACTAAAACTGTAATATATATCAGGTAACAATATTTAAATTTGAAACAAATAAATAAATCTAATTTCGACGAACCAAAGGAATGGCCTGGAAATGAAATGAAATGGTAGCGCCGGGAAACGGCGCCTGGGGTAGTTCGATCGCGTAGTGCAAGTCTTTCTATTTGACGCCATTTTGGCACTTTCTGCGTCGATTATAACTAAGTCTAATGATGAGGACAACACAAACACCTACTTCGGCCGAGTCAGTGCCAGATAAGTTTTACATTCGGACGATAATTTATGGGTTTGTAGTTTTAGCTTAACGATGTCCACTATGGACAAACGATAGATACTAACATTCTGAAGAAGGTTGGGTTATCCCGACTGAAACGTATTATCCCGACTGAAACCTAGGTAAATTTCTAGGTAAACGGTGCAACTGAGACTGTTCATTATTAAAATTAAAATTAATGTATATACAGTTGCTGACAGGGCCGCGAGCTGTTGAAGATACTAAAAGTATTACGCTACAGGAGAGGCGCTTTATCACAAGAGACTACTCGTACAAGTTCTGGGTCTCCTGCAGACAGTGTTCTGTTGCATTACAGCAGACAGTTGCATCACACTGTGGGAGTGAAATTCTTTTGCAACTGGAAACTTACTCCACAGTTGAAGTACGTGGTACAGTACGGTTCTTGCGGCCAAAATGTATAAACGGCTCACAGATTCACCGCGAATTTCTGGCGGTATACCGACCAAACACAATGTCGCATCCCGTGGTAGTTTAATAGTGTCAACAATTTGACGAAGGCAACACAGAGGTGAGTGATGGTGGTCGGGAAGGAATGGTGATCTTGCACCATACTATTTCCACCTTTTTGGCAATCTGAAAGAACATCTGTGTAGAAAGAGACTTTCCAACGATGGGTATGTTCACACAGCGGTTCTCGAATTGTTCCGCGTCCAAGGAGCGGATTTCTGTCGTCAAGGAACTGAATGATTGGTAGAACATTAAGACCATTGTTTACAGAGAATTGGCGACTACGTTAAAAAATAGTTTCATCTATCTGTGTCACTCTGAAGTACACTAGAGCATCCAGTAGAAGTTACGTGGCTTGCCATAATAATAATTAATCTCTTTTTTGAAGTCCCCTCATAATATGAAGGGTGAGATCGAAGAAAAGAGAGGCGCTGCCAAGTCATAGTGTTTCAATAGAAACGATAAGAACTAGAGGAAAGTAATGCATCAGAAATTTGCAGACTTCTCAACATAGCTCATGCAACATATTTAAAGTAATGTCTTGAGCTTGCAAGGTACTAACACTCTGCCGTTCTTTGATCACAAAATACCTGCTCTTCATGAACCATCATGCATCGTTATGTTCTAAAAATTTCATCAACAAGAGCACATCCACATTGAACCACGTTTGTAACGGCCTGTGATCCCGCACGTTTATTAAAACTCTTCCAGTCGTTGAATTTTATAATAATCACACTGCGTTTCGAGGGCTCAGCTCCATCTTCAGGACATAATTTCGGATACTGTCTCGTTGTGACATAGCTCAGAACTATAATAAACGTATTATTGCGTAATAATATTCGTCAAGTGCTCAATCGATTCCGATGTTTACGAAAATGACCGAGAAAGAAGCACGACCGTTTCCACAATTTTGTTCTCGTATTTGGAAGCCTTATCTGCTAGGGACGCCAACAATCTAAGGAATTTAGAGACGTGTTGCGAGAACTCTATTGTGATAGGCCGATATCGTTCATACGAAAGTGTCACAGAAATACTAGTGGAATCTAAATGGGGATCCTTGGAAGAAAGAAGACGCACTTCTCGCAAAAGTGAGTAAGTTTAGAGAACTTACTGTATATTCGAATAATGTCTCACGTAGGGTTCAGAGGAAGAAGATAAGACAGATTAAGCAGTGCACTCAGACCCATAGTCTTTTTCTCTCACCCAATACGGCTATGGAATACGAAATAAAATCTGTAATACTGGCACGGGGTACCCTCCGCCATGCAATGCACTGTGGCTCGAGGAATATATATTTACATGTATACGTAGAGCTATTCCCTAGAGGTTTTGGTGAAGTGAGTATAATCGAAAGTTGCAAAAATCTCAACATATCTTTTGCAAAATGTACGTTCAAACCAAATCATAAGGGTACCACGTTAAACCTCTGCTCTGGTCCCAAAATTCTACTCTTCGCAACCAAATTTGAGTTAGAACAGCTAGAAGAGTGGATTTACAATGAATCAGATTTGTTTCGCTTGTGTTCTTGAATGTGTATTAAACTCCTGCCAGTCGCTAAATTTTTTATTAATCTGTCACAGTACGTTCCACAGCTCGATCATCAGAAGATAATTTTGAATTTTTGCTCGTCGATACGTAGCTCAAAAGCTTCGTCGTCAGAAATATCATCGCACAAAACTCATCATTGATTGTAAGTTAATGTAAGCAGGTAGTGTGTTAATAAGGAAAATTCACTTTTATTTCCCTTGTAATCTCGTCCTCTTCTTAATATGGGGCTGATCAGTAGGAAAGCTATTGCAAATGGAACTTGGAAAGTTCACAGAATAACTTGTGCGATTTACACAACGAAAATCCACGTAAACGTCACCCGTGAGAGAAACGATTGAACACGCTAATATACACTGTTGAAGGTGGCAGCATTTACTGCAACGCTGTGCATCAATTTATCTAGCTCGATTAAAATATCGAATGAAGCAGAAAATGCTTTATTTTCGTAACACATATTTCCAAACGGGTGCGAAACGTGGCCAACTGGGGAACACAGAAATGACACGGTTAGGGGCTTTTGAAATTTGTTATTACAGGATACTGTTAAAGACCAGATTGATTGATGGAGTAAGAAACCAAGACTTCTTGAAACGAGAATAATTTCTAGTAGAGAGCATAAGGAATCGAAGAGCTACAGTACTTGGGCACCCATTAAGACGAGTAATTTTTTAAAACTTGTAGTTGTAAGGTTGAGATATGTATCTGTTTCCCCAAGGTTATAACAGCTGATGTATCTGGCAATTTTTTGACGTGGAAAGGCTTTCCAAGGTGAAAACCGGCAACTACTGATGTACTAATTAATTTTAATTTTATACAAAATGTTTACAGTCACGGCGGAACAATGGATACAATGTTTTAACATGTTCCTAGCGGCTGTAAGGAGGTTGATTCAGTAATTAGTCAAGTATCGATGTTAATGTCGATCTTTGGTGCGCACAGTTTTGTATAATTCTTAAGGCCAGCGTAAAAGAATTCGTGGGACGCATAGGTCTCTGGCTTCCCAACAGTAAGTCTACATAAGGAGAGAAATCAAAATATTTAATTACTTTATCCGTCTAACGCTTTTTATGAGTTAGGCGAAAGCTGAAGAAGTGAATTAATCGTTGAATTCCACACTGAAAGCCGCGGAGATCATTCTAATTTGAAAATGAGGTGATGCCTTACACAGGGCATATTCGTTTTATTCGGGGACAAGAAGTTGGCCGATCCAACAGGTGTAAGAAATGAATCGGAAATTACTGAGGCGAAAATGTTTGTTAATTCACTTATTGTGCATTTATATCCATATAACGTTATCAGTTGTTTAGCACATACGGAAAGGTTTCCTGTTGCTGACACGGTTCGCTTGCTTCCTTATTTATTGCTGACAAGGGTTAAATGGAAATGATCGTATGAAGAAGAATGTGATTTTAGTTTCATGCATCATATGAAGAAGAATGCGACTTACGTTTCTCGTATGTACATACTGACTAAGAAACTGTTAAATGTACCGGAAAGAAATATCTTCAAGCGTCTTTGTTTTGTGCGAAAGAACGGGGTTATTTTATAAGCTCATACGAACGCCACTAAATCTATTACAATAATAAATGCTATGGAAGAAAAGTTACAAATAACGGGATACGAAATTCTTTTAATTTTCTTTTGTAATGAGATATAGTGAAACACAGCCCACACTAAAATAAAACACGAAAAAATGCGCATACAACAGTTTCTGGGAACTAGCTACGGACAATGTGATGTGTCTTTCAACCATATACAGAGAATACACCGTATGGTAACGATAGTTTCTATCTAAAGTGAGATAAATGACACGTCATAGAGTGTTAAATGAGTGAAATATGAGTGTAGAACGCCGAATTAAACTTAGCTCTGATTTCTTAATAGTGCTTTTATTGACAGTAACGTAAGGAAAGCCAAAGGGCGAAGAAAGAAAATGGAAATGGACAAATGCAATCTGGAAGTACATGAAAAATTAAAGCCATGAGACTCACAAAGTGAGGAAACGCACGGTAACACACGCCAATGGTCTGCACACGATCGAAATTTTCCACAGTTCAGCCACTGCTGGTAGTACAGCTAACAACAGATAGTTTCACATAACTCCATACATACTCTCAACGTCGACGTACAGTGTGGTGGAGGTCCAAAGTACTGTATAAACAGTAAAAAATATCTAATTGTAAAAGTCAGTATTGAGTCTATGAGTATTTCGCGTTCTCGGAGATAAAACGCTTGAACATGGGAATGAGAGTTATAAATATATGCAACTGTAAAAAGCAAATATTATAAAGATATTAGAGAGTTATTTTAACATATACTTGTTTGTAATATTAACACGAAACGTGCGAAGTGACATTTTCAAAAAATGGTTGAAATGGCTCTGAGCACAATGGGACTTAACATCTGTGGTCATCAGTCCCCTAGAACTTAGAACTAATTAAACCTAACTAACCTAAGGACATCACACACATCCATGCCCGAGGCAGGATTCGAACCTGCGACCGTAGCAGTCATGCGGTTCCGGACTGAGCGCCTAGAACCGCTAGACCACCGCGGCCGGCCGTGACATTTTCATTATTGTGTCTTGTTAAGTGGTGTGTTGCATATGTTTCAAATAATTACATCTTTTTAATTTAAGCCCTAACACAAAAATCGCATTTCAACTGCACACAACGCAAACTGTGTAAATTTTTGCAGTTTAGACGTATCGTGCGACTTTTTTACATTCTTCTCATTTCATGAGTTGCGTTTTGCATGTGTGAGTTTCAAGTAACTACAGTTTTATTTAGTCATAACACAAGAAACAGATTTCAACTGCATAGTAAAAAAAAAGTGTAAATTTTATGGTTTTAGAGGCAAAACGGAAGTCATTACAATAATTATCACGAATCCATTTGAATATATCATTTTTATATTAAATCAAACATCTGTGCGGCGTTTGACAATGGTTATAGAGGTCCGATATGTATTCAGTAACGCAAATAGATTAACTTTTTTGGAACTACCCTCCATTTAGCCTTTTGCTTTTTCCCCACAAGGAGTATAGTTATGGGAGCAAATTTATTTCACGACTCCAATTTGTTCCATCTACGTAACTGGTGAACTCTTCCGCATTAAAAGTGACAAAAAATGGTTCAAAAGGCCCTGAGCACTATGGGACTTAACTTCTGAGGTCATCAGTCCCATAGAACTACTTTAACTAACCTAAGGACATCACACATATCCATGCCCGAGGCAGGATTCGAACCTGCGACCGCAGCGGTCGCGCGGTTCCAGACTGTAGCGCCTAGAACCGCTCGGCCACTCCGGCCAGCTAAAACTGACACGCATGGAAGAAAATACTTAGAACCTCCCCTAAGGAGTCCAGTGGTGGAGGATGCACTTAAGTTACTTCCCCGCGGTGAAAATTTCTAGTGCAACAAAACCACTCAAAACAACGCGTGCTGTTTTCTTATAAAAGAAGATGTGTTGTCGTCGGTTGAAACGTTTCAGTGATATTGTGTTCCTCTTGTGAGATCCACAAGTAATGAAAGGTGCGTAGAATCTAGTTCCTACTGGGATTAAAAACAATGTTGTTGGCTATTTCAGTAACAGCGAAACTCCGGAAATGACTCCATGGCGCATACGGTATTGTATTGATTATCCTGCACCGGAATACTTGTGTAGCAACGGAAGTGCCACACAGAGATAGGTTTTTTTTTTACGAAATCATTTATGGAGAGAGCGCTCAAAACGCAGCGGATGAAAGCTTCTCATTGGTGCTCGTAAGTGATTAAAGAATAAAATTTGTATTCCAGAAATTAGCCTGCAACTTCGCAGACAAATGGCGTATTAAAAACTACAAAATTGCAATATATTCAGATAACTTAGGAACCTAGTTACGTTAGAATGGAAATGCTATTTTCACAATCGTATCACAAGGCGTGAACAGAAATTTAGTGTGCGTTCAGAGTTTACATGCAAGTAATGACAGTAATATGGAAACAATGATTAAATCTGTATTAGGAAAATTTAAGTATGTGCAAACTTTAAAAAAGGTTGTAAAAAAATCTTGTACACTAATTAGCGAACCACTGACAGGAACTAAAATATTGTTTTCACGCATAAATCTTTATAAAAGTCCTTGCTGACTTTTCGTATACCATTAGGCTACTAGATGTGTATTGTCGACTATTTTCATCAATGAATACAAATATGAGCAACTTGTGTTTAGTTTCACAGTAACACAGGCAAGAATTTTTTAAAATGGTAACAGTGCCTCTTTATTGGGGGTAGATATCGTCTCTGGAAATGCATACGAATCGCGTCAGCTAAGAGTAACGAAGAAAATAATGCCGTAACACAATTACAACTACCGCACACTCCACATTGGATAATTAGAACGACTAATGTACGAGATAATCTGCTTTCGTGAAACATTTCAGTTTTAGACTATCGTTTCAATTTGTGCAATCATGTGGATGACTTATTTGCTTCTTGTTAAAGTCACAGACAGGGGATGAGTGGAGTGCGTTGTATTCTACTGTTACTGAATTAAGTTTTAGATCTACTTGTGTAGTTTAACACGAGAACCGCCTGAATATGAGGTGGAGGATGGGTCAGTCTCGCATCGAATCAACGAACCTGATTAATGAATATTTATCCACACTGCAGGCTGGTGTTTTCTTCACCGATCTGGAAGTGTCAAGCACTGATTTTCTTCAGAAAAGCGTCGGAAATCGGCAGCTAAGATACAAAAACACACTCGTTCAAAATTTGCTGTGTACAAACCGAGGGCTTTCAGGATAACCCTTTATATCTTACAACACTGAATTCACACTGAAAACAAAGAAATATCGAAAGTCCCAGAAATGTAGTGACGATAAATCTACGACAGCGGAGTGGCAATGTCTTGCGGTACCAATAAAAGGGAGGGAATAACTGGGCAGAAAGAGATAATGAATAGACATCTTTTGTGTATGATATAAAACAAAATCAAACGATTGAGTCAACGTGTTTCCATTTGGTTTGCAATACACACTGCAGTCATAATCATATACAATCACTCCTCGTCATCACAGACGTCGTGTTTACATTTTCTCTCCTTTAACGCAAAATGTAAATGTTATCGCACTGACGAAGACACTTGCGTATCACCTACAGCACATTTTGTTCGACATTTGCCACACACATCCACCCACCCACCAACTGACACACACCCACACCACTCGCTAACCCCCCCTCCTTCCACACCCCCCCATCCACCCCTTCCCCACCCCACCCTCCCCCCACGCACAGTGTGTGTGTGTGTGTGTGTGTGTGTGTGTGTGTGTGTGAGTCTGTGCGTGAGAGAGAGAGAGAGAGAGAGAGAGAGAGAGAGAGAGAAAGAGAGACTGAAGAATTTTACTTAAAGTGAATTCATCAGCGCAGTAAAATTCATATACTGTATTGTTATTACTATTCTTTACATCCACATGCATACTCTGAAAAGCACCGTAAAGCGTCAGACTCAGGCTACTCAGCATGGTACCAAATATAAAGATTTCCACCCGTTCCAGTCACACTGAGCGCACGAAGAATGACTGCTGTAATTAGTTCGATTTTGTCTTCACCGCTCTTATGCGAGCGATACGAAGTTGCACATCGTCGATTCTTTGTATGTTTCATTAAACGATCACCTTTGTGTTGCAACGATATTCCTTAATTGCATTTCATAGCTTTCCCACCTACCATTTTCATAATATTTGAAACTTCGCCAGTATTTCAATGCGTGCGTAGCTACTGCCCCTTCCCGGTAGCTGTATTGCTACCCAAATTGGCGTGTCTTTAAAGCTACTTTATTGTCATACATACACATAACACGTAATATGGTGACATTGCTAAAACTGTACTGTGCAACAGTCTATGTAAGCTTTCTGATAAAGAAACGTGTCGCCTTAATTAAACACTATGCGATACAATACACCAGTCGTCGTCCGAAGACGGAAAAAAAATGGTTCAAATGGCTCTGAGCACTATGGGACTCAACTGCTGAGGTCATTAGTCCCCTAGAACTTAGAACTAGTTAAACCTACCTAACCAAAGGACATCACAAACATCCATGCCCGAGGCAGGATTCGAACCTGCGACCGTAGCGGTCTTGCAGTTCCAGACTGCAGCGCCTTTAACAGCACGGCCACTTCGGCCCGAAAACGGAACGTACGTAGGATACGGAACTCTAAAAGAATTCAGCGAAAACACACACGACATTGGTAAAGCAGTTTTCTAACGTAATGCTCCGTCTTTATCCCTTTTAAAAATTTTTACGAATTTCGACTTCAGCCGTAACAAGAACGAGCGTTAAAAGAACGCCGATACAACACATCTCATCAAATACACAGTATTTATGCGAATTAGACAAGATGTACAGTGAGAAAACAGTAACTGTTTACTACTTATCACAATGGTGTAGTGGAAGTGGAGACGAACGACTTCATATAGAACACTTGCGGTATATCGAGACTGAGAGCAGCCTCAAATTGGCCTACAGAAGCCGCCTAAGTAGGAAAGCATGCACGTCGCGCGAGATTTTCAATATCCTCTCGTTTTCTTACGCCACCAGCTTAGTTGGCTCTTTCGTTAACATTATTAATTTGAAGTTTCCCGTGAGAGTAATGAGAAAAAAATTCTTTAAATGATATGCAAAAACAAATTACGTGTGCAGTTCGATCTAACAATAAGCTTAACCTTTACAAGAAAAGTAGTTTCGTAATACGATGGCCACGCGAAAAAAAAATCAATTGCATTTTATTCTATTAAAACCAGAAATATGTTGAGGCAAAGTTTATACAAAGGTCAAATTTACTTTTTGTAAGTTCAAGAACAAGAGGTTTTTAAAATTCAAGGACGATATTAACCAAAATCTTGCGCGGCGGGCGTGTACCGTAGGACCATTTGAGGCTCTTTCTCGGCTGTATGAACCACAAGTATCTTGTACAATCTGTAGATCTTAACTTCGGCTACGCGACTGTGTTACGCTGTATCTTTTAGTTCTGATTTTGAAAACAAGTAAAAATAAATTATCAAAGTGGAAAATTATCTAATGATTGCGGACTCTTACTATAATTTCATGTCACTTATTTAAAGTTTTGGTTAAGTGACAACAAGCAGCATTTAAGTACTTGAAAAAATGCGTTACTAACCACGAGCTGCTTATTATAAACCTATATGTTTCGGTCATCACAGGACGTAAACTGAAAATAGGTCAGGCAAAAGCATATTCCACGATCCTTTTAGGTTCATACAATATCAGTTAGGTCATTTATTGATATCAGTATTTCAGCTTGATATCATACATAGCTGCTAAGTTAACTTAGGGGAAAACTACTGTAGCCAGCACGCGGTGGCTAGACAAATTGACATGCGGTCGTTGTTTTCGTGTGTCTACCGTTTAATGTTACAAATTTATATTCACTATTTTATCCTTATTCAGCAACTGTAGTTGTGTTTATTGAAATAATCAGCAACTAGTTGTACAAGAGAAATTTTATTTCCTGAACCGGTTTCAGGCACTTAATGCCGTTCTTCAGAAGGTTAATGAAATAATATTCCTTGTATGCAACAAGCTGCAAATGTGTTGTGTGAGAAAACTTTCTGCAAAGCATTATCGGTGCACGGACAAGTTATCTGAATTTCTGTATATGGATTCCAGTTAAACTCGACGAACTCTCATTTCGTTATATGTCACTATTCTTACACTGTCATAGTGGTAGATCTGTTTCTCATGAGATATGTAGGTATGAAAGATGCACTTCATTAAAAGGAACAGTTACATCTGATTAGTGGGTAGGGCGGAGAGACAAGAGAGAGAGAAAATCGTTCTCCGTTGTTGAGTTACCGCATAAATTTTCAAGACGCGTCTACGAGAACTGAAGAGTGTCTGTAAATTCATATTTTGAAGTTCAAACTATAGGTTTTAATTCAGACAAACCATCTTTATTTGTTGCGGCAATGCAATATTAGTTTTAACTTACTAATATTAAGACGAATTAGAAAATACCATTCTCAAACCATCTCATGCAAATTGCTGGATGTTTCGTAACAATGGTCCATGATCATCAAGTACCCGTCATTAATAACATGGATAAATATTTTATAAAAACAGTAATTGTACATATTTGGGTACATAATCATCGATTCATGCGTAACAAAGAGAGGAAGGACCTTCTGATTGACGTCATGAAGAAAGAGTGACGATAAAGTTAACGCTCACTTCTAATGCCGTGCTTAGTGGCTCGATGTGTGAAAATCTTGACTGTTTTCTAAGCACTGACCACGTTAATCTTGACAGTAAAAAGTCTTAACACATGACCATCCGACACATCATTAAACTCACCATTTGAAGTACATTCAGAATAGCATAACAGCTTTTCGCTCCTGAAAGTAATTACCAGAGGTTCAATAAAGTTCAATTTGCTCTTAACCACAGGAGAAATATATGATTAGGCATACAAACATGCAATTCTGATTCAACTAAACGAAATGCAACTATAAATGTGTGTATCGCCAAGGAAGGTAACGTAAAAGAGAGCGAAAAAATCATTGCTTACCTAAAATATAAAAATAGTTATTAGGTGCCGTTTAGTACGGCCATTTGACACGTAGTATTAATATTTTATTAGTGTAATCATTAAAACTCATTTAATATAGTGAAATGTTGCTAAGTTGCGTGTCAATATTGTAGCAACCGTAATGAAGAAACATACAGCAAAACAGACAATAAAAATAATATCAGTCTCTCATGTTAGGTCGATGCACTAAGTACATCTTTGATTTAAGGGTGGGAGAGGTCAGTTTTCTGGAGAGAAAGATATGTAACGTCATAGTAACTCTATCACTGGAGAATGTCTATACAACACCAGTTGATTATGACATAGAAGAAAACACCAGCCAGCTATTGTTAACAGTACTATTTATTTACACAAACAGCGCCTTTACCAGTTTCGAACCAACAGGTTCATCTCCAGACGGCTGTTCAAGTTTAGATTACATTTTTTATCGTTTACATAAGTTGTCGGCTGTGTTTCTCCTTGTGGCGAAAGACCCATAGGACAGTGATGACCTGTAGCAAAGAACGATATGGGAAGCGGCCTATTTAACTGTACTTGTACCTGATAACGAATGAAAATAATGTAAACAGACTTGTAAGGTAGAACTGGATTAGTCTGAAGTCACTTGCGTTGAAATACTGCGATATTATATTACACTGTTGACTTCTTGTGTGAAACAGTAAAAAATACAAGAAACTTTTAGGTATATAAATGTGCATATAGTGACGCACACACACACACACACACATACACACTCACACACACACACACACACACACACACACACACACACACACACACACACACATCGAATCTTTTATGCATATTTGGTCACAAGGGGGATAACTAAATGTAATCTAAACGTGAATAGCCGTCTGAAGATGGGCCTGTCGGTTCGAAACCGCTACCGTCGCTGTTTACGTAAATAAATAGCATTATTAACAGTGGCTGTCTTTTTTGTAAGAATCAACTTTTGTCTTTACACACAGCCATGGATTCAAAATGTTAGTTTTCAGCAAAATAGTATATCTACGGGGTGTTTACGTAAGAGCATGCAAAAATGTAACCGGACATAAAGGATGCTCCACTGAACAATTTGAGGCAGGAAATCTGGGGTCGGAGAAGACAGCTTAAGGAGATATGGAAGTAAAATTGTCTGCTGCTCTGTCTAGCATTACTGTTTTCCAGCTTATTTACGACTAACAAATGGTTCAAATGGCTCTGAGCGCTATGGGACTTAACTTCTGAGGTCATCAGTCCCCTAGAACTTAGACCTACTTAAACCTAACTAACCTACGGACATCACACACATCCATGCCCGAGGCAGAATTCGAACCTGCGAACGTAGCGGTCGCACGGTTCCAGACTGCTGCGCCTAGAACCGCTCGGCCACACCGGCCGGCTACGACTAACATACTTACAAGTTTGAACGTACTGTGCTGTTTATTTACATACGCATTTTTTATTTCCTGCAAGGAAACAAGGTTGCTAGAACTGTAGCTGTCTGTGATGTGATTCGAAACACACCAGGGATATTTGTCAGGGTGCGTCAGAATCTTGTTCACCGATGGCACATTTTGTAAGATACAGCACATATGGTACGTTCACTGTGTCAATAATGGTATTTGCAGGTAACTGTAACTAATGTAAATAAAAAAGAACACAGTAATGTGATTTTATTCCTATTACCTCCTTAAGCTGGCTTCTCCGACCCGAGGTTCCCTACTTCAAACAATTCAAGGGAGCATCCTGTATGTCTTGTTAAATTTTTGCATGCTGTTACGGAAACACCCTTTAAATAAACTATCATTTTGGACGGTATTGTTATCGTAGTGAGGCAACTAATCCTACCGGGAAGTGCATGTTTTTAAAATGCAAACGAGAGTGCAAGGGGTTTTAAACAGAGAGAGACAGATCAGCTGGCACACCTGTACGTTTAAAGCAATGAGTAACACACAAACCAAAAACATCACTACTGGAAAGGCAATCTAGCAAAGTGAAAGCTAATATCAGGGTCCCTTACGTTCTACGAGTCGGAATGGCCTTGATGTCATGCGGGGAAACGGCCGTCGTGTTTACCATTGAGCCGAGGGTGCGGGCGTAGAAGTGCCGGTGGGAGTCCGTGTTGTCGTCGTCAGCGAGCACGTGGCGTCATAGCGGCCCGCGGGCGACACTACTCCAGTTCCTCCTGACCCCCTCTCCTCCTCCTCCTCCTCCTCCTCCTCCTCCTCTCGTTCGCGGCGTCGCCTCGTCTGTCCGTTCGCAACACACACTCTCACTGCCTCGTGTCCGCGTCTGTAAAACTACCGGCGCCGCTCCTCCCAAGCTATGGGCTGTTTTCACCTCCGGGGGGGTGTTCTGTCACCAGTTCACGATGAATGATGACGGTTCGAGCCGAGAGCTTTTTTTTTTTCCTTCCCCTACCTTGCGTCACTGTATGTCGGTGTCAGACGTCCTGCACACGCGGATTTTTGGTCTGTTTTGTTACCGAAGGCTACACACGCACGCAGGCACACACACTCGCGCGCGGAGCACAGATGCGAGTTGTCCAAATACCGCGAGCGGAGATCACAATCGTCGATACACCTGTTGGTTGCTTGTAATATCTCCTCCGCCCGGAGTCGGGAGATCAGTCCTGCCACCGGCGGGCAGCGGAACACCACACGACGTGGAAAAGTGAAAAAAAGGGAGATCGGTTGGTGGTAATAATAATAATAAAAAAAGGGAAACGGTAAGTACACGTGTGTGTGTGTAAGAGAGCGAGACAGAGGGGAGGGAGAGTGGGAGAGAGAGAAAGAGTGAGAGGGAGAGAGACAGACAGAGACGGACACGGCGCAGTCGGAGCCTTGGCGGCTAATCTGCGCGCGGCATCTGCGCTATCGCCGGCCGTATCTGGGTTCGCGACAGGGCAGCGGGCGCCGTGGGCAGAGCGAGGGTCCGGCGGCGAGGCGTCGGCTGCGCGTGAGGCGGAGGAGAAGCGGCGGGCGGCCGGCGCGCGCTGCAGGGTCGCACTGATCGCCCGACACCCGACGGCTACGGGACGCAATCGTCCCTCCAGCTACGGACGGCCGGCCGGCCGCGCCGAGGGGGACCGGCGGGGCCGGGAGGGGGGCAGCGTGCCCGGGAGGGGGCTGAGAGGTAATTGCCGGTCGCCCATTGGCTGGCCGGCGCTCGCCAGGTTAGCCGGCTGCCGGGATCGGCCCCCGCAGCCAGCGGCGACGCTATAAGCGCCCCGCGCGGCGACTTCCGAAGCGCGCGTGAGTTATGCCGCCGGTGGCGCGAACGGCTGCGGAAACGGCGTCTCGCGCCGCGGGATGCCGGGAAAGAGGGTGCCGAATAAACGCACGGTAGGACCGAGGATAAAGAGCCACCGACGTCGAGACGAGGCTCTTACCGACAGACGGTGATCTCCGACAGCAGTGGCTCTGTCGCAGACAAGCACTTGGCGTACAGATCGCAAAAGATTGTACTGAACAATTCAGACAGTGTCAGAAAGCCAGAAAATTTTAGCGACTGGTGTAAAAATCGCAGAGGAAGTCCCACAGGGTTCAATTCTGGGTCCATTCCAATTCCATATATAGGGTAAGTCCGCGAGCGTTGGACCACATAAAATGTATATGTTTTTCAACCTTTTTTGACTAAAGAGCCACCGACGTCGAGATGAGGCTCTTAACCGACCCGGCTCAATTCTCGGTCCATTCCTATTCCTAATATAGGGGAAGCCCGCGAGCGTTGGACCACATAAAATTTATATGTTTTTCAACTTTTTTTGACTAAAGAGCCACCGACGTCGAGATGATGCTCTTACCGACAGACAGGGGTATCGGCAGTGGCTCTGTCGCAGGCAAGCGCTTGGCGTACACATTTCAAAAGACTGTGCTGTACGATTCAGACAGGGTCAGAAAGGTAAAAAATTTTAGCGACTGGGGTAAAAAAATTACAGAGGAAGTCCCACAGGGTTCAATTCTGGGTCCATTCCTATTCCTAATACAGGGTAAGTCCGCGAACGTTTGGGCCACATAAAATTTATGTGTTTTTCAACATTTTTTGACTAAAGAGCCACCGACGTCGAGATGAGGCTCTTACCGACAGACAGGGGTATCGACAGTGGTTCTGTCGCAGATAAGCACTTGGCGCACAGATTGCAAAAGGGTGTGCTGTACGATTCAGACAGTTTCAGAAAGGTAGAAAATTTTAGCGGCTGGGGTAAAAATCACAGAGAAAGTCCCAGAGGGTTCAATTCTGAATGCATTCCTATTCCTAATATAGGGTAAATGCGCGAGCGTTGGACCACTTTGCTTCTTCGCCATAAAATTTACATCTTCGTATATCCATAATTCAAACGGACGACTTGGGACGTCAGCTAGTATAAAATATGTTAAAAAACGACGAGATTCCTCCAGCTGTATTAAGATGTTGGTTTTATTGGCAACTAGTTTCGATGTTGTTACAACATCATCTTCAGGCCCATACTTGTTGCAGCAACCGTATGTGTCTAACACTAGTAGTCATTAGTGAGATAGGTGTGTTCCATGCGGAGCGATATGAAGTGGAACGACCACATAAGGTTAATAGTGGGTGAGGCAGATGCCAGACTGAGATTAATTGGAAAAACCCTCACGAAGCATAAAATGGTTCAAATAGCCATTTGAACCACTCTGCGATTTAACTTCTGAGGTCATCAGTCACCTAGGCTTAGAACTAATTAAACCTATCTAACCTAAGGACATCACACACATCCATGCCCGAGGCAGGATTCGAACCTGCGACCGTAGCGGTCACTCGGCTCCAGACTGTAGCGCCTAGAACCGCACGGCCACTCCGGCCGGCTGCTGTCAACAAGTATGGGCCTTAAGATGATGTTGTAACAACATCGAAACTAGTTGCCAATAAAACCAACACCTTATTACAGCTGGAGGAATCTCGTCATTTTTTAACATATAAAATTTATATGTTTTTCAACTTTTTTTGACTTGTGGCAATATGTTCGTATATAGTGTCATACAGACTTGAGTACAATAGTACGAGCACTATTGCAGATTCAAGGTCCGATCGGTCTCGAAATGGAAACCATCGTGAGAACCAAAAATGTTTTATTTGCTACAGTTACCTACACCTTCCAGCTACTTCTCTACATGGTCGCCGCTATGTCTTACATATTTGTCCTAGCGTTGTACCAACTTTCCAGTACCCTTGTCATAGATGGCATCCGCCTGTGCTTTCCATCGATTCTCTACGCTTGTCTACAGCTCGTTGACTGTGCCAAAAAGTTGTCTTCAGAGCCAGCGGTTCATGTGAGCGGAGATGAAAATCAGGGGCACCCAGTTAAGGGCTGTATTGTGGGTAATGAAACACTTCCCATCGAAAACGCTGCAGGAGCATCTCCATTGCCCCAGCAGAGTCCGGCTGAGAATTGTCATGAAGGAAGAACTGCATGACAATTGTGTTATGTGCGCTACATGATAGCAGACGACATTTCTCACTTGGCCCTCATACTTTGCGGGAGCCACTGTTTAGCTAGGCACCTTTATGTGCTCAATGTGCGCTCAGAAGAGAAAAGAGCGGCGTGAAGTGATCGACGGCCATAATAGAGACACTGTCCAACACGTATGTGCAAAGCTTTATCGGATTTTTCACTGCGGTTTCCATTTCGAGTCCGGTCGGACCTTACTTTCCAAATAGCGCTCGTACATTACTGACGCGCAGCCACTTAAAATGAAGAGTTATGATAAAATGAAAATATATATGAGTGGTCAACCCACCCATAGCCGTATAGGTGAGATAGACCAGTGTACGGAGAGAGATGGACCATACAAAAATGGCTACACATGAAGCAAAGAGTCAATAAAAATTCGATATTATTATTTGGAATATGTTAAAACGGATAATGAATTATACTCTTAAATATTTTAGTCCAAACCGATCTTATCAGTTTATTGTAAACCTTGATTGAAGATCACCTTTTCTAATGAGTTATTGGTTTTATTCAAGCATTGGCCTGTCTCTCTCTCACCATGGCAGTTAAACTTATTACCGAACGTTCACTTTTATTAGTTTCGTAGTAGATTTCTTACGTCATTTTTGTAATATTCTACAATGTCTGCATCTGCTGAAGATGTGAGCAACCTGCAGCTTTTTTTTTTTTTTTTTTTTTTTTTTTTAGCTTCTTCAGTCTGCTTTTCTCTTCACTGGCATTTCCCTTTTCTGCCTTTTTTCTGTTTCGTTGCTTTTCTTATCTCTCTCTTTTTCTTTATACTTTCAATATTTTCAGCAACCCTTTAGACACAGTTGCTGGTTTCCTCTTAATATTCTAAGTTTTATCAATAGCAGGAACAAGTGATATTTGTTCCAAAAGTTTTGGCTGTGTTGGCGTAGGAGTAGCTAGTCAGTTTTGAGTTGGTAAGCATGTACATTTTAGGTTTAGTAGGATTGGAGTCCGAAGTTGTGTCAGTGAAGTAATTTGACTTGTGCAGATAACTCTGCTCTTCTGATGCCCTTGGGATCAGTAGGTCTTTTGATGAGCTCTGAAGTGGTTGGCTGGTCTGTGTGTGAGATTCTACTCTTTCAAGTGCACTGCAAGTACACTTAAAGGCACTGTAATGTAGTTTACTTCCTTTATTAAAGCTACACTCAATCTCACATTAGGCTATACTGCCACCAGAAACTTTCTTACATCGTTTCTGAAAGCCACTGAGCAAATGTTTAAGACTTTTGTAGTTACCAGTACTCGAATCTGAGTATTCTGCCAGTATTGCTTTAATTTTCGTCGTTTGTAGCATTAAATGAACTGTAGTGAAACTATAAATCACCTTTCACTAATTACTCAGTGACACGTGCTTACTAACACACAGATATCATCTATGCATCATGTAACAGAAACATGATATAGCTTCAACATATAAAGTAACTCTATCTGCTCATAAATGTCGCACTTTTTGCCACTTTAGTACAACAAACAGTAATAAAAACGACTCATTTTGGGGGGATTCGTAATGTGGTGTATAACTGAAACTGCATATTTTCGTAATAAAATCGAGTGGCACCACAGGAATTTGAATATTTCCACATGCAGCTTCGGTGACACCACTCAAGTGGCGTCACTTTTGTTGCGTGTGGAAAACTGCCTTTAATCACCGCCTTGAAAAAGCACAGTCGTTACTTTGGAGCACTGTAGATAACGTAGAACTGGCAGATGGGTTCCTGTAAACTGCTCCCAGAAGAGGTAGAGGAGAGGGGCACTAATCTCCCTGCCCGAATTCCACAACTTGCCCAGCAGGCGGAAGAGCTGAGGGCTCTTACGTGGTCTGCTGATTGGAGATGCTCGAACAAGAAAGGTAATGCCAAAATTTTTACAATCGGGAGTGATGATAATCATTTTTTGTTCTATCGTATGAAATAACAAAACTGTTATTTATGGTCGGACCTGCAGAAACTCGAAACACAAATTACAAACAACTAATTTAAAAGCCATTTCTCTTCAGTTATTACTGTTTATGCATCACAAGCTTATTACAATTAAACAAAGAGTAAATTACACCAGACGCGTTTCGTTTTCATTTACAAAAAGTCTTCTGTGGTCATTCTGGAAATATGGATGCATAATATGAGTGTACATTTCGGTTTTTTATAGATAGCAAACAGTATTTCTTTATGGAGCTCGGCTTCAACGTAATTAAGTATTTCTGCCTATTGCTTACATATTCTGTAAACCACTGCTTCTTTCTTCGCTGATGGCGGATGTTGAGGTCGAAAGAGGCATGGTTGTACATTCATTCTTGGCAGTTTTTCCCCTTTTTTGAAATCACTTTTACTTGCTCTGCCTTAGCGTTATTTCTACTTCACCTCACTTTGTAGGAGATTTCCATATTCAGCCCACTATTAATATTTATTCATTTGTTTTCCATGTAGGTTAGAACATTGACAATCTGTGAGTGCATATGCGTGCGTGTGCGTGTGCATGTGCGTGTGTGTGTGTGTTTGTGTGTGTGTGTGTGTGTGTATGTGTTTGTGTGTGCGTGCGTGTATGCGTGTAGAGAGAGAGAGAGAGAGAGAGAGAGAGAGAGAGAGAGAGAGAGAGAGAAGACAGACTGACAATGCATACCTTAAATTAAACATAAAATAAAAAATTGATCCATACCTCTTGATCAGTTTATGGTACTACAATTGTACAGCATGGTAGATCCATTGTCGTATTAACTAAAAGGGCAGGAGTATGGACGCATGTAGGTGACGTAAGCTCAACATAGCTTCTCCTCCTACACGCGTACGTCCTCTATATGTGATTTCGTAACATGAAAAAAAGTTTATAAATATAACTGTGCATATCGTTGTCGTTATTGCCAAGTGGGAGATACTCCTTAAGACAACGGGCTCTGCATGATAAAATAACTGCTGTAGCAACAAGAAAGCAAAATTTCTTCTAAGATGACAATGCATAACATGATTTTTCATATTAAGTCTGAGAGGGTATATCGTAGAAAGTTATGACTACCATCAGCTTCGCTCTTTTTTCAGCAGCAGCATTATTTTACGTCGCTGGTTTTTTGTATGACGTCGTCGACGCGGCTCAACGGCTCACTGCGGGTATAGGCAGCTTGTCCCGTGACAAGACTTAGTGAGCACGTAAGTTCCAGGAATATCGGGCTCGAATTCGACAGATTTCTGTGCGGGCGCAAATTACACTAGGCGCAATTTTCATACGTGTGGCAGTAGGCAGCCATGTGACAGTCGCAGTAGTGAGGTGGTGGGCACGAGCCACATAGCTGTATGGAATCAGCGCGGTAAGATGGGACCTCCAAGTCACCAGCCCAGCAATGCTATCCATTAGACCACAGAGACGACCACTGAAGGACTGAATGGTGTAGATGCATGTAAACTGTGAAGATTTGTGTGTGCTGAGACACTGCAGTGATAAAATTCATGGGTTACGGATATGCACATACAGGGTGGTCCATTGATAGTGACCGGGCCAAATATCTCACGAAATAAGCATCAAAAGAAAAAACTACAAAGAACGAAACTTCTCTAGCTTGAAGGAGTAAACCAGATGGCGCTATGGTTGGCCCGCTAGATGGCGCTGCCATGGGTCAAACGGATATCAACAGCGTTTTTTTAAAAATAGGAACCCTCATTTTTATTACGTATTCGTTTCGTACGTCAAGAAATATGAATGTTTTAGTTGGACAAGTTTTTTAGCTTTGTGATAGATGGCGCTGTAATAGCCACAAACGGATATGTACACGGTATCACGTAACATTCCGTCAGTATGGAAGGTATTTGTTTCGTGATACATTACCCGTGTTAAAATGGACCTTTTACCAATTGCGGAAAAGGTCAATATCGTGTTGATGTATGGCTATTGTGACCAAAATGCCCAACGGGCGTGTGCTATGTAGGCTGCTCGGTATCCTGGACGACATCATCCAAGTGTCCGGACCGTACGCCGGATAGTTACGTTATTTAAGGAAACAGGAAGTGTTCAGCCACATGTGAAACGTCAGCCACGACCTGCAACAAATGATGATGCCTCAAGTAGGTGTTTTAGCTGCTGTCGCGGCTAATCCGCACATCAGTAGCAGACAAATTGTGCGAGAATCGGTAATCTCAAAAACATCGGTGTTGAGAGTGCTACATCAACATCGATTGCAACCGTACCATATTTCTATGCACCAGGAATTGCATGGCGACGACTTTGAACGTCGTGTACAGTTCTGCCACTGAGCACAAGAGAAATTACGGGACGATGACAGATTTTTTGCACGCGTTCTATTTAGCGACGAAGCGTCACTCACCAACAGCGGTAACGTAAACCGGCATAATGTGCACTATTGGGCAACGGAAAATCCACGATGGCTGCGAGAAGTGGAACATCAGTGACCTTGGCGGGTTAATGTATGGTGCGGTTTTATGGGAGGAAGGATAATTGGCCCCCGTTTTTCGACGGCTGTCTAAATGGTGCAATGTATGGTGATATCCTACGTAATGTTCTACCGATGTTACTACAAGATGTTTCACTGCATGACAGAATTGCGATGTATTTCCAACATGATGGATGTCCGGCACATAGCTCGCGTGCGGTTGAAGTGGTACTGAATAGCATATTTCATGACAGGTGGATTGGTCGTCGAAGCCCCATACCATGGCCCGCACGTTCACCGGATCTGACGTCCCCGGATTTCTTTCTATAGGGAAAGTGGAAGGACATTTGCTATCGTGATCCACCGATAACGCCTGACAATATGCGTCAGCGCATTGTCAATGTATGTGCGAACATTACGGAAGGCGAACTACACGCTGTTGAGAGGAATGTCGTTACACTTACTGCCAAATGCATTGAGGTTGACGGACATCATTTTGAGCATTTATTGCATTAATGTGGTATTTACAGATAATCACGCCGTAACAGCATGCGTTCTCAGAAATGATAAGTTCACAAAGGTGCATGTATCACATTGGAACAATCGAAATAAAATATTCAAACGTACCTACGTTCTGTATTTTAATTTAGAAAACCTACCTGTTACCAACTGTTCGTTTAGAATTGTGAGTCATATGTTTGTTACTATTACAGCGCCACCTATCACAAAGCGAAAAAAGTGGTCTAACTAAAACATTCATATTTCTTTACGTACTAGACGAATATGCAATAAAAATGGAGGTTCCTATTTTAAAAAACGCAGTTGATGTCCGTTTGACCTATGGCAGCCCCATCTATCGGGCCAACCATAGCGCCATCTGGTTTCCCCCTTCGAGTTAGACAGGTTTCGTTCTTTGTAGTTTTTTCGTTTGATGCTTATTTCGTGATATATTTGGCCCGGTCACGATCAGTGGACCACCCTGTATACAGATGGCGGTTGTATTGCGTACGCAAGGTAGGAAAGGGCAGTGCATTGCCAAAACTGTCATTTGTATTCAGGTTATTAATATGAAATGGTCTCCGACGTGATTACGGCCGCACGACGCGAATTAACAGGCCCTGAACGCGGAATGGTGGTTAAGCTAGAAGCATGGGACATTCCATTCGTAAATCGTAAGCGAATTCAATGTTCCGAGATCCACAGCGTCAAGATTGTGCCAACGATCCCAAATTTTAGGCATTATCTCTCACCACGGACAACGCAGTGGCCGACGTCCTTCATTTATCGTCCGAGAGAATTCGCGTTTATGTAGAATTGTCAGTTCTAACAGACAAGCAACATTGCGCAAAATAACCACAGAAATCGATGTGGAACGGGCGACGAACGTATGCGTTAGGACCATATCAGATGGACCCTACACGACTGGAAAACCGTGGCGCCGTTAGATGAGTCCCAGTTTCAGTTGGCAGCAGAGAATGGCACTACTTGAGTGTGGCGCAGACCCCACGAAGCCGTGGATCTAGGTTGACAACAAGGCACTGTGCAAGCTGGTGGTGGTTACATAATGGTATGGGCTCCGTTTACATGCAGTGGACTGGATCTGATGGTCCAGCTGAACCTATCGTTGACTAGAAAAGATTACACGTGACTACCTGGAGACCAAGTGCAGCCATTCAACGATGGAATTTTAATAGATGGCAATGCGCCATTTCACTGGGCCACTGTTGCTCTCGATTTATTTAAAGAACAATTCGAGACAATTATTTGGCCACCCGGATCACCCAACATGAATCACATCGAACATTTATGGAACGTAAACGACAGGTCAGTTCTTGCACAAACACATGCACTGACAATGTTTTCCCAATAATTGACGCTACAGAGGCAGCGCGTCTCAATATTTCTGCACAGGACTTCCAGCGACTTGTTGAGCCCATGACACGTCGAGTTGCTGTACTGCGCCGAACAAAAGGAGGTCCTGCACGATATTAGGAGGTATGCTGTAGGAGTTTGGAAAGCAGAAAGGAGGAAGAAGTATATAGAAGGTCTATAAAAGGGTGATGTACTTGAGGAAATATCATGAAAATGGAAGAGGATGTAGATGAAGATGAAAAGGGAGATACGATACTGCGTGAAGAGTTTGTCAGAGCACTGAAAGACCTGAGTCGAAACAAGGCCCCGGGAGTAGACAACATTCCAAAAGAACTACTGACGGCCTTGGGAGAGCCAGTCCTGACAAAACTCTACCATCTGGTGAGCGAAATGTATGAGACGGGCGAAATACCCTCAGACTTCAAGATGAATATAATAATTCCAATCCCAAAGAAAGCAGGTGTTTACAGATGTGGAAATTACCGAACTATCAGGTTATAAGTCAAGGCTGCAAAATACCAACGCGAATTCTTCACAGACGAATGGAAAAACTGGTAGAAGCCGACCTCGGGGAAGATCAGTTTGGATTCCGTAGAAATATTGGAACACGTGAGGCAATACTTATCCTACGACTTATCTTAGAAGCTATATTAAGAAAAGGCAAACCTACGTTTCTAGGATTTATAGCTTAGAGAAAGCTTTTGACAATATTGACTGGAATACTCTCTTTCAAATTCTGATGGTGGCAGGGGTAAAATACAGGGAGCGAAAGGCTATTTGCAATTTGTACAGAAACCAGATGGCAGTTATAAGAGTCGAGGGACATGAAAGGGAAGCAGTGGTTGGGAAGGGAGTGAGACAGGGTTGTAGCCTCTCCCCGATGGTATTCAACCTGTATATTGAGCAAGCAGTAAAGGAAACAAAAGAAATATTCGGAGTAGGTATTAACATCCATGGAGAAGAAATAATAACTTTAAGGTTCGCAGACGACATTGTAATTCTGTCAGAGACAGCAAAGGACTTGGAAGAGCAGTTGAACGGAATGGACAGTATCTTGAAAGGAGAATATAAGAAGAACATCAACAAAAGCAAAACGAGGATAATGTAATGTAGTCGAATTAAATCGGGTGTTGCTGTGGGAATTAGATTAGGAAATGAGACGCTTAAAGTAGTAAATGAGTTTTGCTATTTGGGGAGCAAAACAACTGATGATGGTCGAAGTAGAGAGGATATAAAATGTAGACTGGGAATGGCAAGGAAAGCGTTTCTGAAGAAGATAAATTTGTTAACATCGAGTATAGATTTAAGTGTCAGGAAGTCGTTTCTGAGAGTATTTGTATGGAGTGTAGCCAGGTATGGAAGTGAAACATGGACGATAAATAGTTTGGACAAGAAGACAATAGAAGGTTTCGAAATGTGGTGCTACAGAAGAATGCTGAAGATTAGATGGGTAGACCACATAACTAATGAGGAGGTTTTGAATAGAATTGGGGAGAAGACGAGTTTGTGGCACATCTTGACTAGGAGAAGGAATCGGGTGGTAGGACATGTTCTCAGGCATCAAGGGATCACCAATTTAACAATGGAGGGCAGCGTGGAGGGTAAAAATCGTAGAGGGAGACCAAGAGGTGAATACACTAAGCAGATTCAGAATGATGTAGGCTGCCGCATGTACTGGGAGATGAAGTAGCTTGCACAGGATAGAATACCATGGAAAGCTGCATCAAACCAGTCTCAAGACTGAAGACCCCAACAACAACAATAACTATGTGACTAGTTGTCTCTAGAGTGTACGTTGATCCAGAGAACCGGTTGTTAGACATAGCATGGCTTCGGTTCAAAGGCTGTGGAAATCGAATTGTTGTCTAGCAAGTGAGCAAGTGTGAGTATTGACTCCAATGTCAACAGGCGGGGAATTACGTACGAAGAGCAGCACTAGAGTGGAGAGTGGATGCGGAAGACGCGCAGAGCAGGCGGTACCTGTTGCGGCGGTGTCTAATAGAACTGTCAGGCGGCGCGCGGCGCGTGACAAACGGCCGCCCTCGCCGGAATTAATAAAAGTGTAGCCCCACGCGGCGGCAGCCGCAGACGGGTGCGGCCGAGCTGTCGCCGCACGCTGCGCGCCCAGCGGGGCGTTCCACCCCCTGCCGGCGCGGCCGCGGGCGGGCCGCAGCTCCACGTGCGCCTCTGGCCAGGCAGACTAGGGCGGGCTGCACAAGTCAGCGGCCCGAGGTGGCTGGCGGGACACTACAAACTGGCTGTGTGACCTTGCAAAATGGTCTCTAATATATGAGATAACAAAGAAAGTCTCCACAGACATACATGTAGAGCTGGAAAAAGTCATGGAATACCTCCTACTATCATGTCGTACCTCCATTTGCCGGCGTAGTTCAGCAGGTGCGCGGACATTTGCCACGCCGGACATTTGCCACACCGGACATTTGCCACGGTTTTACCTGCTCCGAAGGGTTGGGTCCCTTGCCTCCCTTTCCTCCTTCTCATTGCTGTCACGCAGTAAAGGTATTTACTGAGCCTTTCCGGTGGTTTACTTAACATAAGACCAGCATCTCTTTGGATTTTCTTCCACATTTCTAGAGAGACTTTCGTTGCGGAAGCTATTAAATGCATCTCGCATTGAAATCCGCACCAAATTTCGAGCCTCAGTAAAACTTCGCCAGTCTTGGAGATTTTGCGTTCGTCTAAATTATACGTGCCTTTTTCGGTGCTCCTGCAGCAGCTTTCTGTCGTGTTTTGTGTACCATGGGGCATCAGTTTCGTCTCTTATTAATTTATTTGGTATGAATCTCTCGAGTGCTGTTGATACTATTTCTTTGAACTTAAGCCACATATGGTCTTCACTTACCTAGTTTGGAAGGATTGGAGACTGTCTCTTAGAAAGACGTCAACCGAATTTTTAGCTGCTTTTATGTTGTTGTTGTGGTCTTCAGTCCTGAGACTGGTTTGATGCAACTCTCCATGCTACCCTATCCTGTGCAAGCTTCTTCATCTCCCAGTACTTACTGCAACCTACATCCTTCTGAATCTGCTTAGTGTATTCATCTCTTGGTCTCCCTCTACGATTTTTACCCTCCACGCCGCCCTCCAATGCTAAATTTGTGATCCCTTGATGCCTCAGAACATGTCCTACTAACCGGTCCCTTCTTTTTGTCAAGTTGTGCCACAAACTCCTCTTCTCCCCAATTTTATTCAATACATCATCATTAGTTATGTTATCTACCCATCTAATCTTCAGCATTCTTCTGTAGCACCACATTTCGAAAGCTTCCATTCTCTCCTTGTCCAAACTATTTATCGTACACGTTTCACTTCCATACATGGCTACACTCCATACAAATAGCTGCTTTTATACATAGATATATTTCGCGTTTAGTTTTGGTGAATTTCTTTGTTACGGAATTGAGCCTCCCTACGACTGTGTGTTCACTAATCCCTGTATCCGTCGTGATGCTCAGGATTATTTGTGACTAAGAGGTCAAGTGTGTTTTGGACACAATTTACGATTTGAATGGCCTCGTGAACTAATTGTTCAAAATAATTTTTAAAGAAGTCATTTAGAACAATTAAGGAAGTTGTTTTTTATCTACAATAGGCTCTGAAAATGTATTTTTGGCAACATACGGAAGGTAGATTGAAGTCACTGCTAACTATAATTGTATGAGTAGCGTACCTATTTGTGATGAGACTCAAATCTTCTTTGAACTGTTCGGCAACTGTTTCATTTGAGACCGGGGGTCGGTGAAAGGAGCCAGTTAATAATTTATTCCGGTGGTCGAATATAACCTCTGCCCATACTAAGTCACAGGAACTATCTGTTTCAATGTCGTTTGTGTGCTGAAACACACATTACATTATTTTTCCTTAAGTTGAGCTTCTTGTTTCTGTTGCAGTGCAGATCATCACAATTACGACTTTTCCCTCCAAGCCTGCCGTTGTGGCCGAGCTGCTGCTACGGTCGCAGGTTCGAATCGTGCCTCGGGCATGGATGTGTGTGCTGTCCTTAGTTAGGTTTAAGTAGTTCTAAGTCTAGGGGACTGATGACCTCAGATGTTAAGTCCCATAGTGCTCAGAGCCTTATGAACCATTTTTTTTCCTCCAAAATCTAGGATGCTTTTTCTGTGACCCTATAAATACCAGAGCTAAACAACGTAGAACAACAACGTACGTTACAAGCATAGCATTCTGTATTACTTCATTTCCTTATTTCTAACGTCGACTTTCGATGACATGTCAATCATAGATGTTCTTATCTCTATTTAGTGAACGTATTTTCACTCATGTTTTGAACATTGTCCTGCTACACTTTATTAACTAATGTTTCGCCGCAAGGGATATCGGATTCTAGAGAGTAAATTAATATCGAGTATGTCGTTCTTCTTTTCAAACATTCACATTTCCATTTCTTCTTTCCTTATTGTCTTTTGGGCAGCAGTTGTAGTAATTAAAATAGGTACAAATGCAGTGATAAAAAAGAAATGATTTGCGTACATTCGCATTCTCTTTACATCGTTCCTTTCTTTTTGCTCCCCTGCCGATGGAGTGTTTCTATCAGAATCAGTAAGCATGAAATGAAGCTACCGTACAGACAGAGGGATCTATATTTATACTTGGCAGAACTAATTACATACCAACATAATACAGTCGGTATTGCTTTCGTTTCCCAAAAGTTATAAATATTTCGATTTCGGAAAAGAAGCTCTGTATTTCGCCAAGATGTCAAAGAACAAGGTCCCTTACGCACTGGTTGTATCGAGTAAGATGTGGAGACGGCGGTTTGAAAGCGAACAGAAGTAGTACGAGGAAAGGCGTCCCTTACCTGAGGGATCGCTACTCAAGATACCTGGCGAAGGGGCAAGTGTGGCAAACGTCAGGCGTGGCAAATGTCCGGCATTCGTTCAGCAACTCGACATGGCATGGCCTCAACAAGCAGTTCTGAGTTCCCTGCAAAAATGTTGAGACATGTTGCAACTATAGCTGCCCATAACTGGAAAACTGTTGCCAGTGCATGAGTTTGTGGAAAAAAAATGACCTCTCGATTACGTTCCATAAATGTTGGATGACATTCATGTCAGTCGATCTAGGTGGCCATATCATTCACTCTAATTTCCTAGAAAGTTCTTAGAAGCAGTCACCAGCAATTGTGGCCCAGTGACAGGGCGTGAAGTCCATGAATGGCTGCAAACGGTCGCCAAGTAGCCAAACATAACCATTTCCAGGCAGTGATCGGTTCACATGGTCCACAGAATCCTTTCCATTCCACGTCAATACAGCCCGCACTATTATGGAGCCACCAACAACCTGCAGAGTGCGTTGTTGACAACCTGGGTCCATGTGTCACAGTCGAACCCCACCATCAGCTCTTACCAACTGCAGTCGGGACATATGTGCAGGGCCACGGTTTTTCAGTCGTCTAGGATTCAAGCAATATGGCCACGAGCTCAGAACAGGCGCTGCAGCCGATGTCGTGATATTAGCAAAGGCACTCGCGTCGGTCGTCTGCCACATTTCACCGCACTGTCTTAACGGATACGTTGGTCGTAGATCCCACATTGAATTCTGCGGTTATTTCAAGCAGTGCTGCTTGTCTGTTAGCAGTGACAACTCTACACAAACGACGCTGCTCTCGGTCGTGACGTGAAGGCTGTCGGCCATGCATTGTCCGCGGTGAGATGTAATATCTGAAATTTTGTACTCCCGGCACACCCTTGACACTGTGGACTTCGGAATATTGAGTTGCCTAACGATTTCCGAAATAGAAACGCCAATTCATCTATCTCCAACTGCCATTAACCGTTCAAAGCCCTTTAACTCAAGTCTTGTAACCATAATCATATCGGAAACCTTTTCACGTAAATCACCAGACTACAAATGACGGCTCCGACAATGCAGTACCCTTTTCTACCCTGAGTACGCAATAATACTGCCGTCTGTGTATGTGTCTATCGCAATGCTTTGACTTTTGTCACCTCGGTGTACAGCGTAATGTGGCAGACCAAGACTCACTAAACTGATGTGGGCGATACTGTGTACACTAGACAACCTGTGTCACACTCTGTTTCGTTACACAGATATCAAACTCATATATCAGTCTATCCATATACGTTAGTTCTTTATCATTGGCTGCAAAGTGATTCCTTTGTCAGATATGTAAAACGTCAATGAATCAGACACGTAAAATTTCCTCTGTTTTATTTTTTTATTTTTATTCGTTCTGGGCAGGCAATAAGCTTGTCATTTCAGCTGTTCTTTTCTCTGAACTTTAACTGCTGCTGAATGCTCCAGCATTCGTTTCTGGTGTTGCTACATTCTCCCTTTGCCCCACGCGTTCCCTGTCTTCAATTTCGGCCTTATCTGAAAAACATTGAGTGATCGTTGTTCTTCGTTAAGGTGTTACACTCCTGAATGGCTTTAGGAGAAATTTCCACTTTTCGTAAACCTTTTTCAACTTCTGTGAACTATGACCATTTGATTTTCTTATTTTGAGTGTAGGTTAATATTCTTTTAGTTATCCTACATGGTCTTATTCGTGTCATGTGGCCATAAAAGTTAATATTTTTTATCATGTTTAACAAAGCCTCTTTCATGTTTATCTGTCTGTTCCATATAAGTTTTGCAGTTGATTTTAAACTAATTCCCGATGACTATAGTCTTCAACTTTGTAACGTACATCAGAACTGGATGGCAGTGCAATATCAATTCGTTTTCTTAACTTTCTGATCTGTAGGAGTGAGGCCGAGAATGAAAAAAGTTAGTGCTGGTTGACATCTCGTCTGCCCTGAGAGACCAACAGGTTGTGCACCTAGTATGGGGTTGCACTGCAGGCGCTATGTGAGCGGACGAGTATGACTGAGCAATGGGGCGCGGGTGGGAGAATTCACAGCGTTTTCCTGAGATATACATATGAGGAGTCAAAGTAGTGCTCGAGCGAGGTGAAGAGAAACTGAAATAACCCTTAAATTAACAATGTGTTCCTATTGTAACTCATCAAAATGGCTGAAGTCCATTGAAACATTTCACAAAAATAACAATAAACAGAAAATAACTTTTAAATAAATATGAATTTTTAATAAGCCAGTTTTTTAATTGGACTAAAAAGTACAAAATAATTTTTCCCATTTTATTCCCATTCCAGTGCATAGGAACGTACGAGTAATATATTAGACATGCCTTGTTCTCCACTGAGGTTTGGGCAAAGTCTCACAACAAAATATATATTTAACGGGAACGAACCCGATTGCTCACGCTAGTAAATTCGGTCACCTGACTCCACCTGACAATGTAATCTTGCAGAGCTTTAGCCCAAAATAATTATAAACCCGTGCCGGCCGGTGTGACCGTGCGGTTCTAGGCGCTTCAGTCTGGAACCGCGTGACCGCTACGGTCGCAGGTTCGAATCCTGCCTCGGGCATGGATGTGTGTGACGTCCTTAGGTTAGTTAGGTTTAAGTAGTTCTAGGTTCTAGGGGACTGATGACCACAGATGTTAAGTCCCATAGTGCTCAGAGCCATTTATAAACCCTTGTAGTTATGGATCTTGTAAGTCAGTGCAGCAAATGCTTTCATCACCCTCCTCCTTTGATTGCCTGCCGCCTTTCATTGAGTTATCGGTTGTGCTTAGTTGTTAAGTTCAAAATATACCTAATTTATTGAATGCATACATATTCGGGCCACCTCCCACCACCTGTTATTGTCTATACGAGGCAGTGAATCAGAGAGGACAGTACGAGTGTTAGCCACTACAAAAACTTTAATGCCCATCGTCAGGAAACGATTGCGTATACTACTCGATGAACAATAAAGTCGTATCAGTCGGATTCCACCCACACAGAAGTAAACCCAACAAAAACGGTATGTTTTCAAGTTCTCGCGGAGAATCTTCTGAGACTGACTGGAATAACGCGCGGTGAGGGCATTCATGCTGTCTGGCTGTCATGTGCGAGCTCTTGTTTCAACAGTGACTGATCACTGATGTGCCGTCTACCCAGAGTACTTTCCAGTCTTTTGCACAGAGTACCGTCGCTAGCTAGCAAGGCTCTCGGCTTTTCGCCAGATCGGTGAGACCAGAGTGGGTAATTTTAGGCCTGCTAGCTTTTTATGAACTGTCGTGCGTGAGTGCTTTACCTAGGAAAGACAGTAAACGGCAGCACTCCTCGTCTGGTGTCGGCATTTGGGTGTTGGGGGTGGCGTCGCGCGCCCCAAGGAGGCGGAGGCGGCGGCAGGTGCTCGGCATACTTGCGCTGGCCCCACCCACGCAATCAGGCGGCACGCAGCACGCACGGGGCACGCAGCACGCACCTCACTGCTGCCGGTCGGCATGGCGGCCTCGGATACTCGTTGCTCCGCACACTGGCCCCTCGACCGCAACGAGACCCAGCGTCTTTCCTGAACCGGTTGCAGTCGGGAGTCAAAGGGATACTTTGTGCGCTGCCTAAGCAGACGACTCCAGGTTGGTGCAGCATCCCAAAACACATTTTGGGGATTATACCACAAGGCTAGTGTTTGATGCGATTTTGTCATATGATGACATGATGGAGACCGTGGCTGTTGTTTGAAGACAAATGTTGATGGTGTTGGGACAGCAACTAGCCACAAATTTACTTTCAGTTCCTTTATTCAAAGGCTACCGTTACCGGCTTCGAATCGTTGTCATTCATCTTCAGACGGTTTACATGCTTTCTTTATAACATGTGGTGTGTTTTTTACATATTAATTGTCCTAAAATATAAATAATACGTAATTATAAACACGCCATTTACAGATTTTCGTTGCATGTGACTTACGTGAAACGTCGGTTTCGAGTGTTTGTTTTCATACAATTCGTCCAGCAGATGTAAATGCATTCCCACTGCATTCTTATTGTTGCACACGTAAATTGTTCTCACTGAACACTTAAAAAAATCAATGTCTCTGTACTAGTGTAAAAGGCATTACAGTTGTGTAAATGAATATATGATCCTTTCCAAACATAGGACATCATCGTCAAATGTTACGATATATCATAGCATCTGTGATACTCATATGTTTGTAAGCTCTTTGTATGTATCAAAACATTTGGTGCGTGGTAGAAATCATCTCAGTGACAAATCTTAAGGGTTCAGTGGTAACAATTTACGTGTGCAACAATAAGAATGCAGTGGGAATGCATTTACATCTGCTGGACGAATTTTATGACAACAAACACTCGAAACCGACGTTTCACGTAAGTCACATGCAACGAAAATCTGTAACGCAACCATCTGTGTGTGGCGTGTTTATAATTATGTATTATTTACATTTTAGGACAATTAATATGTAAAAAACACACCACATGTTATAAAGGAAGCATGTAAGCCGTCTGAGGATGAATCACAACGATTCGAAACCGGTAACGGTAGCCTTTGAATAAAGGAACTGAAAGTAAATTTGTGGCTAGTTGCTGTCCTAACACCATCAAAGGCTAGTGTTTACTTCACTTCAGGCTAGAACTCTGAAAATTTCCAAAAACCGTTTTTTGTTGACTTAAAATGTAAGGGCGGTAACGTTAAGAGTGCAATGGAAATCCCATGGTTATATGCAGAGAAGAGAGCGGATAGGCGGAAGGAGTACTTTGAAGGCCTCTGGAAGGGGACGACTTGTCTCTTGGCGAGATAGAAAAAAGAACAGCAGTTGACAGGGAAAATACAGAGGATCCAGTATTAGAGTCAAAATTTAAAAGAGCTTTGGAAGGCTTAGGACCAAATAAGGCAGAAGGGATAGATAACATTCCATCGGAATTTCTAAAATCACTTGGCAAACTGGAAATAAAAACCGACTATTCCCGTTGGTGTGTAGAATGTATTAAACTGGCGAGATAACATGAGAGTTTCGGTAAAGCATCATCCACACAATTCCGAAGACTGCGAGACCTGACAAGAGCGGGAATGAAATGATAATTAAATCAAGATCCTAAGCTGTCGACAGGCGTTGATATACATCAATGGGAACAGTTGAAAATGTGTAGCCCGACCTGGACTCGAACCCGGGATCTCCTGCGTACATGGCAGACGCTCTATCCATCTGAGCCACCGAGGCCACAGGGGATAGTGCGACTGCAGCAATTTTTCCCTTGCACTCTCTCCGTCAAACATACGAGGATCGTGCAAGGGATAAATCCCTGCAGTCACACTATCCTCTGTGCCCTCGGTGGCTCAGATGGATAGAGCGTCTGCCATGTAAGCAAGAGATACCGGGTTCGAGTCCCGGTCGGGCCACACATTTTCATCTGTCGCCGTTGATGTATATCAACGCCTGTCGACAGCATACAGTCTTAACTTAATTATCATTTCATTCTAAGAGAGCTGCATGGTCACCGATGGTATCCGTTCTTTTGGACATGTCCGAAAGAACGGATACCATCTTCATAGAGAGGGAATTGTCGCAAAATCAACTTAAAAGTTCATGCATCCAAGTTGCTGACAGGAAAAGTAGTAGTAGTAGTTTTATTCATCAGTAGATCTCTTTTTACAAGGATATAGGACATGTCAAAATATTTACAGGTTCAGACCAATTTAAAATAATCTAATTCTTAAACATACACATTTACAGACTTCTAGTTTGAGACGATCATTAGATTTACTCATGGTATACAATACTTTTTTTTACAAATAACTTATTAAATAATGTAATGCCACAATGTTTACTCGTATCTCACTATCAGTCATTGCACACACTATACACACATTGTTTCATAACACTACACTCACCACACACAAACAAGCACACACTGGTGATCTCTGGGCCATTTTCTGTACCACAGCTTCCCATTTGCTATCCTGAAAAACTCAATCAGGATCCCTCTCTAACGAGTGAGATGTTGAGCTCAGTAAGAGGAAGAGGTGTTAGTATTTTGCAATGCATAGCTTAGGGGTAAGTTTTTATAGAAAAGGAAAGCGGAAGGACAGAAACATAGTGTGAAGGTGTTTTGTGAAAAGTTGCCGTTTTATAATCATTATTATTATTTATTTGTATAACATTTTTTTACCAAATCTATACTCTGTTTTATCTAAGTAATCCTGTAAGTAGGCTGTTTAGGTTTTTATGTTGGTAACGCCACGTAGTGCTCTGTATGAAAATCACAGACTGTGCTGTGTGCACAGTCTGTGGCTGGTTGGACTCATTGTTGGAATATTCGCTTGTGAAGTGTTGGGCAGTTGGATGTGAACAGCGCGTAGCGTTGGGCTGTTGGAGGTGAGCCGCCAGCAGTGGTGTATGTGGAGAGAGAGATGTCAGAGTTTAGAGCGGACGATCTGGACGTGTGTCCGTCAGAAAAAGGAAATTTGTTTAATTGGATGTCACAAAGTTATATATATATTATGACTTTTGAGCGCTATTAAGGTAAATACATTGTTTGTTCTCTATCAAAATCTTTCATTTGCTAACTATACCTATCTGTAGTTAGTGACTTCAGTAGTTAGACTCTTTTATTTAGCTGGCAGTATTGGCGCTCGCTGTGTTGCAGTAGTTAGAGTAACGAAGATTTTTGTGAGGTAAGTGATTCATGAAAGGTATAGGTTATTGTTAGTCAGGGCCATTCCTTTGTAGGGATTATTGAAAGTCAGATTACATTGCGCTAAAAAAATATTGTGTGTCAGTTTAGTGATAATCAGAATAAGGAAAGAGAGAACTGTCTGAGTACGTTCAGTTTGGCTCAGCTGTGTGAAAATCAAATAACGTAAGAGGTTTTCCAGCACTGTCATTCAAAATTATTTCCTAAGGGGACGTTACAATCCTTCAATGTATAAAATATGCTGCCATTCATGAACAGCATTCCTGGAGGTGTTTCCCAACAGGAGAACGCTCACCCACATACCGATGTTGTAACCCGACACGGTCTACAGAGTGTCGACGTATTGCCATGGCCTGGTCGATCACCAGATCTGTCTCCAGTCGCTCACATATGGGACGTCATCGAACGACAACTACAGCCTCCAGCGTCATCACCTGAACTCCATCCCACAAACTGCCATCCGGCACCTGTATAACGAAATGCATGCACGTTTGCATGCTTGTGTGCAACATTCTGGCGCTTACACCCGTTATTAATGTGCCACCGTTCCGCATTTGCAACGCCTTATCTCGCAGTTACATTAACCTGTGATCTTACAATGTTAATCATTTAAATATGGCTGACCGTTGTGGCCGAGCGGTTCTAGGCGCTTCAGTCCGGAACCGCGCTGCTGCTACGGTCGCAGGTTCGAATCCTGCCTCGGGCATAGATGTGTGTGATGTCCTTAGGTTAGTTAGCTTTAAGTAGTTCTAAGTCCAGGGAACTGATGACCTCAGATGTTAAGTCCCGTAGTGCTTAGTGCAATTTGAACCATTTGAACTTAAATATGTTAACTAGACAAATGTATTCCCGAAATTTCATTACTCTATATTAATTATTTTTCGGTGTGCGTTTTTTTTCCTTCAGTGTATGTCGTATACCGGAAAAATATTCCAGCCATTATGTACGTTGTTCTCGATCGTCACCCTTGACACTTGCCGCCTTTATGAGTGTAGCTCTAGGTTTACAGTAATTTCTGCTATCGTTGCTGAAAGAGAAAACTAAGGGTACTTATCGGAAACAGCATCTCAAGGAAACAAGGACGTTTGGGCTCTCTTTATGAAGTGTTTGGAAGCTTACTCATGGTGTGTCTGTTTGTTACAGCAGATATGAGGCACACATTATTGGTTACGAACTTTTTTTTTTTTTTTTTTTGGCTTTTCATCGCACTCAAGGTCGAAGATAGGCCATGCCATTCCCGATATCTTTGTGCGCGGGAAGACTGCTGAATAAGTATACTGTGCCCACCAACCTTACGTATACATTCACCTTACGTAATGCAGTTATGTTTTAAACATATTGTCTGTGAATTAGTACGTGCTACGTATTGCCATTACAGATTTATTGCATCTGGTTGACATCTGTGGAATGTACCGATGCCATGGTTTCTACTAGTCAGTGTCAAGTTACGCAAAGTGGTCGGTAAGAGCACTGACGCAGTATCATAAAGTCAAACATTATAACAGGATATTCTAGGGGTGTTGAAGATAAGATCCCAAAGTCTGGTACTGCCTCTAGCAACCTTGGTATGTTCTCTTACAAGATGTCGCGTATTGGAGAACCGTCGATGTATTTCACAGCGAAACACATTCCTCTTCATGAAAGTCCAGTTAGCATGCTCCTTTTTCAATTGTAAATCTGACGACACTACGAATTATTTAGGAAAAAGGGAGACGTTTCACCGAAAGGCAGAAGCGCTGCATCGTAGATAGGTACACAGAAGGTACAGCGTTTGGCTAGCCTTAGGAATGGGCTTCCTTTTGCAAGCTGGCAGGAAAAACATGCACACAAAGAAACACACAGTCATTCACATGCAGGGAGACAGGAGTGTGTATGTTTTGTCTATCTAGCTTGAAAAAAGAAGTACATTCCGAAAGCTATCCGAGCTCTTTACGTTTTGTTTGTGTACTACCGACGACACACCGCTTTCGCCTTTCGGCGAATCGTCTCTTTTGTTCCTAAATATTTCGTAAGTGACGACACTGTTGGTTCAACAATCACCGTGTGCTGGAGAGCCCATTTGAAATTTCAGTCTCTAAGTGGGACGTTGTGCTTTCAGCAGCGTTATTCTGTGCTGTTAGTTGCGGTATGGATTTCCGCTTATCCTTCTTCACAGGAAGGTAAAGTCTAAATAAGGTATAAGTGTTAAATGCCTTGACGTCTGCTAGTGGTTTCCAAGCTTTTAATACATTTCTTGCAAATAGAGGGATGAACCTAATTTTTTGGACTACATGGACTAATTTCGTTGTAATAGTCTTTTATCGACTCATAATACCTTGAATAACAAAAAATATGTCTATGAGTAGAGAAATAAAGTAGCAGTGATATAAGAGGAGCTGAAATGTTTCACGTCTTGCTGCAATCCGGTGAGACAGAATGGTCAACAAAAAACGCAGGAGCGTGTCACTGGTTCAGGTAAAAACACTCCACTTGCTAGGAAACTGAAAGGTTTCTGGATTCCCGGTGAGTGTTGCCACACTTTGTTTGGGCACAATGTCAGCGGAAACGATGCCAGTCAGAAGTGCCGTGGAGAAAGCTGTCATTAGCGTAACATCCGTCAACAGAAGTGGAAAGTGTCGTTTGCAAAATCGGACACTTCCTCAATAACACGACGCGGCCATCAAGTCGTGTCCTAGTGTCTCGTAACCACTTCCAGAATACTTGGAGTAAATAAGCGTGACGAGAAGCAGTGAGATTAAGTTCCATGATGTGAGACACACTATTTAAATCTCGGAAATAAAACAGAGCGGGAGTGTACAGGTAGGGAGATAATATTTTTTTGGGGTTTCAGTTTTGTACCAACAATTTTGATTTACTTCACTTCCCTTTTCATGCAAGAAAATTTCAAGCCAGTTGATACGATTTACTTTTTTCTCGTTTCCTGATAAAATACATTCATCATAGAATGCGTGGTCGATAACATATCATGAAGCACGCCATCTCAGGAAACTATCGCCACTCGACACAATAAGAAACATATTACCGGAATGTTTGAAAAAAATAAAAATGGATCAAGTGGCTCTAAGCACTATGGAACTTAACATCTGAGGTCATCAGTCCCTTGGACTTAGAACTACTTAAACCTAACTAACCTAACGACATCACACACACCCATGCCAGAGGCAGGATTCGAACCTACGACCGTAGCAGCAGCGCGGTTCCGGACTGAAGCACCTAGAACCGCTCGGTCACAGCGGCCGGGGAATGTTTGCACTTAGGTGCTTCATTTGTTTGTGGTTTAGTTCATCAGAAACAAAAACAACTTGAAGTACATCCCGACGAATGTGACAGGGTCGGTTAAGCCATTAGTGAAGTATCGGGCAGAGTCAGTGTTTTTTGACAGTACTATTGTCAGTAGGAAAATAGCTTCGCAGATTTACGGGTGACAGATAAATCTTCCAACTGGTATGATGGATGCTAGTCCCCAATGAACGTGGACATTTTATCAAATATAACATAGCAACTATCACCAAGATACAACAATCAATATTCTTCTTGGGAGCATTAATTATACGCATCTGGAGAAAGTATGATGAAGCAATGAAAACATTGACAAACATATAAAAACATAAAACTCTATTAATAACTTAATAAAAAGTACTAATATTCCACAATAATATTTATTAGTTTGTTATGAACCGGCTTTCGGCTTCTTAGGGCATCGTCAGATAACTTAATGTTGATGAGATAGTCCACGCAACTTCAGCGAGAATTCATAGCTTCACAGGGAATGCTGTACAAAGACATGTGACATTGTATGACTTATAAGTTAACTGACGACGGCCTAAGAAGCAGAAAGCCGGTTCATAACGAACTAATAAATATTATTGTGGAACATTAATACTTTGTATTCACGTTATTAGTATGTCTGTGTTACGCCAAGAGTCGACGAAATATTCCATGAATATTACGAACAACTCTGTTTATAGCGAGAAATTTGCGAACTTGTGGGGTAGAACTTGTGGCGTAGCTATGAAGTAGAGAATTTCGCGAGCCTTGCTACAGAGTAGGGTTCTAGTGTCAGGGACTAACGGTGATTCGATCTGAAATAGGGAGAGAGATTCGGATCTAACGAGATAATTAGAAGCGGAACAAATATCGGATAACTGTGGGAAAGGAAATCGATCGAGTCCTTTTCAAAGGACTGCGAAATTTAGAAAAATAACGAAAAATAAGAAATAAAATCTTTATGGCCAGATGGGATTTGAGACCTGGCCCTTCCCACTGCAGGACCAGTGCTCTTCCACTGCATCAGCTCGCTCAGTCTGAAGAAGAAACAAGCAAAACTTCGGATTTGTGGTGCTGCAAATGTAATCAGCCAATCTACTGGATGCGAGAAGGCTACGGAGATGATTAGGCCAATTCAGTGACAATGGCTTCGCTACCATTTGGGTAAATTTTCTCACTGTCCCCAACATACACAAGTTGATTCCGTGGCGTTGTTGCAAATTTTCAAGGTTTATCGAGAAACGTAAGTGTATCAATATAAGAGACTCTGGTCCGGAAACGACGGAGTCGGAAATTGTAGGCACAAATCTCTCTTATTCCTCTGACAGTGGAATACAAAGTACATCGGTCCAGTGTAGGTTAGTGTGAGTTAGGCAATTGTCAGAGGTGACATTATGGACCAAAATGAGAAAAAACGTCGAATAAACATGGGCTCTAAAATGCATACCTTAAGAGCTGCAAACATTTGTTCATCTTTGATACCATAAAACACATCTCTTTTACTGCAAGCTCTTTGGTTTCTTAATTTTTGGAGGAGGGCGATAAAGGACCAAAACAAGAAAAAAATGTCCACTAAATAAAACTCTAAAATGCATTGGCACTTGTTTAGTAGGAGAGGTGTGTTTCACAGTAGAGAAGATCAACAAGCCATACAATCTCTTCCAAAAATATGGAAACCAAAGAGCTTGCAGTAAAAGAGATGTGTTTTACAATATCGAAGATGAACATATGCTCATAGCTCGTAAGATATACATTTTAGAGTTCATGTTTAGCAGTAACCCATGTAAGTTGCATAGCCTACGTCCTTAGCAGCAACAGTATCGGCACATGCATTCCACTGTCAGAGGTATCAGAAAGGTTTTCACGAATGACTTTCTGCTCATTCGTTTCCGGACCAGGGTCCCTTATCTCAAATTAATACATTCGTCTTTGGCCATCATCCCTGAAAATTTACATCATAACGGAATCATCCTATATTTTAACCACTCGGCGTAACGAAAGGGTAACGTCGATTACAGCTCATACGGTGGCACACAGACTTTTTTTCTCGCTCACGAATGAAAAGAGATCGTAACATGCTGTGGGATTTCACCATTGTGACTCAGCAAACTTTACACTGTCACACACCTGTAGTGAAGTACCACTTAATAAGTATGTAAATGTAGCGTAGCTTGCTTTTCATTTATCCCACGGTAGTTCCAGATAGAGAAATATCATTAATAATAAGGGCAGTGTTAAAACCACAGCCAGTCACTGCCATTTTACATTTTATCTGTCTCTAAATGTTTTGCAGTAAGAGCAGATATTTTTGATTACAAACCGTCAACCTGAAGTTCCCTTCCGTCCTCACAACATGACGTTGATAACCACAGAACTTCAATGTTGAAAATATCTGCGAACGTCATCAAGTACTCCTATTGTACTTTCAAACAAGATGTAGCGGGAAGGTTAAGTTACTAAACGGCTAGTGTCCAATGAGAAGGAGAGAAATCTGGGGCTCGTCACTGGTTGTTCATTTTTCATCACTCATATTATACCATCACACAAAACATAGTTGTATTTTAGAAAGTAGACTGCTGTTTCCACCACTGCAAAACCATCCTTTCACAGTCAGAAAGACATTTGAACTCTCTGCGTCTGTAATTCTTTACTTCTCAGTTTTACGGGGACGCAATCTAAACAGGACTTTTCAGGCTGCCTTCCATGCTGAAATCATCTTTCACTTATTCACTTATTTATAAATAAAAACGTCTGCAAATAAAATTTATTTTCCAATTAATGCACAATGAAATAAATTTAAATTATGCTTTTAAAGCCGGCCGCGGTGGCCGAGCGGTTCTAGGCGCTTTAGTCTGGAACCGCGTGACCGCTACGGTCGCAAGTTCGAATCCTGCCTCGGGCACTGATGTGTCTGATGTCCTTAGGTTAGTTAGGTTTAAGTAGTTCTAAGTTCTAGGGGACTAATGATCTCATATGTTAAGTCCCATAGTAGTCCAGTGAATCTGTCAGAAAAAAAAGCCTGTACCTTGCAAAAGATGTGGTAGAAGATTTTATTTTTTTAACTCGTTCATATTGTTGGAAAGGTTAGAAAACGAAGTACTGCCAGCAAAATTTCTCTTGGGAAAACTTTCTGCAGTCAAAAAACTTCGAAAATTTCGGACTTTTTTCAGTTTTTTCAAAATATCTGTTTCATTTGCTCCTATCGCTTTGACTTCTATTTTATTTTTTAAAGAGCACAAAATTGTCTACAAATTTGATTCTTACCATTTTTTCTACTCCCAGTATCTAAGGCGCTACAGCACGTCAAAAAATACCATTTTTTTTTCAAATTTAGAGCAAAGTGGCAAATTACCTAATTTTTGAACACTGTTATTTCAGTTTCTATTTGTGTAGTATGAACATATTACTTATCTTGTTATTCATTGGAATTTACCATCTCACTCTGCTGCAGGGCCAGGACAAACATCATATTCAGTAACTACAAACACATTCACGTCGGATTGCGTGAAGGTTATTTGTTTTACAATATGTAATAAGATTGCATGGAGGTGCCGTACATTTTCTACAGTTCATTGACGTTAATAATCAGTTATAATAAAAGGTATGTAGGAATTGTTCTTTAGCGGACAAAAGCGTATTTATTCTTTGGCCTTCGTTCCAGTGGAAGATTTGAAGTCAGGTGGACCGAGTAATTTTTTTGTCATTGATGGAGGGTACCTTGTCCACAAAGTGACTTGGACTCGAAATGTTTGCTTCAAGTCAATAGCCCAAAGCTATGTTTCTTACCTACAACGTCATTTTGGATCTCAATTTGCTATTGCATTTGATGGGTGTCCGTGTGAGGGAGACAAATGTAGCACAAAGAGTGCTGAGAGGATTCGTAGGTCCAAAAAACATTCTTCGGTTGACGTTGTGGTTGAATCGGAGATGGTGAACCAAGTCCCTCAGGACAAGTTCTTGTACAACGAACGAAACAAGATGCGCTTGATCACACTTCTTAAAAAGGAATTTCTGGAGTGTAGCATTGAATTGCTCCAGGCACAAGAAGATGCTGACGTTATGATTGTAACATCTGCCATTTCAAGAACCAAAGATTTTGGAAGTGTTGTCATTGTAGGAGAAGATGTTGACTTGCTTGTGCTCATGACCGGTTTGGGGCAAGGCATTGAAAACTTATTTTTCTTAAAGCCGGGAAGAAGAAATGCAGAAGACAAGTGTTTTTCCACTGCAGCTTACAAGATTCACAGTGAATATATTCTGTTCACTTACGCCTTTAGCGGATGTGATACAACATCCGCTATTTTTGGTCAAGGAAAAATTGTGTGCTGCAATATTGTTGCGAAAAATGAACACCTAACCTCAGCCCTTTGCACGTTCAATAAACCACATGCTACCCTTGTAGAAATAATAACAGCAGGAGAACAGGTTACTACCGCATTGTATAGTGCAGGTGTCAGCAGTTCCCACACACTAGACCATTTGCGGTACCAGCTATTCGCCAAGTCTGCCACAAAAAGCAAACTGAATCTTGCACGGTTGCCACCTACACAAGATGCTGCACATCATTATTTGCGGACTTACCACAAAGTCCAAAGTTGGATGGGAAACTGGAAACCTCCTGAGAAATGGGGCTGGAATCACAGTGACCACGGTCCAATACCCGTTATAATTAGCCAAGATCCAGCACCTGAAGCACTTCTTCACATTGTTTCATGCTCATGCAAGCTGAACTGTGGCGGAGCGTGCTCCTGCACAAAAGCGGGTTTGAAATGTTCTTCAATTTGTAAGAAATGTATTGGGGCCAACTGTGAAAACGTGTCAAAATTTTTATATGAAGACAGTGAAGAAGATGCTATGGAGGATGTTGAGGAAACCGCTGACGAAATCAACGAACTTGCTGAGGCTGACTCGCTGTTTAAAGAAGAGACCCTGAATCCGTAACTCAAGGTATATCTGGTGACACTGAGGAACCTGGCCCATCAAAACGTTGGAAGTGATGCTCATATCTGTCTCAAATGAGCTAAAGTGCGATATTACAAGTATTGCACACCCAGAACTGTCAACATTTTTTAGTAATTGACAGTGCATTTTAATTGTAATAAAGCTACTTATTTTTAATGTCAACTGCGTGGCTTTTATACACAAGAATAATTACCTACCTAATTAGCTTGCCTATTGCAGCTAATATTAGTTCAGTTTCCTGAGACAAATTATTTTGTGTGTGTGTGTGTGTGTGTGTGTGTGTGTGTGTGTGTGTGTGTGTGTGTGCATGTCTCTTAATGATGTATTTTTATATTTATAGTTTTACAAATACCAGGGCAGAGGTACCCCATAGTGAACTTGAGGTAGTGATGTAAGAATCACAGTAGTTGGGTGCCCAGCAATCCTCATGTTGCATACAGAGAAATTGAATACCTGAAAGTGAGGTGGTAAATTCTAACATACAACATGGCGTATAATGTTTTTATACTACACAAACAGAAACAGAAAAAATAGTGTTCAAAAATAAGGTATCTTGCCACTATGCTCAAAACTTGAAAAATTGGTATTTTGTTAGGCGCTGTAGCGCCTTAGATATTGGGAGTAGAAAAAAATGGCAAGAATCAAATTTGTAGAGAATTTTGTGCTCTTTAAAAAAAAAATTAGACGTTAAAGCGATAGAAGCAAATGAAACTGAGATATTTTGAAAAAACTGAAAAAAGGCCGAAATTTTCCAAGTTTTTTGACTGCAGAAAGTTTTCCCAAGGGAAATTTTGTTGGCAAAACCCGGTTTTCTAATCTTTCCAATCATATGAACGAGTTGAAAAAATAAACTCTTCTACCCCACCTTTTGCAAGGTATATCTGCAATTTACTGGACTCTAGTGCTCAGAGCCATTTGAACCATTTATACTTTTAAAAATAAAGGAATTCATAGCTGACGGTAGCTTACAATTGATATTCACAGCTCCAAATTTGTACTTCTTTTTGGACGCCACATTAGAACTATTAAGTATGTATACAGTTTTTTTAGATTACGATTGGCATCCACATGTAACACGTAAAATATGAAGAGATTTTCTGTCTAGTTATTGAAAAACATTTCTGTAATGCAACTAAACGTTGTGACTATCCATATCAGTTTACTCATTAAGTATGTTAAGGGGTGCATTTAGGGAGAGTAAATGGGTAACATTCACCATCTATACTTCCAGTACGTTAATTATGAGATTATCATCCACGATTTTTGCTGTATGCACAGTACTAAAATACTCAACGGCAAAATACTGTGAGTCTGTCTGACTTAATACTCCATATGTGAAAAAGATAGATGTACAACTTAACGAATCCATGCGCATTATTAGTAGGCCAATACAGTTTCCTGCCATATACTGGTTGCCTATCTTGCTTTCACCTCCTGATATCACACGGGAGAATACCAGAAGATTGTTGATAAGCCCGACCTTCCAATATTGTACTACATATTTCCTGTGGAGGGAAAAAGATCAACATCAAGAAACCCCACTCTTGTCACAGCCAGGATTTTTACTGAAAATGATTTCTGTGTGGTGGATGAATGGAAAAACTGTTCTCCACAATGTCTGAAGCTTCCCACCATCCTGGAGAAACCCTCTAGATCTGACCAACCTCGGGCAGTCTAGACATCCCTGAGCCGCAACCGAACGAGCCCACAAGTGGGGCAAATCCTTACCACCTTCTTGTGACTGTAGTGTAGAACGACAGATAAATGCTCATGAATCGACAAGTTTCGTTCGTGCTAACAATGGACCTTTCAAAGATTTTCTGTCATTGACGAGTGGTGTAATGAAATATATAAAAGACCTTGATATTTATCACCTTTAGCTATTGTCGTTGGTGATACATTATGCTGGAGACCTGTGTTGAAATGTTGATGTGTAGTTGTGTACTACTCTTTAAATCAATATTTATATATACCTATTCTCGTGATTAAAAATCTTTGAATGTAAGCCATACGATAAATAAATAAGTAATATTTGATATAATGCAGTTTTGTTTTTACATATGATACTTATAGATTCGAAACTGTCGGTACCATATTTTTTTTCGTTAAAGTCAACTACGAAAAATGGATGATTATCGATGTCGAAATAGGTAAGTGGAGCGAGAACTCTAACGTCTCATCATATGAGAAGAAACGCACATTTTCATAGGAAAGATGAGTCGCTGTACATAACATTTTATTCTCGGAAAAATTGCAGTGTTAACTGTTTCGAACCTTTAAGTAGCATGTGTAAAAGCAAAATTGATTATTTCAGGGACAAAAATTTCCACTGAAAATGTCTAAAGAAAAGGCGAAACGAGCCTGGAACATAAATAAATATTTTATTACAGAAAGAAAAATCGGTTTGAATCAATAAAACGAATGTTTTTACACTTGTACGAAATACAACCACACCAAAAAAATACAGGAGAATGCTATAGTCTCTGGACATGTATATAGAGATAATTTAATTTGGAAAGGGAATTAAAGGTCGTGGCAAAGAAATAAAAGCTTTAAGTGTAAAGGTAGGCTTCCACGGCCGTTGTCACAGTCAATAAAATTCTTCTGGGTTTGAGGCCGCATTGCCAACTATAAAATTCCGGCGTTTTGGCGACTGTTGCAAGGCGCCTTCCTCAGAGTTCAACAGTGTGTACACTCTGAGGAAGGGGTCTTGCAACAGTCGCCGAAACGTCGGAATTTTATAGTTGACAATGCTGCCTCAAACCCAGAAGAATTTTATTGACCGACAAAAGCCTGAAGGTTTGTCGATGAGATTGTAATTCTGTCAGGGACGGGACAGGATTTGGAAGAACAATTGAGCGAAATGGTGCTTGAAAAAGAGACTATAAGATGAACGTCAATAGAAGTAAGATGATGGTACTGGAATGGAATTTAATTAAATCAGGTGATGCTGAGGGTATTAGATTAGAAAATGAGAGACTAGAAGTAGTAGATGAGTTTTGCTGTTTCGGTAGTAAAATAACTTCCGATGGTCGAAGCAGAGAGGATATAAAACGCAGACTAGCAATAGCAAGAAAATCATTTCGTGAAAAAGAAGCACTTGTTAACATCTAACATCAAATTAACTGTTTGGAAATCTTTTCTGAAGGTGTTTGTCTGGAGTGTAGCCTGGTGCGGAAGTGAAACGTGGACGATAAACAGTTTAGACAAGAAGAGAATAGGTGCATTTTATATGTGGTGCTATGGAAGAATGCTGAAGATTAGATGGGTGGATTTAATAACAAAAGAAGTGGTACTGAATCGAAGTGGGTAGAAAAGAAAATTGTGGCACAACTTGGGTAAAAGAAGAAATATGTTGATAGTACACGTCCTAAGGCATCAAAGAATCGTTAGTTTGGTAATGGAAGGAAACATTTAGGGGGGGTTAAAATTGTTGACGGAGACCACGGCTTGAATATAGCAAGCTTACTATATGACGTAGGTTGCAGTACTTATGCAGATATGAAGGGGCTTGCATAGGATTCGTTGGCATGGAGAGCTGCATCAACCAAGTCATCAGACAGAAGAACACAACAACAACAAAAACTAAATTGCGACACAATTGTCGCTGACAGGAAAATGTGAAACGGAGAATTGAACAGAGCGAGACTCAGTTGTGGTGCGTCGGACTTGAATGTGTCCGGGGGCCCTCGGTAGCGACTGTACCTCACCGTTCCTCTCCTCTCTTTGCCTCTCCCGCCCTCTCCTCACCGTAAGGCACGCACCTTGCGCCCAGGAATGTGGCCACCTTGCTCTTCTTTCGAGGCGGCTCACAAGTACCTCCGCCGAGACGCACAAGCATAGGCAAAATCATAATGCGCGCACATGATGAAAATTCCACTGTATAGTGCTTAAAACAAAAAAGTTTGAAGGCTTATAACCGAGACTATACGATTAGCAAGTACATCTCGACAATTGTTGAGGTCTGTGCGGATAAAAGAAATGCTATGAAAAGACTTTTCAGAGTTCGCTACAAGTTACAAATTTTAGTTGATTTACTTAAATTATTTAATAAAGCAACATGTTTCATAGAATAGACCTGATATTGAGGCTACAATCGGATTACGAAAACATTTAACAAAATTACACATAGATATGAAAGCCGTTTTTTACAATCTTGGCATGAGCTGGTGCCATCTTTGTTCACACGAACAGTCTTCCATGTGCTGTAGTTATCTCTATATTGCCATTCTTGCCTGAAGAAGAGGTTCATACCACGAAACATGTTGCCTCATTAAATAAATCAAGTAAATCAATAACGATATACTACTGGTAGCGGCCTCTGCAAAACCTTTTCATATTTCTGAATCAGTCACGGGCGATTAACGATCAATACGGCTTTAAAAAGAATTGCTATCCTCAGGCGTGAGTTCCTCGTCCATAAGTCTTCTAACTGTGTCGGCGGATATTAACATTTTGTAAATCATCGGGATCCTTTCGGTGTGCCGAAGGTCTGACGGTGTGCTTGCATCTGGCCTAAATTCTCGTTCGCTGACGCCTCACTTTTTACTTTACATTTCATTGGCTAACAATATAGAGGCTGGTCGTGAGCACATTTTAATTTAACATTCCCTGTCATATTTTTGTTACGTTTCATATGTTCCAGTTTTCCGTCTTAATTAAGGAAAGCGATTGAGTGAGTTTTTCTGTGGAGCACTTACGCAACACTGGGAAGTCAAATGACATCGTTACAAGTTGTGATGTATTGTATACTGTCAGGTGTTTGTAATACAGTTCGTTTATGAAAAATGCTTTAATTCAGCATAAACTTAAATCATATTTACGAGCCACACTTCTGAATGTAATACACGCTGCAATGTGTACTGTTAAATATATTTATGACAAATATTGAGACATTCACTGATTTTATACCGTGCGCTGTTTATGTCGTGCACTGTGGAAGGTGACGTTCCCGAAAGAGTTCAACAATACCTGTTGGCATCTGAGGGTTTCAGTTAATGATCATTTATTCTAGAAAAGCTGCACGGTCATCAATGGTATCTGTTCTTTCGACAACAGTTACTACGTTCATATATAGTTAAAGGCTACCCGGCCATTCACCTTCGCCTGTGCAAATGCACACAGGTTGTCCGAACTCTTACGGGAACCGTCACCTTAGTTGGCGCGAGTAATGAGTGGATGGGCAAATACCTATTAGGAACATTATGTATGTAGGTTGTGGACGTTTGGGAATGTGGATCTCACGGGAGGCGTGCAAGGGATAAGTCCCGGCAGTCGCGCTATTCATCTGTGTCGTCGGTGGCTCAGATGGATAGAGCGTATACCATATAAGCACGAGATCCCATTTTCGAGTCCCGGTCGGGGCACACATTTTCAGCTGTCCCTATCGAGGTATATCAACAACACCTGTCGGCAGCTGAGGGTTTCAATTAATTATTATTTGTTCTAGAGAAGCTGCACTGTCGTCAATGGTATCTGTTCTTTCGAGAACAGTTACTATCTTCATATAAACGTACATTGACTTCGTGGTGCAGGCTGGAGATGGCGAAATCGGGGAGTCGGCAGTTATCCGTCTTAGGATAGCGGTGGATAGACTTGAGCTCTCTCGGCCGGAATTTAGTTATAATTCAGTCATCAGTTCGGAAGTCAAGACTTACTGAAACTTCGTGATCAAAGAGGTTACTTTTCAGGTTCGGAAATCCTACGGCGCATTCGGAAGTGTGTTTCCGAGCGCAGCCGTCGTATTCTGCATACCCAGTTCCCTATTTTTCTCGGGGAATGTTGAGGATTACTGAGTGTAGGCCTGTTTGGTAAAAAGAAACCTCAGAACAGAACGAGGAGATGGTTCAAATGGCTCTGAGCACTATGGGACTTAACATCTATGGTCATCAGTCCCCTAGAACTTAGAACTACTGAAACCTAACTAACCTAAGAACAGCACACAACACCCAGTCATCACGAGGCAGAGAAAATCCCTGACACCGCCGGGAATCGAACCCGGGAACCCGGGCGCGGGAAGCCAGAACGCTACCGCACGACCACGAGCTGCGGACAGAACGAGGAGACATTAGGTAGCGGAACATAGTGTTGGGTAAAAGTAACGGATTTGGCTACTGATATCAATTAATTTCATTTGTTCCCGTGCAAACTGGAGTGTAGTGTTTTTGAACGACATTTTTACTGTTGACATGAATCTGTAATCCTGCATTTTATTGTTGTGACTGTTGGCAGGAGTTACCACTGTAGCTACCGGTTTGGAGGTGGTGCACTGAACTGTTAGCGGTGAACATTCCAGTGCTCTGAACAAGGAATCTTTTCCTGACCATGGTTAGATAGCTATGTGGCTTTTAATATTGGCTTTGCATTTTTGTTGTTGTTGTTGTTACTGTTGTGGTCTTCAGTCCGAAGAGTGGCAGCTCTCCATGCTACTCTGTTCTCTCATGTCCGAATACCCACGTAGCCTACATCTTTTGGATATGCTTATGTTTCCATCTCTTGGTCTTCCTCTACAACTTACCCCACGATCTAATCCATACACTTCCCTCCAGTACTAAACTGGTGATCCCTTTATGTCTCAGAATGGTCCTACCAACATTTCCAAAGCTTTTGTTCTTTTCTTATCTGTACTGTTTATCGTTCACGTCTTCCGGAGTACTCCTGCGCGGTATGGAGTCCGTTTCAGTTAGGACTGACGGAGGACACCGAAAAACTTAAAATAAGAGCAGCTCGACTTGTATTATCGCGAAATGGGGAGAGAGTGTCACGGACATGAGAAGAGTGAGTTTGGGTGGCAACTACTAAAGCGAAGGTGTTTTTCGTTGGGGCGAGATCTTTTCACAAAATTTCTGTCATCAACATTTCCTCTGAAAGAGAAGATACTTTATTGCCGCCTGAATAGATAGGAAGAAATGACCTCAAAGTAATATAAGAGACCTCAGAACTTATACAGAACGATTTAAATGTTGGTTTCTCCCGCGCTGTTAGAGAGTGGAACGGTACAGAAACTGTGTGAAAGTGGTTCGATGAACCCTCTGCCAAGCACTTAAGCGTGAGTCGTCGAGTAGTCATTTAGATGTAGATGTGGATGAATGCATGTGCAAGAGCGCTCGCGAACCTTGTTCCAAAGACAATTTGCTTGCAAAGATCTTCCCACACCCTCCTCCCGTTTCTGTTGCAGAAGCGCTGGCTCTGGCCTCTGGAGACTGCAAGTTATGGACAGCCCTGGCAGAAGCGAGGCGTTAACTGTCCGTCTAGCGAAATTAGCCGCCGTGGAGCAGAGACGACCGTCCCCTTATTCGCACGGTAGTTTACAGCTCGGCTGCCGGCCAGGTTATGCGTCCTTAACTGTTCTGCTCCCACGCCCGTAGCATACTCTTTCGGAAGACACGCATAGCAAATTACGCTTATGGTCATACTGAATTACTTTCGTCGATACTGAGTTTAACTTGGAAAAGTTATGGGACTATTATCTGCAAATTAACAAGTGCTAACGTCGACCATTCAGGTATCGGGGAATTTACAGTAGGTCCGTAACAGCAAGTAAAGTGCAGGTCATTCAAATGCAACACCGTGGAGACGGCACGCAACGAACGTCAGATTGGCGTGAAGTGTACTTGCAAGCTAGTCCACCTCCGTAGCTGAGCAGTCAGCACGGATGGGGACTGTCATGCAGACGACCTGGGTTCGATTGCCGGTACTGCCATGGAATTCTCTTCTGTGGAAGGATTGGAACAGGGTTCCCTCACCCTCGTGATGCCATTGGAGGAGCTACTTCACCGAGTAGTAGTAGCATCAGGCTACTGATAAGAGCCGGGATTGCGGTGTACTGGCCCCAAGACCCTCCATACCGATACCTATGACGCCATTGGCGTAGGATGACGCAGCAATCGGTCGGTACCTATGGGTGGAACAGATCCTGTTGACAGCCGTTGACGTTTTTACATACTACACTACTGGCCATTAACAATGCAACACCAAGAAGAAATGCAGATGATAAACGGATATTCATTAGACAAATATATTATACTAGAACTGACATGTGATTACATTTTCACGCAATTTGGGTGCATAGATCCTGAGAAATCAGTACCCAGAACAACCACCTCTGGCCGTAATAACGGCCTTGATGCGCCTGGGCATTGAGTCAAACAGAGCTTGGATGGCGTGTACAGGTACAGCTGCCCATGCAGCTTCAACACGATACCACAGTTCATCAATAGTAGTGACTGGCTTATTGTGACGAGCCAGTTGCTCGGCCACCATTGACCAGACGTTTTCAATTGGTGAGAGATCTGGAGAATGTGCTGCTCATGGCAGCAGTCGAACATTTTCTCTATCCAGAAAGGCCCGTACGGGACCTGCAACATGCGGTTGCGCATTATACTGCTGAAATGTAGGATTTCGCAGGGATCGAATGAAGGTTACAGCCACGGGTAGTAACACATCTGAAATTTAACGTCCACTGTACAAAGTGCCGTCAATGCGAACTAGAGCAGCCCATACCATCACGCCGGGTGATACGCCAGTATGGCGATGACGAACACACGCTTCCAATGTCCGTTCACCGTGATGTCGCCAAACACGGATGCGACCATCATGATGCTGTAAACAGGACCTGGATTCATCCGAAAAAATGACGTTTTGCCATTCGTGCACCCAGGTTCGTCGTTGAGTACACCATCGCAGGCGCTCCTGTCTGTGCTGCAGCGTCGAGGGCAACCGCAGCCATGGTCTCCGAGCTGATAGTCCATGCTGCTGCAAACGTCGTTGAACTGTTCGTGCAGATGATTGTTGTCTTGCAAACGTCCCAATCTGTTGACTCAGAGATCGAGACGTGGCTGCACGATTCGTTACAGTCATGCGGATAAGATGCCTGTTATCTCGACTGCTAGTGATACGAGGCTGTTAGGATCCAGCACGGCGTTCCGTTTTACCCTCCTGAACCCACTGATTCCATATTCTGCTAACAGTCATTCGATGTCGACCAAAGCGAGCAGCAATGTCGCGATACGATAAACCGCAATCGCGATAGGCTACAATCCGAGCTTTATCAAAGCCGGAAACGTGATGGTACGTATTTCCCCTCCTTACACGAGGCATCACAACAACGTTTCACCAGGCAACGCCGGCCAACTGCTGTTTGTGTATGAGAAATCGGTTGGAAACTTTCCTCATGTCAGCACGTTGTAGGTGTCGCCACCGGCGCCAACCTTGTGTGAATGCTCTGAAAAGCTAATTATTTGCATATCACAGCATCTTCTTCCTGTCGGTTAAATTTCGCGTCTGTAGCACGTCATTTCCGTGGTGTGGCAATTTTAATGGCCAGTGGTGTACACGCTTGGATATGCAAAGGACCAGCGTTTGAGGCCTACCGCACTAGGTAGGTAGGAATAACACGATTTTCGTTCCACACGTAAGGGATTATCACACAGAGTATTTCGCATTCAGCTATTGCCTTCGAATGTTTTTTGATTGAAGATCATGTTATGCCTTATGTAAGAATGAGGAACAACTACCAGCACGTGTCGGAATTCGACAACGACATGAATCTGGCCAATCGGGACTGCTGTTTATCGTTTCGTGACACTGCTGCTCGCCCCGGGCGGGACCCCACGACTACCTAGGTAATATGGAATCGATTGGTTCAGGAGGCCCGTATTCAATGTCATGCTCCAAGCCACTACCGACCGATTGGACAGACGAACTTTTCCCTCAGCTGTACAGGATCGTACAGCCACATAACCTGAGTTCAGGATATGGACTTGTTTGCAATAAGACAAGTGTCCAAACGTACAGTGCGATGACTACCTGTGTTACGGCTTACCTTGAAGCTGCAGCAGAGAGAGGCCCGCCAGCAGTGGTGCTCCCCATGACAACGCTGGACACAGCTGTGGCGGCACATCGTCTTTCCGCGCAACTCCTACTTCTGCTTAAAGCACCTCAACGGACTTATACCTATATAGAGGCTCAGAGGAGAACATAAGTTGCTAGACTGGACTCGTCAACGTCATATGGACTCAGCTCCTGACGTGACGGTATGGGCGGTTTTTGTGTGCTGAACACAACCACATCTGTTTCGCATAGCGGATCACTTGTCAGCAAGCGTAATATTTCTGACAAAGTCGGTGGCTATGCCGCCTTTTCGGGGTATCAGCGACGTTACTGACATTATCTTTCAACAAAATAACGGGAGACCAGATGTTTTTAGTGCTGTTCTGACCTACCTTGGCACAGAGCTGTGCATCTAGCCATCACGTTCACCAGAACGCTCACCCACAGGAAACATATGGCAATATGTTGCCGAGAGACATTGCCAGCCACTAGGACTGAGAAACGAGAGTTGAAGCAGCTTGGAATGATACGACAGTGTTCTCATCCAAGCTTGTTTCCACTCTACTTACAGCCGGGCCAGAGCCATTGTTGCGGCGATAGGTGACAGCTCCGTGTAGTACACTTCGCGACCTGTACAACCCCGTGTCAACTATATATTTAACCACGTATTCTTCTAACTTTACTACATTGCCAGGAAATAAATCAACACCCTGAAGGGCTAGATCTTTTATTGACAAGTGACGTGACAGGTAGTTCATCATTGTTGAAATACATGAGAGCAAACTGAAACGAAATGAGACACCCATGTCGCAGTAAAGGGAGCTCGAATAGTCGCACGAATGTCCTGACCTGCACAGGCGTGTATTCTTGCGTGCAAACGATCTTAAAGTTACCGAATAGCATTTTACGATAGATTGTTCCACGTATTTTGCGCCTTTTGTTGCAGTTCGGCAGTGGTTTCTGCAGGCCATGAAGAACGAGTCACTCCCCGCTCCATCATGTCCCATTCGTGCTCAATTGGCGAGAGATCTGGTGATCTTGCTGGTCATGGCAGACGTACGTCGAGAAGTGCACGTTGCATCCGAGCAGCTGTATGTGGACGTGCATTGCCTTGCTGAAAAAGCACATCGGCTTTGTGTCGGGGAAATGGTAGTAACACTAAGATAATAGCTTGTGCAGTGTAGCAGACACTGGTCACTCTATCCCGCAGAAACGTCAGATGTGGCGGCCAGTTGTAACTGATGGCTGCCACATCATGAAGCCTGAGACGGGACCTGTGTGTAGTTGGTCAATGCATTGGAACAGGCAGCTCTTCAACTCTACTCCATAGACGAGCACGTCCATTACTCGTACTCACGTAAATGAGAGTTTTTCAAGTATTGGAGAGAAGTTACAGCAAAAATTCTCCCAAACAAACATAACACCTGTAAATAATGTTGCACTAAATACAATGATGTTACTTCCAACCACAGAGAATGAAGTCAGTAAAACGATTCAAAAACTAAAAAATAAAAAGTCAGTAGGCTTAGATGAAGTACCAATGTGTGTCCTGAAACAATGCATAGGAATTATACAAGGCCCCTTAACAATTAAAATAAATGAATCCTTCACATCATGAACATTTCCAGAGCAGTTAAAACAGGAAAGAGTTGTACCTTTGCTTAAGAAAGGTAATGCAGAAGACATAGAAAATTATCGGTCCATTCCCTGCTGTCACCATTCTCAAAAATAATAGAAGCAATTATGAAAGATTAATGAATTCCCTGAATAAATATAATCTTTTAAGCGAATCACAGTTTGGTTTCCGAAGCGGCAAAAATACGGAGTCAGCCATAGTAGAATTCACAAAAGTTGTACTTGATGCTCTTAATAAAGATGAGTGTGTCACAGGCATATTTTTGGATCTTTCTAAGGTGTTTGATACAGTCGACAACAAGATTCTATTAAATAAATTAGAAGCATTAGGAATAAGAGGGGTAGCTAATGACTGGTTTCGATCATACCTAACAAATAGGGTACAAAGAGAAGAAATAACACATACTTCAAATAGATCTAAACATTTAGTAAAACACTTATCAGGACCAAAATACGTTAATATAGGGGTTCCGCAAGGTAGCATATTAGGACCAATACTGTTCCAGATATCAATTACTTTCCGAGCAGTGTTACTCACGGTGAAAAAATCCTCTTCACTGATGACAGCAATATTATACTCACTGAGAAGACAAGAGAACTCCTTGCTGAGAAAGTAAATGAAACTCTCAAGGAAGTTTATGATTGGTCGATAAGCAATAAAGTGACACTGAACATAAAGAAAACTAATGCCATGAATTTCTGTTTGAAGAGGAAAAATGACAATGTTTAATTAAATGTATATGGCACTTCTTTAGACTGTGTAACAAATGCAATATTTGTAGGAATGAATATTGATTCTCAGCTGAAGTGGTGTGAACACACAAAGGTACTTGCAAACAGAATGTCATCAGCATGTTATGCCCTTAGAATCCTATCATCAGTGTGTAACATGCAGTGTGTTTTAGTTACATATTATTCATGTGTACACTCAGTTCTTAGCTAGGACATCCTTTTTTGGGGAACAAATGCACAAAATATGAATACAATTATCAAACTCCATAAAAGAGCCATAAGAATAATAACCAAAAATACTAGTCGAGCTCATTGTAAAGATCTGTTCAGAACACTGGGGATTTTAATTGCTCCATGTGAATACATTTACCAGTCAGTTGTACACATCAAAAATAACATTGGTAATTATTGCACAAACATCTCCGTCCATGACCATGCAACAAGAGATAGACTCAACATACATTTACCAAGAAAAAATAAACATAAAACTCAAAACAGCATTTTCTACCAAGGAATAAAACTGTACAGTAAATTACCAAAAAAATTAAAGAAATTGCACAAATACAGTTATTTAAAAAGGCAGCTAAAAAGTACCTGTTATGCAGTACATTTTATACATTGAAGGATTACTTAGCCAAAACAGAGTAGGGGTTTAATAAAACATGGTATACAAATAAATAATAATAATAATGATTATAAAATATCCAAAATTCCGCATAAAACCTTCACTTTATGTTTTTTTCCTTCTTTTTTTCCTTTCTAGAAATACTTACCCCCAAGCTATGCATGGCGCAATACTAACACCTCTTCTTCTTTCTGAGCTCAACATCTCCCTCATTATGAAGGGATGCTGAGTCAGTTTTTCAGGACAGAAAATGGGAATTGCAGTACAGGAAATGGACCAGAGGTCACCAGTGTGTGTCTGTGTGTGTGTGTGTGTGTGTGTGTGTGTGTGTGTAGTGAGTGAAGTGTTATGAAAAAATGAGTGTATCGTGTGTGCAGTGACTGATATTGAGATATGAGTGAACAATGTGGCATTACATTATTTAATAAGTTGTTTGTAAAAAAAAGTAATGTATAGTAGGAGTAAATCTAATGATTGTCTCTAACTAGAAGTCTGTAAATATATGTGTATACGGATTAGCTTATTTTAAATTGATCGAAATTTATAAATACTTTGACTACTACTACTACTACTACTACTACTACTACTACACACAGTATCCACTTCGTCACTGAAGACAACAGAGGATCATTCCACTCTCTAGTCAACCCTTTCGCCACCCCTGCATGGTGGCGTATCTGTCAGAGGTAGCATTGCCACAGGCACACTTGATCTTAATCCAGCTGCAAGCAGACGGTTCCCTGTGGTCCCTGCAGGTGCAACATGTACCCCGATTTCGTCCCTGTATCATATTCGGTCGGACCCTGCTGCTTGCACAATGAGTCCATCCTGACTTGAGCCTTCACTAGGCGGACGTCCAGAACCTGCTCTACTTGTGTGGGAATGTTCTACAGACCAATGTTGAAAGCAGCGACGTGCCACCGATAAACCGTGACTAATACGTGCAGCGGTCCGTCAATACGCCCTTCCGCCTTCCCAAAGACCCCACAACGCCAACCCGTTCAAATAGCTGAAGCTGTTGAACAGGAGTACATACTCGTAGGTGGGGAATGGTTGCACCCTACACTGAATGTTGCACACACTGTTCACCTCTAAGCTCAGCACAATCACTGTTGCAGAGTCAAGACAGAGGATGCAGCGACAGGCATCCTGAGTGACACCTGGTCTCCGATGATCGAGACAAATCAATCACTAGAACTGTACCTCCTCAATACGCACTCATTATAGACTAGTAGCGTTGGACACAATCCTTGAGGGTGCTGAATTTTCTTCCAACAGTGTATATACACACAGTGAGTGACATTTTGTTGTTTTCTTTTCTTCCTGATGTTGCACTTCTAATGGCCAGCGGTGTGTTTTGGAATAGCGGTTTGTAGGTAGACACCATTTTCCTTTTGAAATTTCCGTTTTAGCAGGACACAAGAGATTCGATGCGTTATAGCTTTCTTTACCATTACACGAATCAGCGTTTGATTGTTACACACGCGCTATTAACTTGTCACTTCGAAAGAGTTTTCAAAAAAATGGTTCAAATGGCTCTGAGCACTATGGGACTCAACATCTTAGGTCATAAGTCCCCTAGAACTTAGAACTACTTAAACCTAACTAACCTAAGGACATCACACACATCCATGCCCGAGGCAGGATTCGAACCTGCGACCGTAGCAGTCCCGCGGTTCCGGACTGCAGCGCCAGAACCGCTAGACCACCGCGGCCGGCAAAGAGTTTTCGAACGACATGAACCTCCATTCGCCGAAGGCGATAGAAAGACAAAAAAAGGCGTCATACGTTCTCGTGTAACATTTATCTTTGCCTAGGAGAGTTCAGAGCCGTAAAAAAAGGTTAAAAGTACGTCATTCTCTCCTTTGATTGCTAAATTTGCCTTATTTACCAACTCCACTATTGCAGTTTCAACTTTGGGTACATTCATGGAAAACAACTTCATGCGTAAGGACATGTCAAAATTTTAAATAATATCACGCAGTATTTGATTTATATGTCACCGTCACAGGGTCCACCTCCAGTGTCTATGTTTATAACATTTCTGGCATCCTTCAGATAAATAATAGCAAACCACTGTACTTATGCAGTTGATAGTGAGTTGCTATTAAGCCCTAAATACGTGCAACAATTTGCTGTTATGAATACTAAGAATACAAGAAATGCTACTATATATGTCCAGAACCACGCTGCTGCTAGGGTCGCAGGTTTGAATCCTGCCTCGGACATGGATGTGTGCGATGTCCTTAGCTTAGTTAGGTTTAAGTAGTTCTAAGTCTAGGGTACTGATGACCTCAGATGTTAAGTCCCATAGTGCTTAAAGCCATTTGAACCATTTGAAATGCTATATACACAGTCAATGGAGGTGGGCCACGTAAAGACAATACATAATACACTGATATTTTTGAATTTCAAAGGCGGCGATGATATTTAGGTAAATGTCTAGCCTCTTTGGTTCTAAGAAATGTTGCAGCTTGTCGAATGACGGCTAGCGTTGCACTATGATTCGAGCATTCTGCTTTCCAGTAAGTTTACGGAACTCACACCCCGGAAATTCTAATCGTCATCTACATTTTGAGCGTTCTGGCAATTCGTGATTTCTATAGTTGTTTAGGTCTTGACTCACTTGGCAGTCTTTCACTGCAATGTTCCGAATCTAAGTTCAGTAGTGCATACTCTCTCGACCATAAGGCAGCAAAAGGTCACAACGACATAGTCTGATACGCGTTTTCTCTCTTTACTGGAGATAGGGAATAAAAGAAATGCGAATCATTCCGCGATGCAACTGTTCGATTAGCGTTAACAAGGATCATTTTGCCACACCTGTATCTTCTGTGATCTATATCACTGTTATTTGTCATTTTGGAGGAGTTCATCGTTGAAATTCAATCTCTGCGGTGATTGTGGTTCGCGGTCAAACTAAGTGGCCCAGCCTAAAAGTTGCAGACACCACGCCAAAATCTCTAAAGCTATGGAGAGTATTTAAATTGGTTGTGTTGTCGTCGGGCACTGACAACAACTTACTGTGGATAGATGTTGCTGAGTCGATTCAGTTCAGTCCCTGCGCGTTGGAGCAGAAAATTGACACCTCCTTCACCAATGGTGGCTTACCTGAAACAAGAGGAAATAAACAGTAAATATAGGTTAAGCGAAAAAGAAGAAATACTTCTACCTACTAAATCTCATATGTTTGCCATTACAGAGCTGCATTGGGCGAGGCATTATTTTCCGTTAATTTTCGACAGTACGTAACTGGATCACTCTCTTCAGGGTTCTGTTATTTCAGAGTAAAATGTTGGAATAATTTAAGAATGAAATAGCGTTTACTCCATGACATACGATATTTCAGTACGTAAATCTTCTACATGAAGGAAGAGAGTCTCCTAATGAAACTTTTGAAACGGGGAAAATAGGATACAAAAAATCAAGTTAAGGATGAATAAGTTAAACTATGTGTGCCGGTACTGTAACGAAATTTTTATTTATTTTAGTTTATTTTTCGGTTCGTTTGTCATGGTCAAATTTTGGCCTTTAGGCATATTTTATTACGTAGCAGAAACTATACTCTTCAAACAATAGTTATATAACGTTCTGCAATTTGTCATTTTAGTACCAGTTGTGATTCAGTTAAAAGTGCACAACCAACACTGTAACGGTTATGAAAATAATTGTAAATATCAAATAAAAAACAATAATCATCAGAAAATATCATAGTATTACCACAAACGCCTTGAATTTTTTAAGCTTTCTTAATAATATTTAAGCGTGATGGATCATGACGAAAGAATACGATTTAAATATCTTCGTTAGCGGTTGTGAACAAAGAGGGGCGAGGCAATGCTAGTAATTAAGGAGAGAATGAAAGTAATCAGCGCCGACTAAGGTATGTATGGAACGAATTATTATTTCGATAAAGGATGGAACTTTAACTGTCTGTTGAAGCTGAAAAGATGTGTAATTTTTTTGAAATTTCTTGGTAGAGCGTTCTACAGTCGGTTACTGATTTTTAAAATGTGAATTTTTTACGTGGTATTAAGCATTTTCATGTCACGATTCCCTGCTGTGGTGTTAATATGAAAGACCTAATTTAGTAGAAATTATAAAAATAAAAGAAAACAGAAGGGAGAACTGCTGGCATAATACATCATCTATTCCCAAGAATATATCAATTGCAGTGACCTTCACAAATAATGTATGGACGTATAGATCTCTGTATAACAGCACAGGGAAGTGCGCCTGATCTGGATCAGAAATACGGAAAACAAGAAAAAACTTAATACACGAAAGCACATAAAAAGAGTTGGTACGATTCGTAGCTAGGAGACTTACACGGGGCTAGACGATAATAGCGTTATATGGAGTTCAGACATTGAGGTGAGCTGCGACTCGAAAAATGAACTGTCCTCGGGGTCTGTCACGGCTGCATTCCTGAATAAATTCTTCTCGATATTTCATATTATATTTTTCAGCCTCGGGTTGCACAAATGCTGCCACAACCGGTTTAGAATTCGTAGCAAATCATCATCAGATGATATGTTTAAAAAGATGGATAATTGACGATAGTAAAGTGACAAAAAGCTCCACTCGAACAGGTTATGAAGGCCCAACGGTACCGACCGGACGCCGTATCATCCTCAGCCCACAGGAGTCCCTGGATGTGGATATGGAGGGGCACGTGATCAGCACACCGCTCTCCCTGCCGTACGTCAGTTTACGAGACCGGAGCCACTACTTCTCAAACAAGTGGCTCCTCAGTTTGCCTCACAAGGATTGAGTACACCCTGCTTGCCAACAGCGCTCGGCAGACCGGATGGTCACCCATCCAAGTGGTAGCCCATCACGACGGCGCTTAACTTCGGTGATCTGACGAGAACCGGTGTTATCACTGCGACAAGGCCGTTGGCCATAGATAAGTAACAGGAAATAAAATTAACTTTCATCTCAACTTCACTCACTTAAATACGTTATGAAGTGACTCGTGAAAGAGACCTTAACAGGCCTAGACAGGCAATCACTATTTGAACATGTCTGCACTCCGATTGTTAGAACTGAAGGCCACAGTTAACTACGAAAAACTATAAAATCGGTAAATTTTAAACCTCAAATATAAAATGAGAATATTCGCAATATAAAATTATTGTGAGATATAGTCTTCTCAGAGTAAAAACTATTAAAAAGTTCATAATTACTGGTTCAGGTAAGCTAGATGAACGCTAGAACGAGTTAAATGACGCCCGCTAACTTCTGTGATCCAAGAGCAACAAACTGGACACGGGAGGTTGCAAGCGTGCACCAAACAATATGTGAGACATCTACATTTACATCAACATCTATACTCTGCAAGCGACCTTACAGTATGTGGCGGAGGGTATATTGAGTACCAGTGTCACTTTCCACTTTTCCTGTTCCAGTTGCCAATGGTTCGCGGGAAAAACGAGTGCTGGTAAGCCTTCGTGTGGGCTCGAATATCTCTAAATCTGTTTTCTTGGCCTTTTCGCGAGATAGACGTAAGAGGAAGCAGTATATCAGTTGACTCTCCTACGAACGTACACCCTCGGAATATTAAGAGGAGACCCTACAGTGATGATTGGTTGGTTTGTTGATTCGGGAGAGGTCATCGGTCCCGTCGGATTAGGAAAAGATTGGGAAGTAAATCGGCCGTGCCCTTCCAATGGAACCATCCCGGCATTTACCTGACGCGATATAGGGAAGTCACTGAAAACCTAAAACAAGATGGCCAGAAACGGGTTTGAACCGTCGTCCTCGCGAATGCGGTCCAGAGGGCTAACCACTGGGCCGTCTCGCCGATGTACTGTGATGCAGAACGCCTCTCTTGCAGCGTCTGCCACTGGATTTGGCTGAGCATCTCCATGATGCTTTCGCACTCACTAAATGAACCACAACGAAGCGTGCTGCCCTTCTTTGGAGCTTCTCCGTTTCCTCTCTCCGTCCTGTCTGGTATGGAGCCCAGACTGACGAGCAATATTCAAGTATTATTGGTAGAGTGCGTTTCGTGAGGGTTGTTCCAATTAATCTCAGTCTGGTATCTGCCTCACCCACGATTAACTTCATGTGGTCGTTCCACTTCAGATCGCTCCGTATGCACACTTCCAAATATTTTACGAAAGTAACTGTTTCCAGTGAATGTTCTGCAATCGTGTAGCCATTCAACAGAGGGTATTTTTGTCTATGTGTTCGCAGGGCACTACATTTATTTATGTTGTGGCTCAACTGCCACTCCCTGCGCCAAGTGACGTTCCGCTGCTGGTCTTCCTGCATTTCGGGGGAATTCTCTAGCGTTGCGACGACTCCGTAAAAAACAGCATTTTGTGCGACAAGCCTTATGGCTCTTCTGGCTCTATCTACTGGGTCATTTATATACGAGGGTTGGAACTTTAATAGTGGCAACTATTTATTTACAGCTCGTACAAAATAGATACGTGTTTCAAAGTTTTACTGACCTTCAAAGTAGTCACCAGCATTGTGTATAACCCGTTGCCAGCGATGTGGAAGTCGAAGGATTCTCTTAGCAGTGTCAGTTGTGTTGATAGTTCGAGCGGCGCGGTCTATTGCCCGACGAATTTTTAGCAGTTCTGAAGCGAATGCCGTAAAGTGTTTCCTTCAGTCTATAAATCGAGTTGAACTCACGAGTGCTTAAGTCAGGGGAGTGCAGTATGTGGTATAGCACTTAGTGGTATAGCACTTAGCAGCCCCATTAAAAATGGTTCAAATGGCTCTGAGCACTATGCGACTTAACTTCTGAGGTTATCAGTCGCCTAGAACTTAGAACTAATTAAACCTAACTAACCTAAGGACATCAGACACATCCATGCCCGAGGCAGGATGCGAACCTGCGACCGTAGCGGTCGCTCGGCTCCAGACTGTAGCGCCTAGAACCGCATGGCCACTCCGGCAGGCGTAGCCCCATCTCTCAAACAAATCAGTAACAGCTTGCACTGTACGTGCTTGAGTACGGTCCTGCAAAATGATGGTCAGGTACTGTAGAAAGTGTCATCACTTCTGTCTCTAAGTGGGTCGTAGGTTGTGTTTCAAAAATGAACAGCACGGAGACAGAAGTTTGTTAACATCTAGTATAGATTTAAGTGTCAGGAAGTCTTTTCTGAAAGTATTTGTATGGAGTGCAGCTATTTATGGAAGTGAAACATGGACGATAAACAGCTTAGACAGGAAGAGAATAGAAGCTTTCGAAATGTGGTGCTACAGAAGAATGCTAAAGATTAGATGGTAGATCACGTAACTAATGAGGAGGTACTGAACAGAACTGGGGAGAGTTTGTGGCACAACTTGACTCGAAGAAGGGGTGGGTTGGTAGGACACGATCTGAGGCATCGAGGTACCTCCATTTTAGTACTGGACGGCAGCGTGGAGGGTAAAAATCGTATGGGAGACCAAGGGATGAATACAGTAAGCAGATTCAGAAGGATGTAGGTTGCAGTAGTTACTCGGAGATGAAGAGGCTTGCACAGGATAGAGTAGCACGGAGAGCTGCATCAGGCCAGTCTCTGGACTGAAGACCACAACAAAAACAACAACAATAACAATAGGTGGCAGCGCGGAACTGTATCGAACGCCTTCTGGAAGTCATATAGAGGTGACTCGGTAGGAAAATGAATACCTCATGTAAAGAAAGGCAACAAAACATAAGAACATACCTGAGAGAAGAAACAACATATTGTATCAGCAATAACGTCGAAAACGGTTTTGTTACAGAAAAGTCTAAGGCCATTTAACCATTGGCCATGGCATTTCTTTTAAATTAGTAAGCCTTTCAAGCTCTTCAAGTGAATCGGAACGGTATCCTTTAGGGATGTAAGGAATACCTCATGTAAAGAAAGGCAACAAAACATAAGAACATACCTGAGAGAAGAAACAACATATTGTATCAGCAATAACGTCGAAAACGGTTTTGTTACAGAAAAGTCTAAGGCCATTTAACCATTGGCCATGGCATTTCTTTTAAATTAGTAAGCCTTTCAAGCTCTTCAAGTGAATCGGAACGGTATCCTTTAGGGATGTAAGGAATTACTCTTTCCATAAGCTGTATTTCATGTATAAACTAATAGTCAGTACAAAAGACTACTCTAGTGTTATTCTTAGGGAAAGACAGTATGCCTATCCAGTACAAAATCTTTTCGATTTTTAATGCTCGTCATTTCTTCGAATAAAATTCTCGAGTTTTCGACACCTGTCTCCGTCATTGCCATCAGGAGTAAGACTACTGCATGTCTTCTGAGTAACGAACGTGTCCTTCCTCGTTGACATACCAAACTATCATCTAAACCTTAATGGTAAACTTATTCAACAAGTAAACAAATACTCGTAGCTGGGAACTAATATTAACAACCAACACGATAATCGCAAGAAATTAAAAGTCCGTATCTAGAAAGCCAGAGTCACGTTTGTAAAATGAGTGAAGTGTTCAAGGGACATCGCCTCTCAGTCGAAACAAGATTTCTATGTTGCTACCTATTTTTCAACCTTTTCTATGGAACTGAGACTTGGACTTTGACCGACACGACGGACCAATGACTTGAAGTATTTTAGGTGTGGCTGTGTAGCAGAATGCTGAAGCTGTGTGTACGGATAAAATTACTTACAATGACCATCTCCGCAAAATAAAGATAGTAAGAGAAGTCCTAGACATAGTAAAATGTAGAAAATTACTGTAACTCGGACATGTAATGAGAAATGGAAACAGGTATAAACTGTTGCAGAACGTACTTCAAGGAAAGGTACCTAGTCCAAGACCACGAGGCGGAAGAAGCACGTCATTGCTCAGAAATGTAAGGGGATGATCTCCACACACGAGCGACAAACTTTATCGAGTAAGCAAACGTAATGTAGCTATGATAGTCACCAACATCTGTAACGGATAGGCACTAGAAGAGAAGAACTAGAACAAAAACAAGAACAAGATGACTGTAGGTGGTCTTCGTCCGAAAGCATCTTCACTCTGTGTACGAAAGTGTTCAAGACTGCTTCTTTTGGGTACAGGATTTAAAAGTAAACTACTTTAATAAGATGTCTGTGTTACGCATCTAATGACATTAAGTGTCCCGGTGTCCATATACGTACGAAGTGGGAAGAGTCTTCACTAAGCATATTCGTGAAGTAGGTGTGTATATGGAAGGAGCAGGTCTCCAAAATTAAACTGAAACTCTTACGTAACTATCGCTTAACACTGTTCTTTTACATTTTGCGCTAAGATCTGAACTTTAATACTACACGAATTTGTCCTGTTTTTACACATTTCTTGATTAGCAACAGCAATAGTGAATTATTGTTGCTGCTAAGGATGCAAATCGAAATATATCAAAGGTTGTAATATTAGTAAGACGCGTTTTGTGTGTTTAAAAACAATGAAAAGCCGATTAATAAAGATTCAATAGTGTAGGACTACATCATGTTACTGTATGATCATATACAGGGGATTTCAGAAATGATGATCAATAGTTCACACATGGAAAGTACAGGCCAAAAGTAGTTAAAAAAGCTCCAATAAAAATGGGTCAGAAATTCAACCGTTGCCAAGGTATCGCATTAATTCGGGTTGGGAATCAACTCTAAACGCCCCTGGATAACTCGGTATTAACGTAGGTATCTCAAGGTTTGGGATCGACTACCTGTTTACTTACGCATGTGTAGCTACTTTCCTTTCTCCCTCCGTTCATTGTGCCGTGCCGGCCTTACAGTCGGCTACGAACGTGAAAGCACCATAGAAGATGGTACGCTGGCATACATCTCATGTATGGCAAAGCAAACAGCAGTGCCACAGAGGCGGCACTATTGTTATGAAGAAGCTTTTCCTATCTGCAGGCAGCCCGACAGGCGTACGTGTAGCCGGTTACATCAGCGACTTAGAGAAACCAGGAGTTTCACACACCATGTACGAGAAGGTCGATTCAGATCCATAATACCCAATGTTGAGGAAATTGTGTTACGCATTGCACACGAACGTCCGAATACTTCAACAAGGAGGATTCCTAGCCAAGTGCGTGTCCTGAGTCATAGCAATGTGTGGCGGATTTTACATCGACAAGTACTCTATCCGTATAATCTCCAGCGAGTGAAAGCCCTCAACAATGCAGACTTCCCTCCTAGAGAGAGTTTCTGCTAATGGGCGCAACAGAGTACCCTGAATCACCTGTTTGTAAGCAGTATTCTGTACACGGATGAGGCTGGATTTACCCGTGACGATATTTTTAGCCACCATAACTGTCGCATTTCGGCCGATGTCAATCCTAATGCAACACACGTATCACGACAGCAGCAGCGTTATTCGTTGAATGCCTGGGCAGGAGTGCTCGGAGACCTCATAACTGGACCACGCTTCCTAGCACCCAGAGACTAACCGGACAGCGGTACATGCGGTTTCTGCGGACTGTACTTCTAGATGTACATGATGATGTCCCACTGAACCAACGCTTGAAGATGTGGTTCATGCATGACGGTGCTCCAGCACATTTTCATTTACGAGTTCGCCGGCTTCTAACTCGGAAGTATGGTCCACATTGGATAGGCAGGCCTGCACTATAGCCTCCAAAGTCTCCGGATTCAAATTCCATGGATTTCTGTGTGTGGAGTCATGTCAAAAGCCTGAGATACGCTACCGAGGCCAACTCCGTTGAGGAATTACGCTTGCGAATTGAAGCAGCCTTCCAGCATTTAAAGTATTTCCCAGGACTGCCTGAGAGGATTCGCAACTCATTTCAGAGACAAGTTCATTGTTGCATTCAGACGCATGGACAACATTTCGAACACCTACTTTAACATTTAGAGATGCCATGTGTTCCTAAAAACAGATGAACCGCAACAGAAACTCTGTTGTGTCTCGCCAACGGTTGATTGACAGCTAGTCTGACGAATCTGAACACATTTCGAACAACGTTCATCGACACATACGATTTATACGTGACAGTATAGGTATTTTCTTCGGATTATAGAGACATCTAAGACACCACGCTTATTTTTAAAGCAATCACACTACTGTGCTTCCAGAACCTAGGACGGCAGAGTAATTATGCGAGATAAATATTTCAGTTCCCCTAAAGATAACTAAGATTAAAAAGGTTGTACCAAGATGACAAAACGGAAGAAACTCGTCCCTAAAAATATTTCAGAGTGTAATAAATGGCTAATTTGCTGCATATCAAAGTTTAAAATTCAAAATTATTCATGATACTTTCACTTCGGCGTTCTAGCAACACTTTTCGCAAAGCCGCCGCAACATATTTTAAGAAAAAATGGACTCGGTATTGCGATAAAGTACAGCACAGAACCTAAAAAATAGTAGAGGTTGGAAATATCGCTCCAGTTGTAAGGGTCTTTTTATTTAAGACACGACTTGTTTCAGGGTCTTGTATGCCCATAATCAGGTGTTATAATTTTGTGCTGTGATCCCGAGCGCTGGTGATACACCGCTTCCTATACTTGTCCACCGCAGCGCTCGGGGCAACAGCAAGAAAGTTTTAACGCTTGATGGCGGGCATATAAGAGTCTGAAACCGGCCGTGTTTTAAATAAAAAGAACCTTGATTCCGCAGCGGTATTTTCAACCTTTGCTCTAATGCTCAGTTGGGGATGTTCCTCCGACAGGATTGTTTGTGCTAAAAAATGTGGTGGTTATCCCTTCTTTTCCAGTAACATAAAAAGTAGCGACGTCTAGTTGAGACACTTTTCGCAAACAAGAGAAATACCCCTACTTTCTCTCTTCAAAGATTTAATCCAAGTTCATTCCAGATGTTGTTGTTGTTGTTGTTGTCTTCAGTCCAGAGACTGGTTTGATGCAACTCTCCATGCTAGTCTATCCTGTTCAAGTTTCTTCATCTCCCGGTACCTACTGCAACCTACATACTTCTGAATCTGCTTAGTGTATTCGTTTCTTGGTCTCCCTCTCCGATTTTTAACCTCCACGCTGCCGTCCAGTACTAAATTTCTGATCCCTTGACGCCTCAGAACATGTCCTACCAACCGATCCCTTCTTCTAGTCAAGTAGTGCCACAAATTTCTCTTCTCCCCCAGTTCTATTCAATATCTTCTCATTAGTTACGTGATCTACCCATCTAATCTTCAGCATTCTTCTGTAGCACCACATTTCGAAAGCTTCTATTCTCTTCCTGTCTAAGCTATTTATAGTCCATGTTTCACTTCCATAGATGGCTACACTCCATACAAATGCTTTCAGAAAAGACTTCCTGACACTTAAATCTATACTATATGTTAACAAATTTCTCCTCTTCAGAAACCCTTTCCTTGCCATAGCCAGTCTACGTTTTGTATCCTCTCTACTTCATCATCAGTTATTTTGCTCCCCAAATAGCAAAACTGATTTACTACTTTAAGCGTCTCATTTCCTAATCTAATACCCTCAGCGTCACCCGACTTAATTCGACTACATTCCATTATCCTCGTTTTGTTTTTGTTGATGTTCATCTTATATCCTCCTTTCAAGACGCTGTCCATTACGTTCAATTGCTCTTCCAAGTCCTTTGCTGTCTCTGACAGACTTACGACGTCATCGGCGAACCTCAAAGTTTTAATTTCTTCTCCACGGATTTTAATACCCACTCCGAATTTTTCTTTTGTTTCCTTTACTGCTTGCTCAATGTACAGGTTGAATAACATCGGGGATAGGCTACAACCCTGTCTCACTCCCTTCCAACTACTGCTTCCCTTTCATGCCCCTCGACTCTTATAACTGCCCTCTGGTTTCTGTACAAATTGTAAATAGCCTTTCGCTCCCTGTTTTTTACCCCCGTCACCTTTAGAATTTGAAAAAGAGTATTCCAGTCAACATTGTCAAAAGCATTCTCTAAGTCTACAAATGCTAGAAACTTAGGTTTGCCTTTACTTAATCTTTCTTCTAAGATAAGTCGTAAGGTCAGTACTGCCTCACGTGTTCCAACATTTCTACGGAATCAAATTGATCTTCCCCGAGGTCGGCTTCTACCAGTTTTTCTATCCGTCTGTAAAGAATTCGCGTTAGTATTTTGCAGCTGTGACTTATTAATCTGATAGTTCGGTTATTTTCGCATCTGTCAACACCTGCTTTCTTTGGGATTGGAATTATTATATTCTTCTTGAAATCTGAGGGTATTTCGCCTGTCTCATACACCTTGCTCACCAGATGGTAGAGTTTTGTCAGGACTGGCTCTCCCAAGGCCGTCAGCGGTTCTAATGGAATGCTGTCTACTCCCGGGGCCTTGTTTCGACTCAGGTCTTTCAGTGCTGTGTCAAACTCTTCACGCAGTATCGTATCTCCCATTTCATCTTCATCTACATCATCTTCCATTTCCATAATATTGCCCTCAAGCACATCGCCCTTGTATAGACCCTCTATATACTCCTTCCACCTTTCTGCTTTCCCTTCTTTGCTTAGCACTGTGTTTCCATCTGAGCTCTTGATACTGATTAGCGATATAGTGACGTTCAAAATATGCACAGCTATGATGGGGCAAACTATACACCGCACCTTGGACGCGAGATTCTGAAGAGGATATACATCGGCGACAAAAATTCTGTTAACCTCATCTGGATGCACACTCCATACCACTACTCTCAGTCGCCTACTCTCCACTGGACTCGAAGGCACGGCTGTCTCTGATCAGGCGCACGGTGCCGGCAATTAGGCGCATCGGATCATCAGTATGCAGGTTCGCGTCGCACTATGCATACTTCAAGAGGAGCGGGTCCGCGCTCGTGATTCGGGGGAGGGTCGAGCGGTGGCCATTACGTTCGCCGCCGCACGAAGCTGACCCTGTAATCGAGGAATTATAATCGGCGACGGCAGAGACAGCGGCTGTGGCGAGTGTAATGTAGGGTCCATTGTGCGCAACGTGTGTCCGTGCCGCGGCTTCCTGAAATATAACTCGGCGCGCAGAATGGTCGCTCGCGACAGCCCCGCCTTTCCTTTCCTGGCAGTAATTCAGATAGGTCCGGTGATGCTATCATTAGTATCCTGAACCTGAAGATCAAGAAGAATTTCGAATTAAACAGTTCTGATAATGATGTGTCAAATTTCAAGTGGGTATTGGTGCGAGAGGAGGGGGGGGGGGGGGGGCGAAGGGTTAGGGGTTAAAGTTGACTCGTATAGTTTCAAGGCGCTCTCACAAGTCCAAAAATCATGATGTATTGGGTAATTTGGAGTTCTATATGTTGTTGTTGTGGTGCGTAAGTGTTATTGTAAAACATATGAAAATGTAGCAGCAAGAATAACAGTATTATTTGACAGAAATAAATAAGATATGATAATTATTATTTATGTGCTACTGAGCCCGACCATAACGAGTTTCAATAATTCAATACCTGACATTAAAATGTATGCACCAAATAACTAATATATCACTCCATCACCTCTGCCCATAACACTGGTGTTGTAAATATTTCTATTTAAAGTCACTGAAGAATTAGTTTTGAAGAAATTAATCTTACGCACCAGCCATAAAATTATTTCATTACGTAAAGTCTAATATTGTTCTACTGAATGGTATTCTCACTTTTATAGTAGAAAAATAATAAATTCATATGGTTTCTTGCCCTCGGTTTCAAATATTGTAATATCGATCAAAAGAATTAGTGTCTGATTGTTTCTGCAGTTCAAAATTGCCGCTCCATACGCTCTCGTAATGGCGGCAAACAAAGCACAGTCTGGACTGCTGCAGACACAAAACCTAATACATTCGTAGTTGGTTATTTAGTTATAAATTAAAGTCCGCACACTAGAATTCCATTTTGTAAATTTTACGTTATATTTTTCCTTTGACCACTTATGACTATCTTTTACAATATTTAAAGGAACGTCCGCAGCTCGTGGTCGTGCGGTAGCGTTCACGCTTCCCGCGCCCGGGTTCCCGGGTTCGATTCCCGGCGGGGTCAGGGATTTTCTCTGCCTCGTGATGACTGGCTGTTGTGTGATGTCCTTAGGTTAGTTAGGTTTAAGTAGTTCTAAGTTCTAGGGGACTGATGACCATAGATGTTAAGTCCCATAGTGCTCAGAGCCATTTAAAGGAACAGACCTCAGCTTATCTTCGACCTCATCCCCTTCATACAACATAGAGAAGAAGAACCTAAGATGGAAGAATTCCACAGACAATACAAATGCAATACAGTCTTTTAGTGGTATTACCTTTTGATATGTTGTTATTCTTTGTACGAAACTGGTTATAAAATAATAAAACATATTGTTGTTATTTCACAATGTAATAATAATTCACAATATAATAATGAGTCTTTTTCTCAGTCAAAAGTCATTTTTGGAAAAAAAAAATTCGTTAATTGATAAGTCTCGAGCACTGTCCCATACACTGGCGACACAAAATATTCGAGTGACATTACAATGACTAGCTTTTGCAATGCCAATGGCTGAATGAAAACGGTCTGCAGTTTCTCACAAACACATAAAGTGTGGCCAAAATAGAACTGGCTCGGAAAATGTTTATAAGAAGACTGACGCGGTGACTGAAACCTTGTTACACTGACAGACTTAACCAGCCCTCGTATGAGGAAATTAAAAAGTTAGGTCCCAAAAGTTCCGATTCCAATTCACTCAGAAATCACAGCATTAGCTCAGCGTGCGAAAGTTCGCCCGGACACTTTAATTCAAGCATAATAGTAAATTTGTAAGGATACTGATGCCTGATCTTTATGATAATATTTGGACACGACAGTCACTTAATCCTGACTTGCACAGATAAGGCGTCTGAGAATTCGTTAGACTTTTATCCAGGCTTCCTTCAGTCGATCAGTGTACGAGGGCGTGCTGAAAAGTAATTTTTTATTCTATTCTCAATATCGGTTTTACATGTCTACATCTACATCTTCATCCATACTCCGCAAGCCACCTGACAGTGTGTGGCGGAGGGTACCTTGAGTACGTCTATCGGTTCTTCCTTCTATTCCAGTCTCGTATTGTTCGTGGAAAGAAAGATTGCCGGTATTCCTCCGTATGGGCTCTAATCTCTCTGATTTTATCCTCATGGTCTCTTCGCGAGATATACGTAGGAGGGAGAAATATACTGCTTGACTCCTCGGTGAAGGTATGTTCTCGAAACTTCAACAAAAGCCCGTAACGACCTACTGAGCGTTTCTCTTGCAGAGTCTTCCACTGGAGTTTATCTATCATCTCCGCAACGCTTTCTCGATTTCTAAATGATCCTGTAACAAAGCGCACTGCTCTCCGTTGGATCTTCTCTGTCTCTTCTATCAATCCTATCTGGTACGGAACCCACACCGGTGAGCAGTATTCAAGCAGTGGGCAAACAAGTGTACTGTAACCGACTTCCTTTGTTTTCGCACTGCATTTCAAGCAAATTATTCGGTCGACTTCCCAGATTTGCTGACGCAAGTTGAAACCCACAGCCGCTAGAGGGCTCCGAAATAGTGTGAAACATGGCGGTGTCTACAGTAATTACACTGAAAGAAAAAAAGGCACCCTCTTGGATGTTCCTAGTTCAAGATTTATTGTTGCAACAGTGAGTATGGATCACATGAAATGAGTACATTTACATATCACTAGGACAAGCGGTTCAGAGGTACCACGTGTCGACCCATGCCGAAACAACCATATTAATATGTGGTGTAGTCTCCACGGGAGGCAATACAGGCGCTGACTCGGGCAACCAGTGAATCATACAGATGGCGAATACTATCCTGGGATACGTTATTACATGCCTGCTCGATCTGTTCACGTAGTTCTGTAACAGCTGCTGGTTGTCGTGTTACACAAATCACTTCTCGTCCGCCGGGATGGTTCCCTTGAAACGGCACGGCCAACTTCCTTCCCCGTCCTTCCCTAATCCGATGAGACCGACGACCTCGCAGTCTGGTCTCCTCCCCCCAAAATCAACCGAACCCAACTTCTCGGCCCATCGTGTCCCACACGTATTCGATGGGAGGTGAGTCTGGAGATCGTGCTGGCCAGGGAAGTTGATGCGTATCTTGCGGAGCACGTTGAGTTTCAGGTGAGCATTATCCTGTTGGAACAACAACATGACCTTCCTGTTGCAAGACGGCAAAAGAAAGGGTCTAACAACATTCTGCACTTACTGAGACCTGATTAGGGTCCACTCAGGAAACATCAAAGGTGACGGTTAGCGTCCCCTCCAGAAACACCAAAGGTGAACGAGAGCTGTAGCTTATCGCATCCTAGATGATGAGGTCTCGAGTGTGTCTTCGACGAATGCACTCTACGAGACAGCGCTCACAAGGTCTAAATCGTACGCGCAAACGGCCATCACTTTCATGCAGGCAGAATCTGCTTTCATCGCTGAAGACCATAGTACGCCATTCGATCTTGCAAGTGATCCTCTGGCGGTTCCAGTCGAGCCGTACACGTCGATGCTGTGGTGTGAGTGGAATACAGGATAGACGTATGCGTGCCGTAGTCTCACCGCCAATAACCAATTCCCAACAGCTAATGTTGACACGTCTGGGCTCACAAGCTCTCTTATCTGCGCAGTGGTAGCTGTACGATCTGCGACTGCTCCCCTTACAATACGACGATCCTGGCGGGCGTCTGCGCTGCGTGGACGTCCATAAAATCGGCTACGGATGTGGGAATGTTCACGTGACCACTGATACCACAACTGACACAGCACGTCCAACGTGTGTGGCAGTTCTCCGAAAGGATCACCCGGTCACTCCGAAGGCCACAAGTTGACCCCTTTCAAACGCGCACAGTTGGCTGTAGGAAGCTTGAGTGCGACTCCGTTGCATGGTTGTCTGTTTGCTTCACAAGTTTGCACCACACTGAGCTTTCTGGCTGTGAGGGTTCACTATTAAAGGATAGGCACATATGGCGCTCTACATCTACATCTACATAGACACTCCGCAATCCACCATACGGTGCGTGGCGGAGGGTACCTCGTACCACAACTAGCACCTTCTCTCCCTGTTCCACTCCCAAACAGAACGAGGGAAAAATGACAGCCTATATGCCTCTCTACGAGCCCTAATCTGTCTTATCTTATATTTGTGGTCTTTCCGTGAAATGTAAGTTGGCGGAAGTAAAATTGTACCGCAGTCAGCCTCGAATGCTGGTTCTCTAAATTTCCTCAGTAGCGATTCACGAAAAGAACGCCTCCTTTCCTCCAGAGACTCCTACCCGAGTTCCTGAAGCATTTCCGTAACACTCGCGTGATGATCAAACCTACCAGTAACAAATCTAGCAGCGCGCCTCTGAATTGCTTCTATGTCCTCCCTCAATCCGACCTGACAGGGATCCCAAACGTACGAGCAGTACTCAAGCATAGGTCGTATTAGTGTTTTATAAGCGGTCTCCTTTACAGATGAACCACATCTTCCCAAAATTCTACCAATGAACCGAAGACGACTATCCGCCTTCCCCACAACTGCCATTACATGCTTGTCCCACTTCATATCGCTCTGCAATGTTACGCCCAAATATTTAATCGACGTGACTGTGTCAAGCGCTACACTACTAATGGAGTATTCAAACATTACGGGATTCTTTTTCCTATTCATCTGCATTAATTTACATTTATCTATATTTAGAGTTTGTTGCCATTCTTTACACCAATCACGAATCCTGTCTAAGTCATCTTGTATCCTCTTACAGTCACTCAACGACGACACCTTCCCGTACACCACAGCATCATCAGCAAACAGCCGCACATTGCTATCCACCCTATCCAAAAGATCATTTATGTAGATAGAAAACAACAGCGGACCTACCACACTTCCCTGGGGCACTCCAGGTGATACCCTCACCTCCGATGAACACTCACCATCGAGGACAACGCTCTGGTAGCTATGCCGCTACGCCGTCTGTTGGTGGATGACGAAGAAATCATTATCAGTGCATCTACCGTCCCCCAGGTAGCATACTCCGTCATCAGATCCAAATTGAAGACGTCTTTCCAGGTGTACTCATTTTTTCCAGCAGTGTATGTCAGTGCGCGAGAAACAGCGTGCCTTAATCGATTTTCGAATTCGAAGAGTTCGTCCACACAGGGAGCACACTCTCCTTCACCCTGACAATGCTAGACCACACACACTAGCGCTACATCTGCGACAGTCGGACACCTTTGATCTGCTGTCATCGATCGTCTTCCATACAGTCCCGAGTTTGCCCCATCCATTTTCATCTGTTTCCTGAACTTAAATATACCTTCTTGATAGTGATGAAGCGGTGCAAGCAGGGGTGAGGTAATGCCTCCGTCAACAAAGTCAAACATTCTACACTGACGGTGTCAACAAACTGGTCTGTCGTTGAGAGAAATGTGTTCGTCGCCAGGGTGGCTATGCTGAGAAATCAATATGTAGGAAAAAAGAATAAAGATGTAGAATGCTAATAACGTCTCTTTTATTTAAAAAGTTGTAAGATTTTTAATATAAAAATTCTGAGGCATTACTTTTCAGCACGGCCTCGTATTCTGGTATTCGAACTCTTTTCAGATAGTTACCGTTTTTATTCGCAACAAAGCCGCGCGGAATTAGCCGAGCGGTCTACGGGCGCTGCACTCATGGACTGTGCGGCTGGTCCCGGCGGGGGTTCGAGTCCTCCCTCGGGCATGGGTGTGTGTGTTTGCCCTTAGGATAATTTAGGTTAAGTAGTGCGTAAACTTAGGGACTGATGACCTTAGCAGTTAAGTCCCATAAGATTTCACACACATTTGAACATTTTTTTTTTCACAGCAGAGTCCTTCCGCGCCATTTTGCCACTACATTTGGCATTGCAGACTTTGCTGGAGATTTTGCCAGAACACTTCCATGCATAAAGTCTTGCGTAAATAGTTTCGCACACATTTCCCGCGAACTGTGCTTCGTGTGACTCGACAATGACACACGCGCTGTTTTATCGTGATCGCCATTTTGTAATGCATTCATCTAGTCACTAAACACGTTTGCTCCACTCATTCATTCAGACACAATGACACAGCGAAGTTACTCAGCCCAGAGCATGTGAGAGATGCTCGTGTGCAAACATGTGACAGCAACCGACTGGGGCGTCAAAACCAAGGTTTCCAGTATTTACTGCGATGGACAGTTCTCCATTAACAAGGATTAATTCAGCTTCAGTCGTATAAATGTTTTTCGGTCCAATTTTATTTCGCCTACTCTGTAAAACAAGCTCCATGTAATGCTTCTGATGGATCATTCAGTACCGCCGTGACACCCTCTGCCAATGACGTCAATGGATAAAGTATGAGGAGCCATGATGCCAGCGTGCTGCTCTTCCGTCTGTTGTCAGTTTTCAAGCCCTCGCAGCAGTTACTTCTCAATTAGTGGCATCAAGAGGCTCAGTGCAGTCCGTTCCTGTCCTCCCACCAAGGAAAAATCCCTGGCAGAACCGTGAATCGAACCCAGGTCCTCCGCATACCAGACCGACTGATCCTTGGCCCCCCCCCCCCTCCACCTGTGTGCTGAGGAGGACCTCTCAAAAACACATATTATAAAGTAACTGGCCAAAAGTCACGAGAATCTACTAGAGAGACTTCCTGCATTACGCTTGTCCGTCCTCTCCGTCCTCTTTTGTAGTACTGTTGCGCGGTCTGGGATGCTTACCAGATACCGTTAACGGAGTGCTTCGAGAAAGTTCATAGAAGAGCAACACGTTTTGTATTATAGCGAAATAGGGGAGAGAGTGTCATGGGTATGATACAGGTCTGGGATGGACACCATTAAAACTAGCCGGCAGAAGTGGCCTAGCGGTTCTAGGCGCTACAGTCTGGAACCGCGCGACCGCTGCAGGTTCGAATCCTGTCTTGGGCCTGGATGTGTGTGATGTCCTTAGGTTAGTTAGGTTTAAGTAGTTCTAAGTTCTAGGGGACTGATGAGCTCAGCTGTTAAGTCCCATAATGCTCACAGTTATTGGTCGTTCACTCCGAGGCATAAAGCATTCAATTTCGAAATCGTCTCCTACAATTTTGGTCACTCTGTATTTTACTGGTTGTTGTGCACTTGGACTGTAATCTGTAATATTACTAACGTTCCACGCGTATCTTCAAAGCCAACTGGTTCCTATCCCTTGTTTACTTTATTTGAAGTCAATAAAGATCTTTTAAGTCCATTTGCTTTACTCATTTGAAATTTCTTAAGCAATTTATTTGATCTTTCGAGTATCCAAACACATTCCTGGTGAAGATTTCGTCAGACGCCATCTTGTAGAGGCATACTGCAAGGCACCCGCCTTTGTCTGTTAATTAATGCAAATAGTGGAGATGATGAAGTAATTCGGATTTCATATAGCTTTTTCACGTTAGCAGTAATAAATATCCTGTAACTTGCAGGCAAATTTTCAGGTGTGAAGGTAAGTTTGTCATCAGTTGCTGAATGCGGAGTTTCTGTGGCAAGTTTTCTACGGTGTGTATCCAAGTTCCACAAAATAATTTGCACAACACATTGCATTGCTATGTTTAGCATTCTGCACGGATGCTTGTCGATTCAGTCCTTTCGAAGAACGTCATTATTTATATAACTAGGACAAGTATTAATACTATTTACTCAGCCCAGTATCTAAGTACAGTGGTTACAAATTGGGGCCAAGATCCCCACTGCGCAATATCTCAACTACAAGCTGATCACTATTACATTCTTATAATTTTACTGGGTGTTGTGTGATGTCCTTAGGTCACTTAGGTTTAAGTAGTTCTATGTTCTAGGGGACTGATGGTCATAGATGTTAAGTCCCATAGTGCTCAGAGCCATTTGAGCCATATAATTTTACCAGTGATTTTCAAAGTGGTTCGTGTTCAATTGCGCACGTTACGCTTGCCTTTATTAGCCGCACGATTTTTGCGTATGAGCGGTCTACTGAATTAAAGTCTTCCACATCTACATGTACATCTACATACATAATTAGTAAGGCATCCAACGGTGTGTGGCGGAGGGTATTTTTGTTTACCAGTGTCACATCCTCCGTTACCTGTTGCAGTCGTGAATGATTCGCGGAAGAGCGACTGCTGATAAACCCCTATGTGAGTTCGAAGCTCTCTGATTTTATCGACATGATCTTTTTTCGAGATATACGCAGGTGGAAGCAAGAGATTAGTTGACTCATCTTGGAACATGCGCTCTCGGAATTTTAACAGTAGCGCACACGGTGATGCAGAACGCCTCTCTTGCAGCGTATGCCAGTGGAACTGGCTGAATATGAATGGCCCACAACTGAAGGACGTGCACCCGGTCATATAGCCGCACGTAATTACTGTTATCAGACCTAACGCCTTCCTATGACCTTTGGCTGCTCAGTGTAAGAGGACGTTAGCTGTAGAAAAATGGCACAGCTTGGATAGCTCCCATTTTCTTCCCTTTTACTGGACGCCGTGTCTACTGACTTGCTTTTCTGTCCCGCCCAGTAAAGTATAGCTGACTGCTTTGGTCGACGTTCAACTAAACGCACCGGTATTGGCACAATAAAAAGATTTATTTGAGCTTAAGTGCCCAGTCCTTAGGTAAACTCCTTCTCCAATGCATTCAAATGTATTCACAACTACGTTTCCATCTGCTAACACTCCTTAGTAAGTTCCTGCTTTGTTTGATAAATGTATATCAGTTTATTACGTCTTTGATATCTTTATTGAATTTGGTTTCTCATTAAAAACAATTATGTAGTCCCACTAACACCCATAAATTCATGGAAATTGTACTCATGTATTAATCAATTATTTAGTAATATCAATTCATGTTTATGATTGATATCTTGTACCCCGGCACATAATTCCTATGTGGCGTGTTTCTATTAAATTTAAATGAAGTATCGTCGCCAGCAGTACGTCATATCTGATACCTAAAAGTCACAATGGCCACAGGTAATATCAAGCACCTCCCATGGTTCGTTATTAAGTCCTATAATCTTTTCATTATATCCCAAACACGTGTCATCAGTTTTGTCTTGCTGTAAATACCTCATGTATGTTGATGACCTGTAACTATATCTAAGTGCATAACCAATAAACTTGAAGACAGCTATCGAGAATTTGATATCGACCTGTGTGAAGTATCAAAATGGGTACAGAATATAAGGATAAAGCTCAACCCATCCATAGTAAGCGATCTATAGTGGTCATTCTAGCCTCATTAGCACAAAATATCGGGGATCCCTTTTACCTTTAATCTTAAATGTGACAAATACGAATCCCTGTTCCGTAGCAAAGAGTCTGGGACTGACAATAGATGGAAAGCTAAATTTGCTGCTCATATAGCTCCAATGTGCAGGAAGACATCATCATCACTCCAGCACTTTTATACTTTTATCAATACATTTTGTATCTGTCACTATATTATTGTTATTATTATTGTTATTGTTATTACTAGCGGCAGTAGAAAGTATTAGTAGTTGTATAGTAGCACAGCTAGTATTTAACATCATTAGTTCTTGCTCACAGTGTCCATAAATACATTGGTATCATTTTTAATTCTATTAATGCTATTTTACTACTATTTGTCACATTAAAATTATTGTTATTTGTTAAGTAACGATTATGTAGAAAGGTACTGTATGTGTGAAACGTTAGTCCGTTGTAAGAGAGGGCTGAAGACCTTAATCTCATCAAGTTAAATAAATAAATGAAATTCTGACGCACTCGAACAAACTAACTGAATTTGAATCAAATATTTTTGGGTATTAGTCCGCATTTTTACAAAAAAATAATAACTATAAAACATGTTTCGACATTGCAGCGGCGCTCTGCAGGACAATTATTTTCATGAATAGCATTGCTTAAAAGATGGCCGGTGCGTCTGTTTTATTCCCACTTTGAATGTTTGATAATGCTCACGAATTGACACTGACTTCAGAATAAAGTGTGTCCTTGTCAGCAAAAAAATATTTGAAACTATTGCTTTTCGATTAACTCCCCACGCAATTAGGCTCAAATTTCACCAATAGTATTCCTTAAGTAGAAGTACTATACTACTTCAGAGCGTTACACGTTACAATTTACTGTTCTCTCTTCCCTGATAAAGGAGGGGGTCCTTGAGTAGCCGTTGCATCCGAATCATCTATCATCTCGCAAAATCTGATAACACTGTATAATTTACTGCTCCTGTTCTTAAATATTTTCTACAGGAATGATGTACACTTCACTTCATTAGTCACTATATATATATATATATATATATATATATATATATATATATATATATATATATATATATATATATATATACAGAGAGAGAGGGGGGGAGAGAGAGAGGGGGGGGGGGAGAGAGGGGGAGAGAGGAGGGGGTGCGGGAGGGAGGAGAGTTTCCTAAACTGTAACAATCATTTTCGAAATTTTATGTTTTATAGTCTGAATAGCAAGTTACAGAAGTATTTAAACAATGTCGTCAGTAAGATGTTCTTCGAACCTGATTCAAGATATGAAGATTATGATAAAAATAAGCACACTACACTTAATTTTCTAAACAGTTTAAAGTGGTACAAATTAGGAATTTTGTTCCGTAGTTTTTACCAGGGGGTGCATAGTACCCCATGTCCCTGAGGTGCAAGATATGTACTGATCTATGTTTACGGAAATGTTCCATATTTTAGTTCTTACATTACTGTCTGTAGGCTTACAATATCACTTTTTCACTCCTTTGTCCGACTCGCATACTTTCCATGAATCGACATTCTTTGTTTCCATTCGATCTCCTTCACACAACTTGGAATACCATTCCTCCGTTTGACGACTGAGTTTCTTTGGTGGTTTCCTTTTCACATATAAAACTCTGGTTTTTCTTCTTTGCTTCGGTTAACTTTTTTATGCATAGGTTATTTGTTAACTAACAGGCTTCTTCGCTAGACCTTGAAATTTTGCTTGGAACTTTCATCTTTTCCAGGATTCTGTGATATTACTTGGATGGACACCTTCAGCGCACTTTTTTGCTTGCCATGGCTTCTTCTAACTGAAATTATGGAGCAACCCATATCTTCCTGTAACGACGGAAGCCAGTTTTGTCTGACACTCATATACCGATCATCATCTATCGTACGCTCTTTCAAATCATTTTCAAATTCGTTGGAAAATAGTTTCTCTGCAGCCAAACATTTTCATATCCCCATTTGCTTTTTTACTATTGTTTTCAGTATGCCTCTTAAATGTTGGCTTAGGCTCATTTTATAGGTGTACACATTCACTGAATCCTTCATCCGCATTTAGATATGCTGTTACAGTTAAACGCAATTCATCTGTGCTCCACTTTCCGTAACGCCTTTCTGTTGCCATACTGCTACACTGAAGAAATATTTAATTAATAACTTCGAATAAAGAACACATTTAAAATTCACCACATCGTTTCTAAACATTATGTTGCTCTACTATTACTAAAATCATTTCTTAAATTTCACAAGAATACTGAAGAATGGTATACATCATGTCGGCTTTGACCAATGACTTCACAAATTATCACAGATGATGCATTGCAAAGATTTGAAAGCAGAGACGAATGCTGAGAAACAAACGATCATAGTGGAGAGAAAACATCCATAGAAGATAATGTTACATATATAACTTTTTTCATGGTAGAAAAGCCTAATACCCAATTCTTTAGTTGCACTACGTAGATCAACTGAAGGACGGGATACTACAGCTAGCGGAAAAAAAGAAAAAAAAAAAGAAAAAAAGCGACATACGTAACACTGGCATGAAGTACTTCGGTTGACATACATACAAATTTTACGCATGTCGGTTTCTTCGCCTTTTCTAGTGCTAGTATCAGCTGAAGAATAGGATACTAGTACTAGCGAAGGCGAAAAAAGTGACAAACGTAAAATTTGTGTCCTGTACTTCAATTGACCTATACCGTTCGATTGAAGAATAGCTCAGCCGAGGTACATGTTGCCAATGTTACGTACGTCACTTTTTTTGCTTTCGCTAGTACTAGTATTCTATTCTTAAGTTGACCTACATACACGAATCAATTGCAGGGGAAACGGCAAACTGAAATGAGTTGCTATCAGACAAAAGTACAATTCAGAACATGTTCACAAATAATTTAAAACTACCACAAGCGACAAAAAGGGCACACAATATCGGTCTCTCAGTAACACATTCATTTATTTATATTTAGGATTATGACGCTTCGCCACAGAAGATAACTGATTTATTATCAATGACTCGAAAATAAACAAATTAGTATCAGTTACTAAAATATGACGCCATTGGTCAAAGCCGACGAGTTGTATCCCATTCTCCAGTTGACCCATCTATACGAGCAAGTTTCTTATAATTTACCGGTACAATATCGGAAACTTATAGCGGTACATCATAGGCAACGTCGCCCTCTTCTTTTTGTCAGTTTCCTACAAAAGTATCATAACGTGCATCGGGATAGTACTAAGTATCATACGAGTTCCGACAGTTGTCAACAGTGAGCGGTAAGCCTATCGTTTCCTAGGAAACGCAAGTTTCAGCAACGTCTCGGCCTTCGTGCTGTCTAAATCGTTCCAGTATGAAGCTACTGTAAACCACACGTATAACATGTAGCAGCACTTCACAGAACGACTGTAACATCAGACAAACGATGGGTGTCGTCAGGAGCACACTGACGATGGAGCCTCACAGTGGACTACGTTCAGAGTCGACAGACGGTAGCTAACCCCGCTTCCAGCGAGCCATCCACAAGAGCGCGCAAGTGCCGCGACATCTCGTCCTGGAGGGTGACAAGGAATTAGGACGCCACCATGTCGACCAAATTGTACATTCAGATGCTGAAGCGCGCGGATGAGGCGCTGCAGCAGCTGCTGCCGCAGGACCAAGACCTGCTGGCGAAGACCAAGCCCATCAAGGATGTGGAAGGCGCTCGTCTGACGGTGGCCCGCCTCTACCTCATCTACGGGCAGATCGTGAAGGAGCTGGACATGTGCTACTTCCAGATGGTCCATCCGCAGAAGAGGGACCTCGTCAGGAAGCTGCTCGACCTCAGCGTAGGTATGTTGCAAACACCCGCCCCTACCTGCATATTCGTTACGAGCAGCACCTAACGTTAAGTACACTACTGGCCATTAAAATTGCTACACCACGAGGATGATGTGCTACAGACGCGAAATTTAACCGACAGGAAGAAGATGCTGTGATATGCAAATGATTAGCTTTTCAGAGCATTCAAACAAGGTTGGCACCGGTGGCGACACCTACAACGTGCCGACATGAGGAAAGTTTCCAACCGATTTGTCATACACAAAAAGCAGTTGACCTGCGTTGCCTGGTGAAGCGTTGTTGTGATGCCTCGTGTAAGGAGGAGAAATGCGTACCATCACGTTTCCGACTTTGATAAAGGTCGGATTGTAGCCTATCGCGATTGCAGTTTATCGTATCACGACATTGCTGCTCGCGTTGGTCGAGATCCACTGACTGTTGGCGGAATATGGAATCGGTGGGTTCAGGAGGGTAATACGGAACGCCGTGCTGGATCCCAACGGCCTCGTATCACTAGCAGTCGACATGACAGCCAACTTATCCGGAAATGGGGACGTTTGCAAGACAACAACCATCTGCGCGAACAGTCCGACGACGTTTGCAGCAGCATGGGCTTTCAGCTCGGAGACCATGGCTGCGGTTACCCTTGACGCTGCATCACAGACAGGAGCGCCTGCGATGGTGTACTCAACGACGAACCTGGGTGTACGAATGACAAAACGTCATTTTTTCGGATGAATCCAGGTTCTGTTTACAGCGTCATGATGGTCGCGTCCGTGTTTGGCTACATCGCGGTGAACGCACACTGGAAGCGTGTATTCGTCATCGCCATACTGGCGTATCACCCGGCGTGATGGTATAGGGTACCATTGGTTACACGTCTAGGTCACCTCTTGTTCGCTTTGACGGCACTTTGAAGAGTGGACGTTACATTTCAGATGTGTTACGACGCGTGGCTCTATCCTTCGTTCGATCCCTGCGAAACCCTACATTTCAGCAGGATAATGCACGACCGCATGTTGCAGGTCCTGTACGGGCCTTTCTGGATACAGAAAATGTTCGACTGCTGCCCTGGCCAGCACATTCTCCAGATCTCTCACCAATTGATAACGCTTGGTCAATGGTGGCCAAGCAACTAGCTCGTGACACTACGCCAGTCACTATTCTTGATGTGCTGTGGTATCGTGTTGAAGCAGCATGGGCAGCTGTACGTGTACACGCCATCCAAGCTCTGTTTGACTCAATGCCCAGGCGTATCAAAGCCGTTATTACGGCCAGAGGTGATTGTTCTGGGTACTGATTTCTCAGGATCTATGCATCCAAATTGTGTGAAAATGCAATCACATGTCAGTTCTAGTATAATATATTTGTCCAATGAATACCCGTTTATTATCTGCATTTCTTTTTGGTGTAGCAATTTTAATGGCCATTAGTGTATATCCCTGTGCATAGCTGTTCTTGCCACCGAGTCTGCTTTACTACGCATGACGTGTCCGTACCATCCTAACCTGCTTTCCCTTACTTTGTCTGAGATGGCTAAAGCTCCAAGTCGCCGTCGAACGTCTACGTTTGTTGCATGGTCAAATCGGGGAAGGCCAAAGGACCATCGGAGCACTCGTATTTACATCGCGTGGAGAGCCTGCTCATGCCTCGTTGTCGGTGGCTAACATTACGACCCATAAAGTGCGATTGGGCGTACTGGTACTACAGTACTACAAACATTTGACTTAAGGCGTAAAGCCATACGGCGATCACTCAGGACGGCTGTCGCTTGGCGCCGTTTCATCCAGGCTGTGTTAGCACGGGCTCGGACATCCGATAGACTTTCACCATCACTGCATATGAGTGAGCCAAGATATTTGAAATGTTCCGCTTTCTGCAGATCTTCTCAACCGACTTTAATGGTCCCATTGGTTTGAATACCACACTCCGTGTACACTGCCTTCTTGACGTTCAGTCAGAGGCCAAATTTGCCAAGTCGTTGATTCCATCGCTTCGTCTGTTCCTGGAGGTATTCGTTTGCCAGTAAAACATGGTCAGTATATAGTAGTGACCAAGGATGGTGGTGACTGTAAGTCATAAATCACAGTGTCCATGCAGAGGATAAACAGCAGAGGTCACAGTGCTGAACCTTGATGTACTCCGACATTGCTAGTAAAACGTGACGACGTTCCCATTGCACATCGGACATTGCTGGAGACATTTCGATACAGCAGTTGGACCCATCATACGTAGGCTTCAGGGACATTGCGAGATCGTAACGTATGCCAAATAAGCTGATGTGGGACACGTTCGAAGGCCTTTTCCTGGTCCAGAAAAGACATTTGAGTATCTTTGTTCTTCTCAAGGTGTTTGTCAACAAGTAAACGAGCGGCATGAATGGCATCTGCAGTTCCACTTCTTTTGATAAGCCCGCATTGATTTGAGGCGATAGAAGCAATTGCACGGAGCTTGGAGTCTATGACAAGTTCAAAGATCTTCATGGTGTAACAAAGCAGTGGAATTTGTCGATACTGCGAGCATTCTGTCACATCACCTTTTCTCTTCCAGACTGCCAGCATGACACTAATTTCCCAGACTATATCCTCATCAATGATTCTGTTGAAGAAGATAGTAAGAATTATGGCACCTTCGTGGCCAAGGATTTTCCACACTTGAGCTGGGATATCATCAGGACCATTAGCCTTCCCATTCTTCATCTTCTTGACCGCTTCCCTGACCTTCTGGATGGTAACTGGTAGTATAGGTCCAGCAACCGAATGAGCACTAAGTACTGGAGGATGGTCAAATTCCTCATTGCTGATTTAGAAGAAGTAATCTCTCCACCTGAGGAGAATGTTGAGGGGGTCTCGAAGGAGTCGATGGTCTTCGTCCTTTACATGTTTGAAATGGCCAATGTGAGTGGGTCGGTGGCGTGCTTTGGCGAGGCGACAAGTTGCTATACTATACGTCACTAAACGAGGTTAATTAACTCTTACGATAACCTTGTAATCTAATCCTTAGCAAAGGATATCACAATCGTAGTTGTGAAGCTACAGTTGACTATCTGACCAAAGGTTGTGACATAAAATTGTAACACACACACACAGAACGGAACATTTTACGCTGTTTAGAAATTTTATAAGTTACTGTAATCCTTCAGTTTCAATATTCGAATATCTACTTGTTGAGAGAGCAAGTAGAATTACTAACGTAATCAGTACGTATTGTAGTACCTCTATGTGGTTTGGAATTATGGGCTTAGAAGCATGTGTAGTTAGGGGAAAGACAGATGGTACCTATATTTAAATTAAAGAAACTTTTGGAGAGAACAACACCAGCTGCACCAATATCAAGAGCTCAAAAGGCAAGAGAGTACCAGGTAAAGATGGAAAGCTGAAAGGTAAAAGAAATATATACACGAACATGCAAGGGCAATGGAGTTGAAGGCAGTGTTGTAGAAATGGAATACGAAGTACACGAAGATAAAATACGCCACATAATACTGCGAGAAGAATTCGACAGAGCACTGAAAGAGAGAAGTCGAAACAAGCCTTTAAGCTAAACGACATTTCCGTAGAATTACTGAGATCCTTCAGAGAGCCATGGCAGTTCTATTCCATCTGCCGAGAAAGAGATATGACACAGGCGAAATAACCTAAGACTTTAGAAAGAATGTAATAATTCCAAAGTCGGATATTGCTGATAGGTGTGAATGCAATTGAACCAACATGATTTATAAAGTCATGGTTGCAAAATATTGACACATTATTTAGAGAAGAATGGAAAAAAAGGTA